>NW_017731805.1:1178190-1180064 GCF_001890085.2 Hipposideros armiger | reverse complement strand
ATGAATGAAAATTAGAAATATAAACTGTAAATGCTATTGAAATTTGGAAGACAAAAGGCTTGGCTACAATAACTATGAAAAACTCCCCAAATCACTTTTTCATGCCTTTCAGGGTACAGCTTAACATATCAAATCCTTCCTCTTTTTATTTTTTTTCCTAAAATATAAGCTGGACACTGAGGGCTGCTTTCCTGGTTTTTGGAGACTAGAACCTTGAGATACTTATCACTACTGATGGACATATGTGGGTGCTAAGGAAAAGTGGCTTTTTTTTTTTGAAAGTTGATACCAGGAATCTTGATGATAGACCTCAGAGCTCTTCTCACAGGTTAAATTGTAGGAGAAAGATGGTCCTTGCCTATATACCTCCTTCCTGAGTGGTTAATACCATGGTGAGAGGAAGAGTTGATAAATATTCAGTCAGAATAAATACAGCAAACGTGGCAATGATGAGTACAGTTGACTCTTGAACAACATGGGTTTGAACTGTCTTTATATTTCAATAAATACTTGTACTGTTTTCAATCCAAGGTTGGGACTCCACACATTCAGAGGACTGTAACCAATCCCTCGTGGACATCAAGGGACAGTTTAAGTGCTGGGGGAATCAAAACTTATATGCAGATTTTCGACTGCACAAGGGGTTGGCACCCCTGACCTCCACGTTTTTCAAAGGTCTACTGTAGCTCCTATGGCTAGGACTTGATTCAGACCAACCTTTCACTGTTATGCTCACCAGAAAGTTCTAGGTGAAACTGAGCTGTCTTGAAATGCCCCCTCTCCCTTACCTATGTCTAGCCTCTCCAATCACATTTTAGGTATTTCCCTGGAAGTTGGAGAGTGGGTAAAACCTCTCCTACTTTGACCAAAAGGTTCCTTTGGAGTCTGCATCCCCCACTCATTGTGTCTCAAGCCTCCTTTAACATTCCTAATGCAATTGCTTGGCGGGAGAATGGAGGGCCACAGTAGAATGTGTGTTTGCAACAATATGTTAAGCTGTGTGTATTTTGAATTTTAATTTATTTTGCAGCCAAGTAACACCTTGATGTTCCATTCAGTTTCACTTTTATTTCCATTAAGTCAGATTGCTGTTTGAGAGTCCTTTCTGCCTTTGTGTTGAATAGCCTAAAAAGACGCCTTCTACCCTTCCTTTGAACAAAAGGGAAAGCAGACTAAAAGGTGGTTAGGAAACAGCTTGCCAGGTAGTAATTTGGAGGGGCTAAAAAATATGTCCCACTTCTGTGACATTTTACCTGCTTTAGGCTGAAAATCCCAAATCCCCTCAGGGTCGTCCACTTCTCTATGATGGCCAAATATATGCCCATAGTTAGATCCAATCAGTTCCCAAAAGGGACAAATTTGGTCTCTTCTTACCTGTTCATATAGCTCCCCAACCCCAAGATAAGTAGAGTTGACTCTCAGACATTCGTTACCATGGAAACCCAACAGGGAACTGAAAAAGAGTCCAAAATTATGCCTTTTTTAGGGGGTAGAATCTATTAAGCTTGGATCCTTCACGTGGTTACCTTAAAGTAATGAGCCTAAGCCTTTCCAGGGTCTGATTCATGCTTATCAAAGGTAATAAGGTAATTCTGGAACAGAGGTTATCCTTAGTTTGGTCATCAGTAAGGTAGACTAAGATCGTGCACTGGGCGATGAAGCCCCGACATCCGGCTATCATCTCAAAGCTAACATTGGCTAAGGCTTTGGCTTTACAGGATGTGTACAGAGACACAGCACAGAGTTTCAGAGGCTTATTATTTTTTTTTCCTGATTTATTCCCCTTCCCCAGATAGTTCTCTATCCCTCATTGTGTTCTTAGAGCCAAGTCACGTTGGATGTAGAATAGTGTGGGGTGGGTGTCACATATGGAA
>NW_017731805.1:1169598-1174250 GCF_001890085.2 Hipposideros armiger | reverse complement strand
TGGTTCTGTTTCTCTGGATTAACTCTGACTACACATGTGCTTCCTCATAAACCTTTTCTCCAGATTTCTTTATTTTCTTTCAATGGCATGAGGGAAGCATATGCCTTCACACGTTTTCTCCTTTACCCTTTACATCCTATCATCATAAAGCCCCAGCTCCCCTTCTCTTTTCTTTAATTGAGGCGTTGGTCTTTTGCTTGTTAATTCTCATATTCATTCCCCAGCCTCCTTTTTTGTTTTCATTTGCAGGGAACTGTCTTTTTCATGATACCTCGCCAGTTACCTTCTGTCTAGATTCAACCAAAGGAACCACTAGTGGGAGATTGGAGGAAGATGAGGCCATGGTACTTTCTTTCTTTGCTTTCTCTCCAGCAGCAGATAGAGCTGCTTCCTGGCTTCAGGTTCTGATAAATAACCTTTACACCCTGGCAGGCTGTCTTTGTTTCTGGCTTCTAAGAGGTTGCCCCGGATCCTAGATGTTACTGGAGTAAGGCCGTTCTTCCCACTGTTGCTCCTCCCTGTGGGTGGTGACAGCTTCCCATGTTAATTCCTGACGTCCCTCACTGTCCTCCCAACTTTACTTTTCAGCTCTAAAATCACCTGTGCAGCCAGTCCTCTGCATTCAGTTCCTTCTGTTTAAAATACTTGGAGGGATTTCTGTTTTTCTGAATGGACCCTGATTGGTACAATTAAACACTTTTCTACTTTCACTGCCAAGCACCTGGATAAGAATATTAGCTCTGTAAGAACCTTCCCCCTTTCCAGCTTTTCTTTTTGACAGTTCACCTCATCACAAACAAATTAATTTTCCTCAAATGTAATTTTCATTATAACCAAAACTTGTTATCCTGGTTCATTCTTGTGTAGAGCATGAAATCTGGTCTCGTCAGCCTAGAATTGAAGGAATTCCAGAACGGTGACAGAATCAATCTTTATATCTTCTTCCTGACATGAGCCACCATCCATTTGTTTTATTCTTTGTGCTGACGCCTTTACTGTTTGTACTTGGTTCGTGTTCTGCCATCTGCATAGACTGACCATCCTTTCCCCCTCTACCTCCTGAATGACCCACGTTCTTCACGACGCAGTTTAAGCCTCACATTTCCTATGAAGCCCCGTTGGACCATCCTAATCCATAGTGATCCCAGTTTTCCCAGAAGTATGGTATCTGCATGCTGTTCCTTAGTGTTACTTAAGTGTCTCACATCAGTAGATGAGGAAAAACAATAATCAGATTTGTTTTTCTAATTCTGTCTATCTCAGAATTATTGGAGGAATTGCAAGAAATGACATAGTTCCTCTGATACCTGGAGGTACATAAATGTTGGTTCCCTTATTGCCTTTCAAGATTCTCTTTATCAAGGAGCTATTCTTGTTCAGTGTTTGGTTATAAATGTAAAAGATGTAATACTTAGGTTGAATATTTAATGCCCACAGGATATACCTGGACATTTTTACTTTGAATACATCTGTTAATATAAACTTATTTTCCTCTGTTGTTTTCATTTCCTGACAATTGAATAATAAAGCTGGAACACATTCATTTGTTTATTCACCTTTTATTTGTTTATTTCCTATCATGTGACAGATGCTCTGCTAGCTCTGAAGATAAAATAAGAAGCCAGGTAGACCCTGCATCTGCTTTCATGGAACTTGAATTATAGTGGGAAAAAGAGAAAAGCAAGAACATATACAAACAAACAAATACACTGTAGGGGAGGGGAGAAAAGCTTCCTTCTACTCTTCTAGGTTCTGTGGCTGGTCAAAAAATAAAGTTGACATCAGACAGATTAACAGGAGAAAAAGCTAATTTTAATTACATGTGTACTCACAGGAGTTTCACAGAAACATGAGGTTCAAAGAGGTGTCCAGATGACTGCGACTTGTATATTATCCCCAGATGCAGAAAGGAACAGGGGTTTGGTACTTGGTAGGGAAAAGCAAGTACCAAACGGGGAGGACATATGTAGAAAATCAAGATTGCCTCGTTATGAAGATAAGAGTCTCTCAGGAGAAAACAAATTGTCTCTGAGAGTAGCTCTCTTTCTGACACAGATGACTTTATTAATGGACATTTCCTTTATAAATTTCCTTTACAAAAGGGGGAAATTTATACTTTATTTCAGGCAGGTAAAGGGGAGGTAAAGAGATTTTCCTGTATCTGCTGGTTATGATTGCGTTTAGCTTAAAATAATCCATATGCCAAAGTGGCATATTTTGAGGTGACATATTCAACCCCTTTAACACAAGTGATCAAAAGTGCTATGAAGAAGATAAAGGTCTGAGATAAGGGGGAGGTTTACTGCAGACAGGGTGATCAGAGGTGTCGAAAGCTGGCTCGACAGCTGTGGCCCCTGGATGTGCAGGCCAGGAACCCACCGAACAGTCCCTGAGCAGGACTGATCGGCGCGAGGAAATGAGAAATGAAAGAATGGCATAGACACCAAAGTTGGGATTAGGAGGGTCACTGACTGCGGATGGCAATCAGGGCAAATTTTATTAAAAGACATAGTGCTTATATAGAGAGCAAGTTCCTCTTTCACCAGGAATAAATCTTATCTAAGCATAGGGGTGTGTTAGGGGGGTTTTGGGGAAGGAGGAAACAATGTTCATGACTGAGGAGTTTGGAGGTGAGATAATGTCTTGCAACAGGTTACATGATCATACAGCATAAACTAATATATTTTAAGTAAAGTGAAACTTAAGGCAAATAGCAACTGCCAGCAAGTCCATGATGGAAAAGTCCCAAGAGTTCATAAGTCTATGGTAGGAAGTCTTGAAGTTCATAAATCCATAGACAGTGATATCTGAGGGTCTGGTGATTGTGATTTAGGAGCTTCTGCTTTTCCAAGACACAGGAGGTGAGCTGGGCGTTGTTGGGTTACTGATTTTAGCAGTTCCCTTTTTTGCTGTTCAGCTAACAAGCAGCTTTACAGTCTTTTTCTCAGCACACAGAACTTGGGGGTCTTTAGCCACCTGTCATTCTCCACCTGTAGTCAGCCTAGGGTCTCAATACTCTGAGACGGCTCCCAACACAGAGGGGTTTGGGGAACAGTTATGATGAGACCAGAGTTGGTGTTCTCCTTAGTGAAGACCTGAGAGGCTCAGAGGTGGTGGGGCTGGAGCACAGCCAGAGGGAACAGAATGTTGCGAGGCCCTGAGGCAGACAGGAGCTCTGTCTATTAGGGAGTGCAGAAAGTTCAGTGTGGTCAGAGCATAATGATCATGGGAGAGGATGAAACAAGAAGATGTTGAAAGGATTGGTAGGTGGTTAAACTGAAGGTTCTGATAAACTGTACCCCGTTTAGACAAGGTTTTGTGAAAGAACTCTATAGTGTCCTTATGAGTCTCATGAGATTAATCCTCAAAACTGAATGGTTAGGTCTGAGGAGAGGTTAGGTCATTGGTCTTCAACTCTTTTGGAAGAATTTAAAATGAACTCCCTAAAAGATTCTTGGGGATGAGTGACAGGCAAATACGTTGAATGAATCTGGCTGTTGTTTGTTTGTTTGTTTCCTTTCTTCCTTCATTCACTTATTTATGTATTTATATAACGTGGGCCCTTCACCAAAATACTTTTATTTTATATATATATATATATATACACATATTTATGTATATATGTATAGAATTATTTAATTTTATTATTTTAGTTTTTTAACTTACTTTCAGTTATAGTTGACACTATTATATTAGTCTCCAGTGTACAACATAGTGATTTGACAATTATATACTTTACAAAATGATCACCCCAATAAATGTACTGCTCCTCTGACACCATACATAGCTATTACAATATTATCAACTATATTTCATATGCTGCACTTTTAAAATACCTTTAACTGCACTCCCAGGGACGGCATCCTTGGTTGAACGGACTGTGACAGTGTTGTATTTTTTATTTACTTTTTGTCTATTAAAAAAAATGCTGCCCAAAGCGGCAGACTCCAGCTTTGGGGAACAGTAACTGAGGTTTTTACTTTGTGCCTGGCTCTTTGGTATTATGTATATTCTTCAGCCGTCATAAGTCCCAGTGACTCAGAATCCCTTCTTGACTTCTTTTATCCATCATTGCAGCTCTGATGCCTGTTGTGCCTTTGTTACTTTTCCTGAAGAGCACTCCGGAGTCTGGGAAACTTCAATGACTCTTTCGTCTTCCCTCTGCGGCAATGGGCTAAATGTTCTCTTGAATGGCAGGGATTATTTATGACAAAGGTTCTCTCAATGTCAATTTGTCCGCAGAGGGAAGCACAGATCCAAGGGCACGCACTTCTCTGGATGCCAGACCCAACTCCCATTAGCGGTAACAAGCATTACGTGTGTCACTGTTGCCTTTTCTGGGCCATTGCAGCGTAGAGAGAAGCCTTTTGTCATCCATCACATCACCAAAACCCTTGCTCACTCACTTCCCTTTTCTCTAAATAGCTTTCCAAACAAGAAGGTGAAAACACTCCATTGTTTCTGTCTGACCAAATGTTCTTTTCAATAACGGTAATGACGTCTTCTGAAACCAAAAGGCAGTTTGCTCTCCCTAAACACGGGGCTGTGCTAAAGGGATCGACCTCATTGGAAGGTCACATGTTGACCATTTGGGGGTCGATTGTAATGTCTTGGAGCTCAGGAACTCGGACTCCTCCTGACCCAGCATAGGA
>NW_017731805.1:1165698-1166798 GCF_001890085.2 Hipposideros armiger | reverse complement strand
CTGTCAAAATAGGGAGCTTCCTCAACTGGAAAAGAGAAAGGCCCTCCTTGTTATCATCCACCTATCTCTGTTGAGTGTTGTGACTCACATGTCCAGGCATAGCTGAAAGTCTGTTGAAATTCTAAAAATGAATAATGCATGGTATAGTGCTGTGTCCCAGAATTTGTTTTATTACTCAAATTTTGCCCACATTAATACACCTTCCAAGAAGGTGTCTTGTTTATTAAGTATCACAAGAAAAAGAGAAACAAGAACTGCACAGGAAAGAAGATAATTTTGCCAAATTTTGTCAGTACTTGAGTAAGTGAATTTGAATTAGTAAATTAATCTATTTCAGTATAAATTTTACATAGGGAAAAATCTGTTTCTTCTTAATCAACTAATCAACTTTTGAACATTCATTTGAAATAAGATCACATCATTAGCTAATGCCTATTAGAGAGTGCCCACATGTCTTGGTGTGAACCTGCATAAAAATCTTAACAAGTAAGCTGTGAAACGATGGAACAAGGTATCATGGACTGTGTCCCACACATTGTGTGAATTGTAAAGTCTGCATTGGCACCTGGAACAAAGACACCACTTAAGACTTTGCCTTAGGAAACTGTGCCCACCACAAATTCTTATGTTGAAGTTCTAGCCCCCAATGTGATGGTGTGAAGAGGTGGGACACCGGGAGGTAATTAGTTGATGAGGATGAAGCCCTCATGAATGGGACCAATGCCCCTATAAGAAGACCTGAGAGAGCTTGCTTCCCTTCTCTCTGCCATAAGAGGACACAGTGAGAAGATACCTATCAGCAAACCAGGAAGAGTGCCTTCACCAGACTCTGGATTTGATGGTCACTTGACCTTGGACTTCCCAACCACCAGAACTGTGAGAAATATATAAATGTTTCTTTTAAATCCCCTAGTATGCCTTTATGTTATAGTAGCATGAACTGATTCTAAGACACGGTTTCCTCTTTATGTGAATACACGGAGAGATTTTTGTTGTTCTTTTTTTCTAAGAGGAATATAGCAGAAGGTTTCAAATACAATTACCCACCTGTTTTGTCTTTTTATTAAAGTAATTTAAGAATATTTATATACCCCTGACCT
>NW_017731805.1:1163215-1164458 GCF_001890085.2 Hipposideros armiger | reverse complement strand
AGCCTTGGAAGTTATGTTCCATCATTTTTGCAATATTCTTTTGGTTATACTAGCCAGCTTTGTTCAATATGGGAAGGAGTACATAAATGCATGAATACTAGACATTTAGAATCATTTGTGAAGCCTGACAACCACAGTTTTTGATCTGGTTACTGGTAGCTCACATCCTTCACACATGCAATATATGTTCATCCTCTTCCAAAGTCCTAAAAAAATCTCTCTATTGAAACATTAGTTCGAAGTCTAGAATCTCCTTATCACTTAAGTGGCCTAGGTGTGAATGGGCTGCTAGGGTATTCCATAAGTACGTTTCCTTGAGTAGAGTTCCTCTAAAGCTAAAGGTCTATGAACTAAAAAGACAAGTTATCTTCTCCACACACACCCAACGTACAATGGTGGGCCCAACATAGGATGCTTGCTATAGATACTCCTGTTCAAAAAAAGGTGAAATGGAAGGTAGATAGGAGTTATAAGTCCATAGCAATTCTGAAATTCAGCAGGGCACAGGTTGAGAGTTGATAGTCTTTGAGTAGGACTAGACTTAGGAGGAATTCCTCATGACTCTTGACTGCCTCCTGTGCTCTTACATATTTCCAACCTCTGAGTAATCTTTTTTTTTTCATGAAATGTAGCCATGGTTTCAGGTTTGTGGCTTTCTCAGAGTTTCTAAATATTTCATTTTGTTTGTATCTCTTCCTTTCAATCTAAGTTGGTGGTATTTCTGCCAGTCATTTTCCTTAAAAGCTTTGTGACTATCTGGGCAGTCTTACTGGGTTCACCTCATTAGACAAAAGCCACCTCTGCAAATATCCTTATGATAACATCTTTCCTTTAGACTTCTGCAGAGACAGCTGTGGGACAACACTCTTAAATTTCTTTGAATCCCTGTTGTTTTACTAAATGGGGGTTCCCTTAGATATTCCTGAGGTCTTAATCAATTTAAAGGAGAATGCCCAAAAGTCAGCATCTTGGAGTCCAGTTAGAGGTTGGGGCTCAGGGAGAGTAAAGCATCCTTAGAATAAATCCACAATTATGGTGTCTCAGGTTTCCACTACACATGACTTGTAAGGTTTAAATAGTCCTGCTGCTGTCAAAATAGGGAGCTTCCTCAACTGGAAAAGAGAAAGGCCCTCCTTGTTATCATCCACCTATCTCTGTTGAGTGTTGTGACTCACATGTCCAGGCATAGTCTGTTGAAATTCTAAAAATGAATAATGCATGGTATAGTGCTGTGTCCCAGAAT
>NW_017731805.1:982951-1158145 GCF_001890085.2 Hipposideros armiger | reverse complement strand
CAATCTAGCTAGGAGTGGTGATGTGTCAGCATTCTTACCAAAGATATATAGTAAGTTTAAGTCTGATGGGAAGAGCTTCTATTAGGTAGAAGGACTTTGGCTCTCCTACCTTCTTCCTGCTTGGGAAGTAGGTGTGATGGGTGGAGGTACAGCAGCTCTCTTATCACCATGAGGATCAAAGTCATGTGATAAGCATAGTAGGGCAAGAGGATAGAAAAAGCTTGGCCCCCAGCAACACCATAGAATAGATGTTCAAGGGTACTGGGTAAGCACTAACTTTCATTTAGAAAACCTTTTTATCATCCTTCATGAGAAATTAGTTTTCTTCCTATTGCCATAACATGGAACCCCTTTCTTATAAATGAATCATCTGGCTTTTCTATGTTCAGAGAGAATGTGCGTGCTCACTGCCTTGAATTGCATTTCAGAATAGCTGAATGCTGGAAATATCATGTAGCTCAACCTGAAATATTTGACAAAGTCAGTACTCAGACCAAGTCTTTCTGACCGTGAGGCCCCTGTTACTGATCACTACACTCACGTGCTGCCCCAGTGCCAGGTACTCAGCAAAATCTTAAAGAAAATAGCAGCTGCTGACTGATGAATTCAATAGGTTCTCTATTTTTACGTTAAAAAGTCTCCTCTTTCAACCCAATCTCATACTGACACTGAAATCAAAGGTTTCCATTAGCTGATTCTTCTCTCTACAGAAGTGAAAACTGAGCTGCGAGTTAGCTGAAATAAATTGTGGGCAGTGTTGGCCTCGAATGTACTGATGAAAGGCATGTACTGAAGTTTCTTGGCTGGGCCCCATGGGATGCACACTTGTGGCCTTAGAGGCATGGCACAGGGGGAAATACTCAGAGAAAACTGCCAAGTGACATGCAGCAAGAGCGAGCCTCTGCCTCAGATGGCCTCGCTTGGCTCTGCTGGCATAGCCCTTTTAAGGGATCAGAACAGAAACAGCAAATTCCACATCAGTCCACTTTTTAAGAACAGAAGAGATGTTGTTTGATTGGCCAATAAGCTGGAGTGACTCAAAAGTGGGTCACAGATATTGCCTTTGCCCAGGTTGAAGGCCAAAAACATACTGGGCGTTGTGTCTAAAATGGGACTTAACTAGTCCAGCCCCAGACTGCTGACAACCTCCTTTATATGGTTTAGTAAAGCACTGTGTTCAGTGGAAACAGAATCTAGATTTCCTCCTACTTATAAAAATCCCAAGGTATTTGTTTTAGACACAAAATGCTTGGGAGAGCTACGCATTTCTCTTAAATGCCCTCTCACCTATGTCCAATAACATAATGAAGAAAACCTCAATTAGGCATTAACAATAGTAATTTTTAATTAAGAAAATAGTATATGGTCATTACAGTTTTCAAATAGAATTGAAAGGTAGAAAGCAAAAAGTAATCCCCTGATCTCATAATCCAACTCCTTAGAAGTTATCACTGTTAACATTTTCTTGCATACTTGTACAGAAATCTATGAATGACAAGCTTATTGTAATTGGTTGAGTTCTATCCCATGGACCAGATATCTTGAAGTCCCAACCCCCAGTACTTCAGAATATGACCTTAGTTGAGGTCTTTACAGAGATAAGCAAGTTAAAATGAAGTCATTAGGGTGGGACTTAATCCAATATGACTCGTGTCCTTATAAAAAGAGGAAATTTGAACCCAGAGACAGACACACATGGGGAGAACACCTTATGAAGATGAAGGCAGAGATTCGAGTGATGCTTCTACAAGCCAAAGAACACAGACGATTGCCAGCAAATCACCAGAAACCAAATGAGAAGCATGGAACACATTCCCTTTCATATCTCTCAGAAGGAACCAACACTCTGGAAGTGTGAGACAATACATTTCTGTAGCTAAGTCATGTAGTTTGTAGTATATTGTCAGGCCTAGGAAACTAATATACATGTAAAAATTGATATAGAAATAGGTATATATGTATATAATATTGCATTATTTATCATTTCATTTCTTTGTGAAGCACAATTCATTCTGGTTCCTCTTTGCATCTGTCTGGTTTTAGTAACTCTATGCCCAATATTTTTCCCAGTATAATGAAAGTTGAGATTTCAACAATGTGGCTGTCCTTATAAATCCTCCCACATTTATGAGCATATGAATCTGGCTCTGGATATATGGCCCATATTTTGCAGTTTTTCATAAACTGCTCGATGCCCACCCAGTACATGCCAAGTATTGCGCGATGATTTGGGTGATGCAGAGATCAGTAACATAAGGAGATAATGTGCAATACTCTGCTTGAAGCTAAAGAGATCTCAGGAAAAGAGCATGCCCAGGATGAAATATTGTATTCATGATCTAAGTACCTGATGCCAACTCTTCTTAAAGCGACCTCCTAGATCAAGAAGAGTAGGAAGTTGCAAATATCAAACCATCAAATTTAGGTGAAATTATCTGTTAAGATCATTAGATTATATTTTCTCTGATTCTATATGCCAAGCAACCTTTTCCATCTTAATCAAGTTCCCTGTATAGACTTCCCCATGGCAGAGGCTTGCCTGATGGCAACATGGGACAGATTTGTTCATCACCATATCCCCCCTGCTAAGTTCAGTGCCTGGCTCACAGTGTACACTCATTAAATATTTGTCACACTGACTAAATATTATACATAGTAAATATTTACATAGTAAATATTTATAAATCGTAAATTATTTATAATGTGTGTCTACTGTGAGTCAGAAATTGGGCCCCAAATTAAGATTTCTCATAGTACATTAGCAATTTGACACTGATTAATTAATCGTTGGTTTACAAAATGGGCAAACTAGGTTAAAACCCCAACAATCTCGTATGTCATCAGTCCAGGTAAAACCTAGCTCCTGAATTTGTAAACCCAAGGCCTAGAGACTTCTCTTAAGTCTTTAGGCACTTCGAAAAGCCCTGCTGAGCAGGTTTTCAAACTGTCTCACTTATTCATTTATTCAGCCAGCTACTCATTCAGTTATTTCCGCAAATCTTTTATTTGATCTACCTTTCATGACACATCTATGATGTGTCAGGAGCTATAATTAGTACTGAGTGAGGGTTCCAAGATAGTAAGACAGTCTTGCCCTGTGGGAAATGATACACAATATCATCTTTTAAAAAGTGCTGGGGGTTCCACCCCTGCGCTGTTTTGAATGTAATATCCAGTACCGAGGGCCTCTTGCTCCCCAACTAGCCAGTTTCCAAGTCAAGGAAAGTTCAGGAGCCTGGATGCCGCGTCCATGCTGGTCGTCTTCCGTCCAAGCCAAACGCCAGGCCCTGACGTCCAAGACTCACGGTAATGAACGAGATCCTGGAGCTCATGCAATTGCAGAGAATTTTAATGAGAAACTCAGGGCAGGATGTTATTTATTTATTTATTTGCTTATTTACTTATTTATTTATTTATATATTATGAAAAGGACACTGTTTTTGGTAGCTATTTTGAGGCAAACTCTAACATCTTCTTGTCGTGCGGCAGCATTTTCAAAAGCTATTTTAAGACTATGTCTCTTTGAATAATTATAAAGATTTCAGGTAAGCATTATATGCAGGCGACCCTGTGGATTGTAGCAGTCAGTGTGGGCGTGCCCCACACACGCAGAGAGACTCTGGAGCCAGCCTACATTCATATGCTATTTGATGTGGCTTTCTCGGAAGAGCCCCAAGTGAAATTCCTCGGTATTGCAGCTATAATGGACCTAATCCATGCACCCTAGTTAATTTCAGAGTTTTCAACACTGGAGTGCAGTGCAGTGGAGCCTTTAAAAAATGTAACAATTGGCAAGACACTGATGATTTAAAATGCATACTGTATACCTACATTTAACTAACATTTATTGAGTGTTTATTACATGGACTAGATACTTCCACAGGCATTAGCTTCATTACTTCTCAAACCAACAGGTTGAAATAATGTATTGAATAATCTCATTTTTATAAGTGAGAAAAGAGTTCAGAAAGCTTAAGGAATTGTCCCAAGTTCATACTGGCTATATTGGAACCATGACTAAATGTCATGCATATTTATTGTAAACATTCTTTTCATTGCCAGTAAAGATAATCTTCTTCAAGTTTCTTTGCTTCTTTTCCAATTTTTCCTTCCTCCTTCTCTCTCTACATCCTTCCCTCCCTCCCTCTCTCCTTGTGTCTTTTCTTTCAATCACCTCCCTCCATTCTTCCTTTCTTAAGGGCCTACTATGTGTCAGGCCCTGCCTTGGGATTTGGAGCTGCCTGTGACTGGGTCCGTCCAAATCCAGAGTTGAGTATAAGGAAACCCAGTGTAGCTGCCTCCTAAGCTGCGTCTTTGCATCAGCTTTATCAGCATTTACCCTGGCACTTTGTCCTTCTCTGACGTCCTCTCAGTGGATTCTCATCTTGGAGGAGAAAGAAAGGTGATAATATTGGGGGCCTCTTCAGCTTCAGTGGTCATAAAAAGCTCCCTCCTGTTAACGAGCAACAAAGAACATACTTCAGAAATATAAACAGATACCAAATGAACAACAACTTATCTATGTCTGATGAAAAGTAAAAACGAGGACTACATAAATATAATTTAGGAAGCCGTGTCTTTTCAACTGGTTACAGGGTCTGAAGTTCCCTTCTTCTAGTTTTCAATGGTACCATGTTAGTATTTCTCCATGGAAATTTCTACGTACATGGTTTAAGGGCTTGGAGGACTGGGGTGGCAAGAGTCCTCCAAATTAAAAAAAAAAAATTTTGGTACTTTTTACATATCGGGCTGTTGTAAGTGCTTTATATTAATTCCTATGATCCTCATGACAGTCTTATTCTACAGATGAGGAAATTGAGGCATAGGGAGAGTAAGTGACTCACCCACAGTCACAGAGTCCAGGAATGACACGACTGGGATGCAGCTGTACTTGATCTGTCATTGGCATCCCTGCTCTTAACCACCATACCCTTTACTCTTCCCCTCCTATATCCATTTTACCTACTTCACCATCTTCCTTGGGGCAGGACGCTATGGCAACATCTCCTAAATAATGGCCGTAAAACATAAACTTGAATGGTCAAATAGCCCCTATTTTGACCTGTCTGTCAGTTACTTGGTGGTTTAAAATGTGTGTGGCATTAAGAGGGGCTCACGGGTGGCTGTGGTCCCAAAGAGAGGTGAAGAAGAGCATATGCTCTGTACCAGGTGCTGGTCCAGGGCCTTTCTGTGTTTGTGTGGGTTTTCCATGGATGAAACAAACTCCTCCTGTTGTAGGAGATGGTTAAGGGCTTGAGAGTGTGAAATGGGGGGACCTTAGGAACTTAAGAAGTAATGAGAGAAAATGGTTCTGTCACAGGATGCTACTGCATTTGGAAATGCTTTCCAACTCAGCCACACTAGATTGCAAGTGTGCTTTGGGAACATGGCTGAGGGGGTGTGTCAGTGAAAGCAGCCGGGTGACCTAAAGCCTGTAACATGGAAACTGACTCCAGTGGTGGGGTAGGCAGATGAAGCTTGCATAGCAGCATACACTCCAGGGGAAAGACTTCTGTCTTCACAGAGGCTCTATCTGCACCCATGGCACCTGCCTGCTGACCACAGCAGCTGTGTCAAACTGGGCCCCTCCTTGATTTCATGGGTTTGGTAACCAGAGGCATGTGGCAGCACAGCGAGATGTTTGGGTAATGATTTTGCCAGGATTTCACCCTGCAACAGTGACAGCTGCAGCCATTTTGAAATTATCCAGCTACCTCTAGGATGAAGAAACTCTTCTCTTTGCAAAACCTGGGCTACATATTTGGATTGGGGAGGGCCCTGCAGAGGAGTGGGAACCTGGCAGAGGCAATAAGAAATTTCTTATGATGACAGGATGAGGGCTGGAGCTCGAGAGCTATTTGCTGGGCTTGAAGTGACTTGCCCAAGGTCATATGGTTGGCAGGTACATGGACACCAGTTTGGCCTGTAAAATGTGTTTTTACCACAATCTGTAGAATCTCTTCTCAAGACCAAAGCATGAACATGCTAGTTTAAAGAATGCGAGAGCCCAACTTTACTAGTATGAGCTATCCACGCCTCTGGGCTGTCTGATAACCAGAAGCAACATGCAGCTTGGCAAGGAGATCCTATTATTACTGTGTTTTGTAACAGGCATATTAGGGCAGAAAAGATGACCTAAGATGTGGGATGGGATTGGTCCAATGTCTGGGAGCCGTTTCTTTACTTTATCCCTCCCCCTTTTTGAAATGCTCACAGCACGCCTGGGTAAGCTGTCACGGTGGAGTAAAGGATCAGTTGCTCAAAGGCAGCAGTGTGTAGGGCCTCTGGCCAACTGTGCAGAGACTCGCTCAACGTCTCTGTTTCAGGGGCTGCCAACAGCAGTGAAATGAAACTAGGCATCATCTCTGAACTTGAAATTGTGACAGTGCTGTACTCAGTGACTCTTGAAGTGCCAGCCTCACCATAAGCTCCCTTTCGAGAACAGTGACTGCACATAACTACTTACTTCAGTGTTGGCTAACTCAAATGCCTCCAAGGGTCAGTCATGTTGGTAAATGAGTCAAGTTAGCTGATAGTACTGTGTTTACCCAAAAATAAGACCTAGCTGGAGAAGCCCTAGCATGATTCCTCCAGGATATAGAGGGCACACACCCCTCACATGAGGGTTTTATGCCCTGTTTCAAGGAGAAGGGTGCCTTTTCCACAAAGTCCTTCAGCTTAAAATATTCAGTATGCCAAGGTGCCATATTTTGGCACCTAAAATCATGCTAGGGCTTATTTTCCGGGTAGGTCTTATTTTCTTATTTTGGGGGAAACAGGGTAGGGAGGTTCAGGGACTGTGTTGAGCTGCAGAGCTCGGGCGTTTCTAAGTGTCAGTCCCTACTCAGTATCTGTTAACTGTGGCTAGTATTTTCTGATATTCCGGTTTTTCAAAGGAAACTGGAAACCTGGGTCTTCACATGAAATCTCCTTACTTAAAAATATTGGTTGAGCATTACATTTCAAAAAATACTGTGGGAGCCAATATCGTGCAAATCAAACCAAACATAACTATGACTGGTTCCAGCCTCTTTGTTAAAATCATTGCTTTGAACTATGGTTTAGTATTTTACCCACAGCATCACTGCGCTGCCTTCAGTTAATTGGAGAGGAAATGGCACTGGGGCGATGACAGCCCTCATTAGGTTATTCCCTGGAAGTGAAATGACTGTGGGAAGCATCCTTCTAAAAAGGGAATCTGGATACCAAAAGGTGACTGTTCAGCTTAATCAGGTCCTCGGCTCTTGGGGAATCAGAACAGAAGACACAGAGAGAGTTAAATCATAATAATAGGAGAAGCAGCAGAGCCCAAGACTCACCAAGAAACCTTAATGGGAGAGCATTCAAATTGGATGTCTGCTGCTGAGAGGCACACGACCAAATGGCGAGTGTTTTGCTGTGTGCAGTGGCCTGCTGGAGCTAACGCTGCTTTCTGAAAGAACGTCAGGGTTTTTTTTTAATGTTCTGTTTTATTTTTACAATAAAACCCATTGACCAAGGTAAACCTGAGTATGTCTGGGAATCTGATAATTTCAGAGATGCTGGACAATGCAGGAATTTGTGGTCTGACACATACATTTGCTTGTAGGAGACCACCCATTCTTGTTCACACTGTTGGGCTCCAGAGACCACATGACCCTGGCCCACCTGCTGATTGGATAAGTGGGGATACCTCTGCCAAGTTGAACCAACTAAATTCTGTACCCTGTGAGTTTGAAATCACATTAGTCCATCCATGATGAATGCTTTAAGAGGCAATGTAGCTCAGGATTTAAGACTCTTATTGTATATGGCTGTTTCCAGTAAAATTCATTAGCATAGTTTACAAGGCTTACAAATATGACTCTTGCTTTTTTTTCTAGACTCATCACTCACCAATCCCTCGACATGCTCTCTGCTCCAGGCATGCTGGCCTTTCTGGTCTATAAGAGGGTGTGACCAGTGTTGCCTCAGGGCCTTTGCATATGCTATTCTCACTTCCTGGTGACTAGTTAGCTCCTATACAACCTTCAGATCTCAGCTCAAATGTCACTTTTTCAGGGAGATCTATTCTTATGCTTTAAATTAGAGCAGAGCCCTGCCATTCTCTCTTCCCTTCTCATTGGACACTCTTAGGGCACTATACATTTTTTTGTTTCTTCATAACAGTTTTTGGCTTTTCTTTCTGCATCCTTTCCTTGTCCAAAGTACTACTCTGAGGTCAGATTTCTAGAGTTCAAATCCTGCCTCTGCTCGGTATGTGACTTAGAGCATGTTACTTAGCCTGTCTCAGTCTTAGTGTGGCCATGAAATGGAGATAGTAATAATAACCAGCAGACTTCCTTCGTTCTCACTTGGGGCAGCCATTGAGTTTGAGTGATCTTCCCCTCGTTTTGTGTGCACTCAATTTATACTTGCAGAAGACTAGTGCTTTTTGCAATATCAATTTAAATGTTTTTATATCTAGTATAGTAAAACCTTGGATTGCGAGTAACTTGGTTTGCAAGTGCTCTGCAAGACGAGCAAACATTTGATACATTTTAACTTGGTAAACGAGCGATGTCTTGCAATACGAGTAATTTGCTTCCAGAACGAATTGTATTCGCAAACCAAGGTATTACTGTATTTCTTTCTGCTATGTAGGTAACAAAAAGGAAGGGCTGAGCTCATTGCCTTAAGAAAATAATGGCATATCAGAAGGAGAAACAAAGAATCTTTTCTTATGTGTGTATTTCAAAAGTCTAGGTAGTCACAAGGAATCTGAGAGGGTGTATATGAACAGACTCCCCCAGATTTTTGGGGAGCATGCAAATAAGAAAATGGATTTAAACAGCTCTACTTAGTTTCTTGTACTTTTTTGTGGCATGGGTACAAAGAATGATTTCCAAGTGCTTAGGAAGTTAGCCAAGAGAAATCCTATGCTCAAGAATAGAGTGCGAGTGAATCAATAATTGAAGACCAGGAGGGAGACCTAAGGAAGGAGGCAGCTCAATAGATGCCTGTGAGGTTAAGTAAGAACCAAAATCAGATGCCCTTAGCCCAACAATAGCTAAGCACTTCATAAACCCCCACCAATTAGAAGTAATCCCTTCCAAAGGAGAGGGACCCCTCAATTGCCTAAGATTAAACTCCTGGTAATATGGGAACTTAGAATAGAAATAAAATTCAGAAAATAAAACACATATACTCCTTATATATTTGAATTTAAAACTAACTGATATATTTTTTTAAAAGAATACATAATGAGGTTGTTTTGGCACCATTTGATAAGGGCATGTCTTTTCTACTCTAGTTCACAATAGCCACTCCAGAAGTAACTAGACCATATACATCCACTTGAGTTCAGCTCTTCCCTTTATGGTCTCATCAGCAAAGGAAAGGGTGATGGGTGATGGTATCTTATTAACAGTAATGACAGCTGTGGCGGGGAAGACCACTTGGGGCCACTTTCCTAGAAGACTGACTGGGTTTGTGTCAGGCACTTAAAGGACTTGTGAACTCCTTAGAGATAGGATATCTTAACTATGAGGCTTTGGGGAGAGAGGCAGGACATTTAAGGGGAGTAAGTTTCATAATATAGAGTCCCATTGGGCCCTCTGATTAATTTCATATAGGATTTGCATAGCTTTTTTAGCAGAGCATTGTTAGAGACCTGGCACCATGTGTGAGAGTTGGGCAGCTCTGAGGCAAGGCTGGGTGCCCATAAGATATAGATTTAAAGATATAGGGTTGCTGCAGAGTGGAAAAAAAATTTTTAAGGTTTTTATTGGGGAGTTGGGGGGATGGGAACAGTGCTGGGGAATTGGGGAAAGGGGAACAGACAAGTTACTGTCCTTTTGTTCTTCTGTCTAGTTGTCGAGGACGTTGCTTCACTGGCCCAAGTTAACACCATTATTGCGCTCTTCCCGGGCGAGGCAGATTAGTCGCTGGCTTCTGGACCGCCACTCACTGCGGCTGCTGGCCACTTAGGCTGGCTGCTGGCTACACATGGTAGCCCATGGCAACTCACTGCCACCGGGGCTGCAGCCTACACCGTCACCGATGGCTCACGGCAGCCCAGCTCCAGGTTGAGCTGTTGTTCACCATCTTAGCTGTAGAGGGCAGTGTCACTGGCCCTCACATGTGGGATCCGAACTGCGGACCTCTGGCATCCCAAGCCAGTTCTTAACCAACGCGCCACTTGGCCAGCCCAGAGTGGAAAAATTTTAATTTTATCTTTGCCACATTAATAGGCTGAGGAAGGTGAGATTTCTGATCTTCTTGGTGAGGCCAGAGCACAGTTTAAATCTTTTAAGTCACATCTTAAGAGGAACACATATAAAATAGAAAGCAATCAAGAAAGTGAAACCGTGTTCTTTGAAAGACGGCTGAAGGAGCTGGGAATATTTACTCACAAGATAAAAGGCTCCAGGTGACATGATTGCTAGCTTCAAATATTCAAAATCCTGTCAATTGGAAGAGGGACTGCACTTATTCAGTAAGGCTCCAGGCCAACCCAGGATCAGTAGGTAGGAATTAGGGAAAGACAAAATTTAATTCACTCAGAGAGTAGACACCTGAAGCTGAGTTGTCTGAAGACTGGATGGGCTGAGTTCATGGTCAAACAAGGAATTCAAGCACAAGTTGGTAGGAAGATTAGAGACGAGGTGGTGTGGTACAGTGAAGAGTTAGAGATAGAATTGCATTTTAATTTTGGCATTTAAGCAAACGTAGGATATATAGCAAGTTGCTTAATTTTTCTGCTTTCATTTCATAATATTTTCTTTAGATTTTTATTAAACTATAGCTAGCATAAAATATTATATTAGTTTTAGGTGTACATCATAGCTATTCAACATTTTTCGCAAACTTGCCACCGTGCGCTTACATTGGCAGCACTGTACAGACAGCTCGGTAAGGTTTCCTAACCTTGTATATCAGTGTCTCACAGCTGTGTTCGTGTCGACGTGTGGCGGTGTCTTGCTGAGTGGCGTTCATTATTGTTGTTGCGTGTTTTTGTGTGCCGTTGTGAGAATGTCTGAGCTTGAATTAGAGCAATGCACAAACATTAAATTTCTTGTTAAACTTGTCAAGAGAGGAAGTGAAATCAGTAACATGTTAGTCCATGTTTATGGGATAATACCATGAAGAAAACAGCAGTGTACAAATGGATTAAACGTTTTTCTGAGGGGAGAGAATGCATCGCTGATGAAGAGAGGTCAGGGCGGCCAGTAACGAGCAGAACTGATGGAAACATTGCAAAAATACATCAAATTGTGCGTCAAAATCGTCGGCTGACTGTGAGAAGCATAACAGAGCAAGTAAACATTGATTGAGAAACAGTTACGAAAATCTTGACTGAAAATCTTGGCATGTGAGAGGTGTGTGCAAAAATGGTCCCAAAGGAGCTCTTGCATCACGACAATGTACCAGCTCACATGGCACTGCCTGTGAGGGAGTTTTTAATCAGGAAACAAATAACTGTATTGGAACACCCTCCCTATCCACCTCATCTGGCCCCCAGTGACTTCTTGCTTTACCTGAAGATAAAGGAAATACTGAAAGGAAGACATTTTGATGACATTCAGGACATCAAGGGTACAAGTATGTACCTCCTCTTTATCCATTCATACATCAGCAAACACCCAGGCTGCTTCCATATCTTGGCCATTGTAAGCAGAGTGCTGCAGTGAACATATAGATGCACACGTCCCCTTGAAGTACATTTTGGGTTTCTTCAGATAAACACCCAGAAGTGGGATTATTGGGTCTTTCTTTGTCTCTTGTTATAGCCTTTGTTTTAAAGGGTTTTTTTTGGTCTGGTTTAAGTATTGCTATACCAGCTTTTGTTTGTTTCTATTTTCATGAAATATCTCTTTCCCATCCCTTTACTTTCAGTCTGTGTGTGTCTTTTAATCTGAAGTGAGTCTCTTGTAGGCAGCATATATTAGGTCCTTGTTTTCTTATCCATTCTTCCACCCTATCTTTTGATTGGAGCATTTAATCTATTTACATTTAAGTAATTGTTGAAATATATATAGTTATTGCCATTTTATTATTCATATATTTTTTTCTCCCCTTCCACTTCTTAAAGAAGTCTCTCTAAATTTTCTTGTAATACTGTTTTAGTGGTGATGAAGTCCTTTAGTTTTTCTTGTCTGGGAAGCTCTTTATATCTGTCCTTTGATTCTAAATGATAGCTTTGCTGAGTAGAGTATTTTGGTTGTAGGTCCTTGGTTTTCATCACTTTCAATATTTTGTGTGAATCCCCTCTGGCCTACAAAGCTTCTCTTGAGAAATCAACTGACAATCTTATGCAAGCTCCCTTCTAGGTAACTAACTGCTTTCCTTTTGCTGCTTTTGAGATTCTTTCTTTGTCTTTAACCTTTGGCATTTTAATTCTGATGTGTCTTGGTGGTGGCCTGTTTGGGTTCATCTTGTTTGGGATTCTCTGTGCTTCCTGGGCTTCTATGTCTATTTCCTTCACCAGGTTAGGAAAGTCCTCCATCATTATTTCTTTAAATAGGTTTATTATTTTATTTATTGGGGAATCGGGGAAGGGGAATAGACAAGTTGCTGTCCTTTTGCTCTACAGTCTGGTTGTGGAGGACATCACTTCACTGGCCCATGTTGATATTATCATTGCACTCTTTCTGGGTGAGGCAGTCGCTTGCTGGCCATTGAACAGCCACTCACAGCAGCTCACAAAACCTCCCACCAGCTGCTGGCCAGCCCCACTGCAGCCTACGCCATCGCTGGCGACTCATGGCAGCCCAGCTCCAGGTTGAGCTGTTGTTCACCATCTTAGCTGTAGAGGGCGCAGCGTCACTGGCCCTCATATGTGGGATCCTAACGGGGGCCCTGCTGCTCAGAGCTGGCGTCCCAAGCCAACTCAACCAACACACCACTCGGCTGGCCCTAAATAGGTTTTTAATTCCTTGCACTCTCTCTTCTCCTGGTACCCCTAAAATGTGAATGTTGGTACACTTGATGTAGTTACAGAAGCTCCTTAAACTCTCCTCTATTTTTTGGATTATTTTGTTGTTCTGTTTGGGTGTGTTCTGCTACCTTGTCTTCTAAATCACTGATTCGATCCTCTGCTTCACCTAATTTGTGGCTTCCCTCTAATGTATTCTTTATTTCAGTTATTGTATTCTTTATTTCTGACTGGTTCTTTTATATGTTTTCTATCTCCATTTTTATGTTTCCTGTCTTTTTGTTGAAGTTCTTCCTGAGATCGAGCATCCATTTAACCAGTGTATTGAATCTGCGTCTGGTAGATTGCTTGTCTCCATTTTCTTTAGTTCTTTTTCTGGAGCTTTGTTCTGTTCTTTTACTTGGGACTTGTTTCTCTGTCTCCCTATTTTGGCTGTCTTTCTATGTTTGCTTCTATGTATTATGATTCGATGCTGCTATGTCTCTTATTTTAGTAGAGTGGACTTTATGTGGTAGATATCCTGTGAAGTCCAGTGACACAGTCTCCCTGATCACTTGAGCCAGGTGCTGCATGTATGTCCCTTGCGTGGGTTATGTGTGCTTTCCTACTGTAGTTGAGCCTTGGGAGGGATTGACCCTCAGGCTGATTGGTTGTGAGGACTGGCTGTGACTACAGTGGAGAAGCTGTTGTGCAGGGCCTGACCCTACAGAGCAGATTTGTTTTAGCAGGACTCTGGTGCCTGCTTAGTCTACCCTTTGAGTGTGTCGTCCTTGGAGGTGGCCGGGTGATGCTTCAGCTGGGTCCTGTCCGAAGCTGGCCACTGGGCATGCCAGCCCCAGGGCCTCCTAGAAGGAAGGGGCTCAGCTGCAGGCCAAGTATAGCTGCAGCCTGTGCCCTGCCCAGGGCCACCTGGCATGAGCCACAAAGGAATCCACAAACGACCACCACCTGTGCTGGGCTTGGAGCTGCCTCAAGAGGCCAAGCCACAATCTGAGGCTGGCTGTCACTAGTGCCAGGCTTAGGGCTGCTCACCCAGAGGTACCGGACATGTTGAAGCCAGATACTGCTTGTTTGATTTTTGTGAACCTTTGAGAGATTTTAGGAAAGTCCACAGCATGAGCCAAGACAGGCCATTTGTACAGAAAAGCCACTGAAAGTGGTTTGGGTGTGCCCAAAAGTTGGATGGGGTGGTGTCCCAGGGAATCCAGGAAAATGAACCATGTTAGCCAGGTTGATGGACGCTCAGTATAGCAGCCAGCTGCGTATGCTTGCCAGGAGGGGTGAGAGCTCAACAAACAGTGGTTTCTGCCAGCTCCCCAACTAGGAGAAGGCTGCCCCTCCAGCCCTCGCCTTGTAACCAGACAATTCAGTTCCTCCTCATATGTCCTGGGTGCCTTTCGAGCTGCTGCCCTAGCTCTGGAGTTCAGAGCAAGTGAGGTTGTCAATGAGTAAGTATGTGCACGGGCCCTTTTAAGAGGTGTGCCTGAAACGTCAGCCACGCTTGTCTCACTCAGGCACAATCTCTGTTGGTTTTCACAGCCAGAAGTTATGAGGACTTCTCTTTCCGCCAGTGGAACCCTGGTCTGGAAGCCTTCACTCCTCTGGTGGGGACCTCCATAGCCGAGATACCCCTCCCAGTGTTTAATGGTCACATGTGGGGGTAGGACCAGCATGTCCTGAGTCTTTGCCCTTCCTACCAGTCTTGAGGCGGCTTCTTTTGTATGTCCTTAGTTGCAGGACCTCTGTGCAGCTAAACTTCAGGTGATTCTTAGTAATGGCGGTTCTGTAGTTTAGTTGTAATTTTGATGTGGTTGTGAGAGGAGGCAAGCACAGAGTTTACCTCTTCCACCATCTTGAGCAGAAATCCTCATCAGAATTTTTAAAATGAAGATAATGTTTAATGCATAATTGTTGGCAAGGATTAAATTATATAATTAACTTTAATCCTTAATTATCTAGATTGTGAGCGTGTATGTGTGTTTGTGTGCGTGTGTGTGTGTGTGTGTGTGTGTGTGTGTGTGTGTGTGTGATTTCTGGTCCCTTATAACCTGAAATTCTATGATTCCAAAGGCTTTGGTAAAAAAAAAAAAAAAGTTGAAAGAATAAGCTATTCTTCGTCTTCCTTAGGTACTCCCCAGTATTTTGAAATGGACTTAAAAGCTTTTGAGAGTGCTCCAGTTTCTTTTGAAATTGTCTGTTTTGATGTAGTTTTCCCCAATCAAAACTTCAGCACATATCAAGTGGAAAATATTTGGCATTCATTCTAATGCCACCCAAGAACGCCCTTCACTTTGCTTGTGCAAAATGAGATATGAAGATTTTTTTTTTATTGGGGAATTGGGGGAAGGGGAACAGATAAGTTGCTGTCTTTTTGTTCTTCAGTCTAGTTGTGGAGGACGTTGCTTCACTGGCCCAAGTTGGCACCATCTTGCGCTCTTCCCGGGCGAGGCAGACCAGTTGCCGGCTTCTGGACAGCCGCTCACTGCGGCTGCTGGCCACTCATGCTGGCTGCTGCCTACACATGGTAGCCCATGGCAACCCACTGCAGCAGGGGTTGCAGCCTACGCCGTCACCAGTGACTCACGGCAGCCTAGCTCCAGGTTGAACTGTTGTTCAGCATCTTAGCTGTGGAGGGCAGTGTCACTGGCCCTCATATGTGGGATTCGAACCGGGGCCCTCTGGGGTCCCAAGCCAGCTCTTAACCAACGCGCCACTCAGCCAGCCCGGTATGAAGATATTTTTACCAAGGAGTTGAAAAAGACAGAGAAGGATGAGCAATCACAATTTGATCCCTTGGTTAATAGCGTGATTTGATTGTGTTTACATATCAGACTTGTGTTTGGGGGCCTCTGAGCCTCTGTGCACGTTTATCAAATTGCAAACAGCACCATTTATGCCTGGCTGGTGATAAAGCACTACCACACCACTGAATAGCTTTCCCCGTAGAAGATGATTATTTCCCAAGATAAAAGCTGGCTGGCTACCTGATGCCAAAGCAATTCGTCAATCGGATGGAAAAAAAAAATCAGACAAACGTCTCTTCTGGTGTAGTGTAGAGCAAACAATTGGTGGATTGACTGACATTTGGCTGCAAACGCAGCCATAGAAAACCTACAACAGCATGAGGTGTTGGTGAGCATTTTCATTATAATGTAATTGTTCCTGCTAAATTTCTTTATGGTTTCCAGTTTGCTCCCAAGTGAGATGTGGGGGTCGAAGTTAAGTGTTCACATCGTCATTGAGAGTAATGGGTTTGTTTGCGAACAGAAATGGTGGTTTTCATTTCCATTTTGATGTCGCTTTTCAGTTTGCAATGATAACTTAGATGAGCAGGGGAGGTTTGCTTTGGAAAGGAAGAAACTATATCCTGATGCCATTACACTGCAGAGGAGACATCTCAAAACCTAAGAGCAACTGCTGTTTGAGTTTCATTTTTCTAGCCGTAAATAAGGTGGACGAGAATAACCCCATGCTTTGAAATCAGAAATAACTCATTCATTTGTTCATTTATTTGACCCATTTTCGTTGAGCTCCTTTTAGGTTTAAGTCTCTGGGGATACACAAGCTCCATGCTCNGTCGAAATTAAGTGTTCACATCGTCATTGAGAGTAATGGGTTTGTTTGCGAACAGAAATGGTGGTTTTCATTTCCATTTTGATGCCGCTTTTCAGTTTGCAATGATAACTTAGATGAGCAGGGGAGGTTTGCTTTGGAAAGGAAGGAACTATATCCTGATGCCATTACACTGCAGAGGAGACATCTCAAAACCTAAGAGCAACTGCTGTTTGAGTTTCATTTTTCTAGCCATAAATAAGGTGGAGGAGAATAACCCCATGCTTTGAAGTCAGAAATAACTCATTCATTTGTTCATTTATTTGACCCATTTTCGTTGAGCTCCTTTTAGGTTTAAGTCTCTGGGGATACACAAGCTCCATGCTCCCATCACAACTTAATAGGACAGTGGAGGTGGAGGGGCCAGACCGTAATCGTATAGATAGTCTTCAATTCCTGGCGTCCGTATTTTCTATTTTTTGTGACAGAGGGTAGGTTATTAACTTAATCATGCCTCATACACAGCAGGACTCAGCAAATGGTAGCCTTCGTGCGTTCTCTACTCCCTACTCTACAGAAAAAGGACAACCTGGCTCCTCCTCAGGTTTGCTTGATGCCTTTCTCGGGGCCAGACAAAGGAAGATGCTTGTCATCCCTGCAAACCGCAGGCAGGTTCAGGGTGAGTTTGCTTGTTGTTTCATGTTACTGTGAGGGTCTGTCTTTTAAGTGCCAGAGCTAATCACAACCTCCTTTTTCTCTTCATTTTGCCTTGTCAAAGAGGATACGTCCAGGTGGACAACGTTCGACCCATAAATATTATTATTTTTTAAACAGCCTACTGCAAACGGCTTGTTTTGACTGCAGTGTTAATCTACCTTTTACTGAGTTTCCACAAATTAAGGTGTTTTTTAAAAAGCTATAAACGGTGGTATTTCTTATAACCACCTTCCGGTGCTGTTATGATGATTGCGTGGTCGCCTTGTTAGAGAATGGGGCATAGAAGAAGAGATGGTGAATTTATTGATGGGGAAACAAATATTGTTATTAATAATCATAATTTTATGTGCAAATAATTTATGATGGATAAAAAATATAGTCTATAATGAGGTTTCTCAAATAAAATATGTCTGGAGTTCCAAACAATTGAATTGAATCAAATAATTGTACTATGTCCAGCCCATTGGGAAACTGAGAGAATGAATATGACATGAATTGAATATCCCTTCACCTTCTCTCACCACCCTTCCCTTGCTCCATGTACTTATAATCTACATTTCATCCTTAGTATAGAGTTCATGTGAGATACCAAAATCTTTTCTCCTTAAAACTGAGTAAATCTATATTATGTGGCAAAAGAATATTTTAAAATATTAGCAAAATTCCCACTCTGTCCAGAATATGCTTGTATTGCTCTGGTTGCTATCAATCCAGCTCTTTAGTTGTGCTAATTAGACAAGGTGCTAAAGGAAATCTGGAAAGGCCTGGAAAAAACAAGATGGATTTCCACTGGAAAAGGCAGAGCTATTGGCAGGAGGGAAAATAAAACCAAAAACCAAAAAGGATGAAGGAACTAGGAGGCAGTGATCCTGCTGGGAGAAATCCTAAGAGTTTGGAGGTGCGTGGGAAAAAAGATTTTGTGGCTAGCTGCCATATATGAGAGATAGAGAATAATAAAGGAATAAAAGAGGCTTTTAAGAAGTTTGGCTCTGCATATAAGCATAATTTACTCCTGGCCTCCTTTGAGGAGAATACGGTAAAACAAATGTAAATTACTTTCCAATTATTATGGCAGCTTCTAGGTAGACTTCTTTTTTTTTCTCTTTTCTTCTCTCTCCTCCTTTCTTCTTTTCTCTTTTTCTTTTTTCCATGCAATATACTAAAGAGTGGTCAGGCCTCAGAATGGCTTTATAAAGTTTAACTTTGAATAAAGCGTTTAAGTCGTTCTGGCATTTTTGTCCCTTAAAACTCCCTGTTTCGCCAGGGATCCTTTGAGACATTTCTTCCTTGTTGGAGAGAAATAGATGAAAATCCAAGGGCTTTGAATTTAGACAAATCTGATTTCTAATGTTATCTCCTCACTTGCTAGCTGTGTTTCCTAGAGCAAGTCATGTCACCTCTGTAAGCCTCAGTTTTGTCATCTATAATATGGTGTTAAGAGGACCTGCCTTGTAGGACTGTTGTGATCACAGGAATAAAGGAACATCTAGTAGAAGACCCTGGAAACAGATGGCCCATTCAAATTAGAAAAAATTGAGAAAGTGTAATAGCAGGAAGTTTTTTTAAAAAATTGTGTAGGTAGTATGGAGGAAAACCACAAAAGACAGTATGGTACTCGGGTTGTCAGTTTCAGGCTTGAAGGTCTGTGTAGGGGTGTTTCCTGGGACCTACATACAAAGAAGTCTATGTAAAAAGAGCTCTCAGAGAGACCTTCTGGGGAGGTGGGGAGATGTGGTCTCCCCTTGGCAACCACTGGGAGATTGGGAGATGAATAGTGTAGCTTCCCTCCCTCCCTACTTTCCTCCCTCCAGTCCCCTTAGGGTCCTCTATTGGCCAATCCCAACTTGAAGCCATTTGCTAAGTGAGTCCATTAAGGTCACAAGAGTGAAGAAGGATGAAGAGTAGATCTGGGGGGCAAATAGAAAATGTCCATCATGCTCCAGAAGTGTTATTTCCCAACTTAATTTCCCCTTCCCAATAGTGAGGGCAGAAGGGTATCTCTCCCATGGAAAAAGAAGCATACTGCAGAGCTGTTAATAATTCCTAGAAGACTGTGTCTTACATGTGAGTTCTACAGATTGTGACACTTCACAGCCATAATTCTGGAGTCGGAAATAGTACATAATAATCTTGATGTAAAGGATGGTACATGAAGCACACAGGTAGTCTAGTGGCTGACTCTCCGAGAGACTGAATGATGCCGAGAACTCGCTATGTCGGTCAGATATAAACAGGAGCGCCTGTTTCAACAGTGTCTTTTCAAGTTTGCCTCTTGGCGTGGAGCTCGCTCTGGCAGAGAGTATCACATCAACAGGGCACATGCCCAAGCACGCAGGCCAGTCATTACTTGTTGGATACATTTTCACCCCCTAGCCTATGACCCACAGCTAGCTGACAGGGCTGACGGCAAGGCATCCTTTCAGAGAATGTATTATGGACCACTAGGAGCTTCTCGAAATTTGTAAATGAGTTGAAGACTACCTTTGCGAAAGAATGGCTTGTTATCACTGGTGGTACAGATCATTGGTTCACTCCATTTATAAAGCTTCTGACCTTTAGAAAAATAACGCTTTCCCTAAAAAACAAAACAAATAACAACCCCCCCCCAATCTTTCTCCTTTGCCTCCCATAGAGGGCTGAATGATAACCCCCTCTCCCCCTTCCCCCCGCCCAAAAAAAGAGATATCCATGTCCTAATCTCCTGAACCAATGAATGTACCTTATTTGAAATAAGGGTCTTGGTAGAATTAATTAAGAATATTGAGATGAGGAGATTATTCTGGATTATCTGACTGGGCCCTAAATGCAATCGCAAATGTCCTTATAAGAGACAGACAGAGGCCAGACACAATGAGGAGAAGCCAATATGAAACTGGAGGCAGAGATCAGTGTGATGTGGCCACAAGCCAAGGAAGCCAGCGATGCCTAGAAGCTGGAAGAGGCATGAAATGGATGCCCTCGTAGGGAATATGACCCTGATTGTAGACTTTTGGCCCCCAGAATTAGGAAGGAATGAATATCCATTGTTGCAAGCCAGTAAGTTTGTGATGTTTGTTATAGTAGCCGTGGAAACTGATACACCTGCTATGCAACTATTTGTGCTGACACCTGACGACTAAGCAGATCAAGTCTTAGCCACCTGAAGAATTCTAGAAATAGTGCAAAGAACAAATACTTCAGAATGTACTTTTCTGAAGTTTATGTGAAGTCATCTAAAATCCTGGAACGCTGTGCGACTTAATTCACGCTGTTAGCACTCGCAATGAAACATCATTAAGTTGAAAGAGAGGCAGAAGAAAGAGCATTGGCAGAAAGGATCACAATCCTTAGATTCTAGTACGTACTGGCTTTATTCACTGGCCATTTGGCCTTGAAAAAGTTATTCAAGAACTCCAAGTCTAGATTTTCTTATCTCTAAAATACTTGTGCCATCTACTTTACAGAGTTAGCAAGAAGATTAAATTATACAAGGCGTTTTGAAATTGCAAAGCGCTATCTATTACAGTGTAAAATGTTACATATAATATTTCATTATCCATAATATAAACACAACATATATTTGTTGAGTTAGATTAGATCCTAGTAATTCCCAATTTGCAATGGTTTGGGAAAGGCATACCTGGGAGTCCTGGCCCTGTTATGAAGTAAACTTGGGAAAATTATTAAACCTTTCAGGGACACAGTTTTCAAAATTTTTCATTGAAGAAGTTGGATTGGATAATCTCCTCTAATGTGACTCCCATATCTCTGATTCTATAACATTAAGTAATAATTATGATTAGCAGGGTAGTTCTATCTCTTGGTGAGCTTGTTCCATTGCATGGATTAAATTTCTACCACATTCTGTCAATCCTGAACTTGTCTGCTGGGCTTCATATATTAATATTCATATAATTAACTCTGGATGTTACACAGAGTATTTGCTAAGATACTTTGGATGTAAAGAAAAGGCAAAACAAAATTTATTTACACTAAGAAAAAAACCAAAAATTAATTGACTCAAGTAACGTCTGTGAATAGATTTAGTTTTAGCTACAGCTAAATTTATGGCTCAAATAATTTCATTTAAATTTAATTTCCATCTCTCAGGATTGGCTCTAGTCTTTGACTTCAGATGGTGCCTCATCTCTTGATTACATGTGTAAAGGGAGAGTAAAAGTTTTTCTCAAGATGCATAGTAAAAGTACCATTGCATCTCACTGACTCTGATTGGCTGACATGCCATCTCAGAACTAATCACCATGACAAAGTCAGGGATACAGCCAATGGTATGTTGGAACCAGTCAATTATTACATTTGAGTAATGTTCTAGTTGGTTATTAAACTCTTAGTAGCATTAAATTGGAAAAGATAGGAGTATTTACACCACAAATTAGGGATGTATGTATGTACGTATGAGTACGTATGAGAGCTGGTTTACCAGCACACCACTGCATACGGCCCTGTCCAAGTATGAAGTCAGAGAGTAGATGTGGGTAGGATCACTTGAAAAAAAGAGGCAGTTGGTGGTGTTTATAGCTGTAGCATAATGAGTGGGAAGAAACTGACTAGATGAAGTGAGAAAGGTAAGCAGACTTCAGATTATGCATACTTAGAGCCACGGTAGGAAATTTAGATATAATTCTAAATAAAATTGATTATTATTGAAGGGCTTTAAAGTGGAGGAGTGCCATGGTCTGATTTGCATTTTAGGCTTCCTCTTGCTGCTATGCGGAGAATGGAATCTAGGTTTGCAGGAAGCGGGCAGGGAGATGAGTCGGGAGAACCAAGCATTAGACGATGGCGCCTTGGATTAGGGTGATGGTGGTAGAGGTAGAGAGAAAAATGTATGTATTTGGATACAATGTATAGTTATAATCTATAGGACTTGCTGGTGACTTAACATGTGGGGGCTGAAGGAAAAGGGGGATTGCTGACTTTGGTCATGGGTTTGTACTTTATTGTAAAGCAATGGGGAGTCATGGGAGGTTTAGCGGGGGAGTGTAGGCTCCCATTTCTTTCTATCCTCTAGATACCTCCTGATGGAATTAATCTCTCCCTCCTCTGTGTATATATGGTCTGACGATTTTGACTCCTCCAGGGAAGGTAGCATAAGGTTTGGGTCAAAAGCATAAGGAATTTTGGGGCCGAATTGATGTGACTTGATTTGGGTCTCACCTCTGCTTCATGTGAAATGTAAGGCTTGCGTAATAAGTCCATACACCTCCGTGCCTCAACTTCTTCAATGTGGGTAGCAGTTATACGTCAGGTTTGCTGGGTTAAATAAGTGAACACTTGGGGGACAAAGATGCAGCAGGTCCTCGAAGTACATGATTTCCTTAAACGTCATTTCATTATAACATTGATGAGATACCATAGGTAAAATTGTTTTGTTTTGTTTTAAATTGGTTTTGTTATATGTTTAAAGTCACAGAACCTTTGACGATGTTAAGTGAGGAATTACTGTACTTTAGGAAGGATAAGATCAACCTTTAAATCCAGGGGAGGGACACTTAATAATTATATCTAACGCAGAGGATGCCAAAAAAATGTATACACATTTTAAGGAAGGAAAAAACTATTAAAATTGTAGTACTCAATATATACCGATAACGAAAGATGAATACAAGTCACATTTGACTTCAGTCATTACAAAAAGTTCTCAAAGTGGTTACCATTGGTGTCCAGACACTTCTGATTACAGCAAACTGTTGCTTGAGCCGCGTTGACCAAAGTGTCCACTTATATACAGTTTTTGGCACCCCCCCACCCCCGGTATTTATGGAGCACATGCTATGTATCAGACAGGTGTTTTACTCTTTATGGCAACTTTGTAACTTAGTTACTTTTGTTATCCTCCTTTGCAAGTGAATAAATAGAGGCACAGAGGAGCTTAAAAACTTACCCAAAGTCATACTGCAACACTTACCTGGCATAGAATGGTTTTTCTGTGTCCCCATTTCTCCCTCCCTGTTGCTCTCAGGCAGCAGGAAGTATGTGTCTTGCCCAAAACGTTCTTCCCCATCCCTGGCACATTGCAGAAAGCACTTCATAGATGATGAGTGAGTGAACCTTCAGGCGCTGACTCACATGGCCCAGTTGGTGACTTGACAAGGTGGAGATCAGAGTTATGGCACACTGGCTGCATCTGAGCAGGTCCACACAGCTGAACTTGCAGTGTCCTTAGCCTGGCTCATTTGGGAAATGGCTCAGCTCCATGATGAGGTCAGATCCCCACGTGGTCAACCACAGCTGCCCACTTTGTAGTGTGATGGTTTTGTGGCGAATGTGCTTGTGCTGGTCGGTTTCAGAAGCTTAGCAATGGCACAATAAAAACTTTAATTGACAAGACTACTCAGGAATGGTGTGTTCTGGCCACTGAGGTGGAAAAGAAAGCTCTTTTGTTTAAACCCTTTTGGAAAATCGCTGTAAATGTAGGGGCCGTCTGTTCTGCCTTGGTAAGGACGGTGCATTGACTATTTGTGTCTGTGAATTGAAAAGCAGATGATCCTCATGTCACAGTGGTTTTGGTCTTTATTCTAAATGTGGTTGTTTTGGAGAGGAGCATGTGGGAGGGGATTGGGCTAAAAGCATTCTGAGATGAGGCCCTACCTTGAGATGCGCATTTAAAAATACTATAATGATATGGAATTATTTTTCTTCATTTTCTCTTTTAAAATGAAGTGCTAGAAAAGGGGGAAATTCATGAATAATTCTGGTCTGTGTCTTAAGGTTTCCTTTAAGTCTCAGCTTAATTTTCTCCTCTAAAGAGACTGTAAAATAATTTTTATTAATCAGGCCTTTGCTTGTTCTGTTTAATATGTGTACATTTTCGCTGGTCTGCAGAGTAAGAAGGAAGAAGAGGGGGTAGTCACTAATGAGGAAAGGTTAGAGAATGCATAGTCCTGTATCCTCTGCAGAGTCTGTAGTGGATTCGCCATGGTAGCAAAGTGCACCGTGATAGAAGGGGACATGATGTGATTTTAGCAGGCATCGAGAAGGTCCTTCTGCCAAAAATAGACCCACCTGCTTGTAAATGTCTGGCATTCCTTAGACTGGGGACAATGCCAGAAAGGCCAGCTGTTCCCTCAGATACTCTTCCCACAGGCTGGCCGAGACCTGAAATTCCAGCCTTGAACTAAATGCTAAATTTTCCTCCACAATGTACCCCAAAGCACGTTCTTCTCTCTCCCTTCCCCGACTCTAAAATAAAGGTGTTAACAGATATTTGCACTGCAGAATACATTATATAGATTCATGCAAAGAACAGACTTTAGGGAAGGAGGAGAAACCTTACTCCCCCATCCCCCTACTTAAGTCTGACTTTTGTAAAAGTCCTTAACTGCTTATGCTGCAGTTTCTTCCTGTATAAAATGAGAAGAAGCCAAACCAACTGGACTCTTGGGAGGACTAAATAAGACACCTGTAGTACACCAATTAGCGAAAGGCTAGAGACAACTCAGATGCCTGTCAAATGGAGGCTAGTTACATAAACTGTGGAATATTCCCACAATGCCACATTGCGTAGCTGTAAAAAAGAATGTGGAAGACCTCTATGTACTGTTATAGAGTGATTGCCTGGACTTATCGTTATGTAACAACATGTAACCACAACAAAATGCACTGCGGTGTTTCCAGTGTGCTACAATTAAGAAAAGAGGGAAAATAGGATATATGTTTGTTTATAATATCAGTAGCAGGATAAACCAGAAATTAATAAAAAATAGGATGCAGGAGATATGGAGGGGAGATAGACTTCCCTGTAAACATTGTTTTATTTTTCCACTTTGGAATCATGTAAATGTTTTACATAATTAAAAACAAAGTTAAATCAAAGAGGAAAACAAACAAAAAGCATAATAAGTCCTGAAAATGTAAAATAAACTGGAAAAAAAAGCGACTGTAACTTTATGGCAATTCTGTGGCATAAACATCTCATGAATGATTTCAAATGACTTTAAAACACATATCTGTCCATTCCTAAGGGGATATATACTAAGGACAAAAAGAAGTGCAAAGACGTCTTAGATTGAATTTTTTTTTTTTGGATAACTGTTAGTGATGATGTTTGCATTATTATTTTTGAAGACTATTATATAGAGTGTTATAGAGTATATTATATAAGATAAAGCAACTAAGTAAGTTAGTATCCTTAGGAGATAAGATTTTCAAAGTAGGAAAAGATAAATTTAAAATCAAATAATTGAAGTCAAAATGCTGTAATCTTTTATTTGAATTAGAAATGTTAGCACAAATTTATGATTTATTTTGCTCTTCCTAAAACCTACAAATTTTCTAGATCTGTCCACTACAAGCATGACCAGCTCGGAAGTAATGGTCAGTCCAGGTTCCCAGACTATAGTGTCTAGTTAGCATTTCCCCCTTAAAGGAATAAGGGTCCTTGGACAAATGGCTAATTCTAGACTTGGTTCAAGAAATGTTTGTTATGCCCCAAAGCAGGACAATATGAACCACCTTGAGGGAGCTCCCCCTGGCCAAAATTTAGGAAGAATATAAAAGCAAATAATGACGACAACGTATTGAAACACATCAAATGTGTAAAATCCACAAGTTCATTTGGAGCTTTCTGTGGGGCCAGCTCACTGTTCTGAAAATATATAGATACATAAAAGGAAAGAATCAAGCATTTACCCTGCCTTTGTGTGTCTGTTTGTTTTAGGTAATCAGACAGGTGATGAGGGAACATTCTTTATTAAAGGATTCTAGCTAATAAGTGCAGGAGGAATGATAAGATGTTTTTTTTAAAATCTCCATTTTGGGTAATAATCATTTTGCAGTATATCAGTGTATCAAATCAACACATTGTACACCTTAAACTTAGGGGGTTATGTGTTGATTGTATCTCAATAAAGTTGGGAGGGGACCTCCATTCTGCTTACTCTAATGAAACTATGGATCTAGGCAACCCTCAGCAATGTCTGCCAAAACCATTAAGTGAAGATTAATGAGAAACTTTATGAAGGGAATAGCCATGTGATGCTCAAAACAAAACAAGCACCGGGCCGCTTAAAGTCTACAAGAGACAAGGTAGTAAGAAAAAATTGGGTTTCCCTTCTGTGAACACAGGCAGAAGCAGCCTGTCGTTTGCTGTGAGTGGAGACAGGGAGTGGTTGCAGGCTTGCAGTCTGAGTCGGGCAATGGGTAGGACCCACGTTTCTCACCTCGCACTCCTCTGATACTGTCCATCAGCTCAGTGGGGCTGGGATCACCCATGGGACGACAGGGACACGGGCCTGGGCTGAATTCAGAGCCCTCAGCCTGTGGCCCTTAGGCCCTTCCCTCTCTGCCATGTCTGTAGCCACGGAGGAGGGACAGAGTCTTGGCCTTGGAGCCTGCTGTCCTCCACCCCTGAGTAGTTGTGGGGTCCTGGGCAGCTATTTAATCTCTTTGAGCTTCAGCTTCCTCGTCTATGGAATGAGGGTCCTTGGGTGCACCAGGGGAAATGATGTAATCCACGTGCTTAGCACCCCAAATGTCCGAAGGAGCTTTCCCCAAGGCCAGAGACACTTGTGGATCTTTCTTCCTCCCAGGAGAGTAGAAGCCAGGGGTTGTGTAGTTGCTCCCACAGAGGGTTTATTTCCATGCTCTCTCAGCGGGACACTTGTGGTCAGTCAGAGCAGAATGTTGGCCAAGAGAACTCAGGGCAGCTCAGTAGAAGGGAAGTGGCAGTTGCCAGTTATGCTATTTCAAATAAATACTTTTTTTTTAACACTGGCCATTTTTCTTCTCCAAGGGGGTCTTATTTTATTTAGTTTGTTTTACTTTTGAGGATGCCTCCCTCCTCCTATTGTGACATCGTCCTTGGTTTCATGCAGGAGAGCCAACTTAAGTCCTGTTTAGCGAAGTTATTCACATCAAAGCTTTAGTTAGATGAGGTGTTTTCAGCACATGCATCAATAGTTTATCTAAAACCATCACTTGCCTCGTCTTAAATCAGGTTTGCATAATCTACTTCAAGACTATATTTGCTACAGAATTTTTAAAATACCTCCAATTTGCTACAGAATTTTTAAAATACCTCCAATATTATTTGAATAGTCAAACGAGCACAATATAGCAATGGTAGAACACTTTTATAGCATTTGGTATTTTAGGGGATATTGTTCTACTCTTCTTTGGAATCCTCACGCATTGAATACCCCGAGGGTTTTTTTTTTTTCCAAGTGGGCCATCAGATGGGGAACAATGGAAGAAAAATGAAAGTTCAAGCCTGTTGAAAGGCTATTTCAGGATACTGCTACCTTCCAACATAGACTGCTTTACTTTTCCAAGTGCATCTCTGCTCCGCCCAAAAAGAAGAATAAATCCAGCCTGGACTACACAGTTATTTGCCACTTCTGCCATCTAATGGTGTTACTTGGTAACACAGGACAAAGCGAAGACCTTGGGTGGTTTTCTGTTTATTGGAATACATGTAGATTAGACTTACCTTAAGAGGAGGTGAATGATTGTATGATGCAATTTCACATACTGTGTCACACATCACTTCTGGTATGGCAATTTCTGTCAAATAAAAACATCACCGTGTGTCCTCATCCATCTGATTTACCGGATCTGGCACCATGTGACTCCTGGCTCTTCCCCAAAGTCAAAATGACCATGAAAGATAAATGTTTTCAATCAATTCAGGACATCGAAGCAGCCACTACAGCACAACTAAAGACACTCACAAAAGAAGACTTCCAGAACTGCTTCAGAAAGTGGCAAGAATGATGGGATGACTGTGTTCGAAGCAAGTTGGAGTATTTTGAGAGGGATTAATGGCAATGTATCTTTAATGTAATAAATTTTTAAAAAAATTAAATGTTCACAGTATTGTTTGATCTCACCTTGTAAATATACAAATTATTACTAAAATACAAAGGTAAGTTTGTGTGTTAAAAGAATACAGGTAACCATAAAACAACAATTCCCCAAATTATAAAATAAAATTAAGCTGACTTTATAAAAGTTAGTCTTAGATTGTCTTAGATTAGAGAAAAAAAAAGTCCAGTAAAATGCTCTTTAGAAAAAGTATACCCAAACCACAGAGACACATTAAGGTTAGTAAAAAAAAACAAAACAACTTTTGAGTAAAGATGTTTTGGGGAAATTGAAAACAAAAATAAAGATTTTAGCACTATTCATATAATACAAAATATAGTTCAAACAATAAAATATATATATATATATATTTCATATTGATAAAAGCTAACTTACCAAGGTGATACAATACTCAGAAATACTTATGTATTTATCAATGTAGCCTTGAGATAATAAAAGTAAAAATCTGATATAATATCAAGTACAAATTGATAGATCTATAGTCATAGTGGGTGACTTTTAACACTTTTTTCTCAAAAATTTGTAGGTAAAGCAGACCAATAATTAAAAAGGCAGTGAGAGACTTGAACAAAATGATGAACACACTTGACCTAATACTTTCCAAGCACATGTGAGAAGGTTATAAAAATTGGTCACATAGCAAGTTATGAGATCCCATAAATTCCAAAGAATTGATATTTTCCAGATTATATTCTCTGACTACAATAAACACACCAGAACATAAAAATGAAAAGATAGTTCCCTTAAGTCTTATATTTTTTTGGATATTGAGTATGTATTTCCAAATAACTCATTAAAATTTGAAATTAGAATGAAAAGAACTAAAATGTTAAAACATAATGAATATTAAATTATTACACATCTAATCATGAAATGCAGGCTAAAGGAGAAATGAAAAAGAGAATATAAGTGCATTTATAGGAGAGGTTAAAAATATTCTGAGAGAATACTGTAAACAAAGATGTACAAATGGCTTTGTAAACTTAGATAAAATGAGTAACTTTCTTAGAGAGTACGAATATTGATAAATTACCAAAAATTAATGAAAAATCTGAAATATCCAGTTAACAAGTAGAATTTGCAGTCATAATCTCCAAACCACTGGTTCCAATGGTATTGCAGATGAGTCCCAATGTATTTTCAATGACAGAGAACTCTTACCTTACCTAAATTTTACCCAACACCTTTTACAAAGTTATTATAAGTTTGATAGAAACATAAGATAAGGGCAGTTGAAAAAGGAAAGTCTAAACCAACTTCATAGGAATGCAAAATACCTAAGAAAAATATTAATAATTCTAATATTTTAAAATGTGTTGACACAAAGTAGGGCTTGTTTTAGGAATGCTAAAATGGCTTAGCATATGTGAATCTATGGATTATGCATTTCTTTGAGTGGGTCAATTGTAGAATCAGGAATTGCTGTATAAAATGACCTTCACCTTTTTTTTGCTCATTGGGCAGGAAAGTCTTGTAGTCATTACCCTAGAAACATTAGCAAGTTAGAAGGAGGTGATTAGGCAGCTTTTGAGGGACTTTAGCAGTATCAGAAGTTTGGGATCAGCTATGGAATTGCAGTCTTGGTTGGCAAGAGAGAGCTAAGATTGTCGGTATGCATCAAGGGGCTTCAACAGTAATGTATCCATGTTCCTTTAACTCTTCTACTGAGATATTTCCTCACTATATTTAAGGATGAGGGCCAGAGACATCACCCTGGTTACAAGGTCATTATCTAGGGCCAAGGGCAGCGTAGATGTGCCATCCTTGGAATTTAGAAGAGCCAATTCCACGATTCTGAGTTTGCATGGCTATGAATGTGATAGGTTTGGAAAAAGACCTTGCAGTATGCACTACATCAATTCACCAATACTCAGAAGAAATGCCATGAAGTGTGATGGAGGAGGGAAGTTTTCTTCTCTGTTGTCCCACACACCATGTTTCCCCGAAAATAAGACCGGGTCTTATATTAATTTTTGCTCCAACAATCTACATTTATTCATTTTTTTCATGTACAAAAATCTACATTTATTCAAACAGTCATGCCTGGCTACTGATCCTAACTGGGGCTTATGTTTGAGGTAGGGCTTATATTACAAGCATCCTGAAAAATCATGCTAGAGCTTATTTTGCAGTTAGGTCTTATTTTCAGCGAAACACAGTACGTTCACCTAAAAATAGAAGAGCCTGAATGGGTTAGTCAGTGGCGGTTTTACTAAACTGTCACTCCATGAGCACCTGTTAGGTGCTAGGGATTTTGTGTAAATCATTTCTAATCCTGAAAACATATTTTATCTCATTTTAATATGGAAACACTAAAAGTCAGGTTAGATGTATTGGCCAAGAACACACAACATAGAGTGTAAGTTGCAGAGCTGTTATTTAACTCAAGTATGTTTATTCTCCTAAAGGATCATGTCAGTTTCCTGCATTTAGGGTCATTAATTGGGGGAAATCCAATTACCTCCCTCCCCCACCCCCTAAAAAACCTTAACCACAACCTATATGCTTTAAATTAATCCTCTTCCTTCTTCTCAAAGAAACTCAGGTAATGTTTTTTCTCAGTGTAATGCTGATGTGGCGGGTAGAGCAGATACTTGGTTTAGATGGTGGTTCTGTGCCTCTTCTGGGGGTTTGAGCAAGATTATAAGCAGCAGTATCATTAATCATGCAAGTTGTTCCCATCTGTAAAAATGTCAATGAATTAAATTCCTCAGCACAAGTGAGAATGACCTCCTCTTGCATTCTATATCATGAACAGTTCTAAATTAGTGTGCAACCGCCTACTCTTCAGTAATCCATGACAGTGGAAAGAAGTAATGGGGCATTTAATTGAAAATAGCAGACAATATCCAGCTCTTTGATAATTGCTTTTGGAATATATTATATACTTGGACAGGGGAACTATCTCATTTCCTAATTACTTTCCTTGGCTTATTATAAAAATAATTTGCCTCCCCTTGGCTTTCCTAGGAGGAAAAAAGGAGTAAGTGGTCCAGATGTGCTGGTTAGCAAGGAAAAAAAAATGCCCAAGGTTAAAATGCTGGGGTGTATATGCAAGTATAAATAATAGCCAGCCTGTTCTATCTTACAGTTGCTTCCCCCAAGGTATTTCATTAATTATATGTGGTGTGTGCCAAGTTTTTATGAATGCATTAGAACCATAAACCATTTTTTGTTAGTTTGCTGAACATCTTAATCAGTAGTTTCACGCCATCTATGCAAATGAAAACATCTTGTGTTCCAATAGATCCAAGTATATCTCTTAAATAGAGCAGTTAAAACATTCTTCCATATTCCCCCTCCTTTAAGTCTTGTGAACAGAATTTGCTTAGACATTTTCTTGTTTAGGATTCAAAGCTAATTGTCTCCTCCAAACCTTGGACAATTATGAATTCTACATTAGTGTGGCAGAAGTTGAAGTTTTACTTTATTAAACACCATGTTTGTAACAGCAAGTGCTGGATGTGTGGTTATGTGTATATGTGTAAGTGACATATGTATGGATGTGTATGTAAAATATATATGCGTTATACATCATTAAATACATTATATAGAATGCATGTATAAGTTCTGCATGTTCTCAATTAAACTTTTATTATTTATTTATTGTTTTATTAGAATTTTTTACACTCTAGAAAAATTATATTTTATGAACAAGAAAAGTTCAAAAAAAATCTCTTAGGATATTTTGACTAGGGATTCATGTAGGTAAAACTCAAAAATTCATTTGGTAGATTCTACCAAGTAGGCATGATTCTACCAGGTTCTAATATCTGGGACTATGCAAATAATTGATTACAATTTTCGGTTTTTACCTAGTTGTTTGGTAGAGTTCAATTATAATCATTATAGTGAATGTTATATCCACATGTGTTTAGTAGAAACATTTCTCAAGCTGTTTTGGAAATGGGCAACAATTTGGCAAAAAAAAAAGTACAAATTGAGCAAATTAAAAGGCTAAAGGGATATTGACTTTACTATAGCAACAATAATCAGCACTGTGTATTGTATGTTCAGATTTGTTAAGCACACCTCTTTTTTTAATTAAAGTTTATTGGGGTGACAATGGTTAGCAAAGTTACATAGGTTTCAGGTGTACAATTCTGTAATACATCATCTATACATCACGTTGTAAGCACATCTCTTGTATCCTATCTTATTTGATGCTCAGAACAATAAAGATGGTAAAGCAGGCCAACTGTGCATTCATCAAACTTTTATTTTTGAGTGCTGACCGTGGGCAGGCTTCATTACCTCCATTTTTAGTGAGCTTATACCTCTGGACTGTGAACTTTCTCAGCTGCCTACTCCCCCTTTAGGTAGGAGAGGAACAGACTAGAGCTGGAGGTGTCCCTTTCTCAGGCTGGCGAGGCTGTGATAACATACCAGGGGGTAAGCTCTGGTTAACGAGTGTCCTCTGAGGGCAAGCCCTGTTGAGAAGAACAGGGTGGTCTGGCATATTTCAATATGCTTCCCTCCCCCAAATAAAGCTGAAGGGGATTTTTCTCTGATATTTACTGTGAGGTCCTTGTGGAGCTCCCGGAGGTAAACCGCAGATTTTGCCCGCCTTCCCTTTTTGACTGGGTCCCCTGGAGGGTTTTAATCTCAGAGGTGTCCGCACTGAGCCCCCAGTAACTGGTCAAGTACAGTTCAGGTCTCTGGTCCTGGCACTGGTTCCGGATGAGATTTCCACTTGTGAATCTGCTGTTCACCACCTGTCTGTCTTTCCAGCCTTGGGGGTAACAGTTTGTCCTGTGTCCTCCCCTCTCTTACAGATCCAAGAAGAGTTGTTGGTTTTTCAGTCTTTTTAGCTTTTTACTTATGTTAGGATGAAGTAGCAACTTCCGACATCCTTACATGCGGAACTGGAAACCAGGAGTGATTATCTCATTTTACAAACAGAACTTAGTCTAAAAGACATACTTGTAAATGATGCTCAGGTCACACAGCTAACATATCAGAGAGAGCACTGGCATTCTAGCTGCCTGGTTCTAAATCAAAGCAGTGGGATTCCTTCTCCCTATAGTAATAGAAGCTTTAGAAATGGCCAGATCTCTGCCCTTACCCAGAGCTAAGAGGGAACCAACTTTCAATCTTGAGATAGACCTAGAAATAAATTGACGTGGGATGTATGTATGAGGGGGTGTTGGACGTTGACTGTTTCCGAGTAACCTACTTAGCCTCGCTTTGCCTCCATTTCTTCATCTGTATAATGGGCATACTAACATTTCTCATAGGATTGGTGGCATAGAGGCTATGGGACAGTGCGTAACACATAGTTGGCACTCAATTAAACCGTTATTAGTAATGGAGGAGAAACAGAAGTGATTTTTAACCTTACCCTGTTCTTTCCCTTTGCTCTGTCCTGGTTTTTGGCTGTTTCCCAAATTTCCTTCTCCCACAACTCTCTGTGTCTTATTTTTCCTTACTGCTGTGTCTCCTCTTCTTCCTGTTCACTTTCATCTTTTAACTTTTTTTCCTTGAGTTGCCCTTCAGAATCTTCTGTTGGGGCAATCTCGTGAACCCAGGGAGAATTCTCACATGCCTGGGATTGAACCATAATTACCAGTGATCTACTTGAGGTCTAAATGCTTGATTTCTGAAACATAACCCCTGGTGGCTGAGACTGTGTTATTTTCTTCCCAGAATAAACTTGGGCCAGGTACATCATTAATATTCACTATCTATAAATACAACCAGACAAGCTGTCTATGCACAATTCTTATTTGAGTTAGTAGGAATTACCACAGACTATGACTGCAAAATCTGACCAATAACAAGCATATAAGCATTTTCTTGGCATTTTCTAATAATCTCAGCTAAGCTATTGTACATATATTAAGATCTGGCTTCAAATATTTGGAACTAGCTCTACAACACCACATGAATAACTGAAGCCTCATCACAGGGATTCCTTTGTCATATCCCCCAGGAATGTGGTTTTTGCCTCTTCTATTACAAGACCATAATTACCGCTTAGACAATGACACTTCTTTTTTGACCCAGAGAGGATTACTGGGAGCCTCTTTCCCATGGAATAGTGTTAGAGGAAGTGAATGGGCCATGAGCATTTTGCATTAAGTTATGGTTCTTGGCATCACTGGTGGTTATGGGGCAAAAGAAGATTAAAGGAGACTGGATCAAGAGGATATTAGGACTAGAAAGTACAATGGTTAGAGTTGTGACTGGAACAGGTCATTATATAATATGAAATGATGAAAATATAAGCCATGGGTTTCAAAATAAAACTCATCTTGGCTACACATCTGAAAAGTAGTCAAATGTACTACAAGTCAGAGTCATAAAATTCATGAAATATAGGCTTCTGAGGTCATGGGAAGATGGCTTGGGGAGGGTGGGTGTAGGAAGGAGGTATTTAATATTACAAGAAAGGAACTAGTCAAAGAGTAATATTTTTGCTGGCGTTAAAAGGAAGGATACTCCCATTACACCTAGAAGTGATCCTCTTTTGACCCTCTTGCAGGGTCTGCAAATCCCCATACATCCTGCAGTGGGAGTCAGAGAATAATTCTAAGATATTGGCAGAGATTTTCAGCAGGCCATTTTGCTAAAGCATACAAAACTTAGCAAAAGTTATAGAACCATGGAATCTGATGTCTCTGACATCTCAAATTTAAGCAATTGTAAATAGAAAGGCCCAGAATAACTTGTGGTTAGATTTGAATTCTTTGGGAGGCAGAAATAGTAAAATCTGTTTCCACCAAATTGGGATGTGCTGATTCATTCATTTATTCATTCAGCAAATGATTATTGGGACCCTGCAGTATTCCAGCCACTGCGTTAGAACCTAAGCTTGAAATGATGGTGAGTCAAGCAGACATCATTTTTACATTTTTGCCTCTAGAATAAAAAGAATATAATAAAGGGTTAATTAATCATTTCAAATTGGTATAAGGGTTATGAAAATGAAGAAAATAATCAGGGTCTGGTAAGAGAGAACTGTGGCTGGGGCGTGAGGCAAGTAATTGGATAGCATGGTCTGATAGGCTGGGTGGGGGGTAAGTGTTGGTTAAGAAGAAACCTGAAATATGAGGAAAGGTCCATTCAACTATGAGCAGGAGGAAAATAAAAGGGTTGATGTTGGAAAGAACATGACGTTTTCAATAAACTGGAAGGAAGCATGAACAATGGAAAGTCCTTCTATTTACACAACTGAGCTCTCACACCATTTTGTGTCTCTTAGTTGCATGTCTCAAGAGAACCTGATTGGTCCAGCTTGAGTCAGGTGTGCTCACCTGCCCAATCATCTATGGCCAGTTAGGCAAGCTCGTCTGCCAGGGGATTGTCTCTGGGTATGGGGTTGGCAGTTCGTTTCAAGCGGTGGGGCTGCCGTCTCCTGAAATGTGGGGTCTATACTGGATATTGCCCTTGGTACATCCGTTGCTTTTTGAAAGGCCATTGAATGAATGAATGAATGAATGAATGGGCAGTACTAATGGACAGGGGACTACTAGGCTATGTGGTGAGGATTCAGGAATTCAGGCTTGGTGTCTAGACCTGACATAACAATAGACGTTACTCCTCAACACGCAAGGGTAAAAAACTGCACTTGTATTTTTCTAAATCTAATATGATCAATTCAGTCAGCCCCACTTCTGTGAGCCAATCCGACCAGCAGGAAACCAAAGCTTAGGATTCTGAGTGGAGGTCTTTGCCTCTCCAAGGTTAGGAAAATATCCTAGGGCCTCTTCTAGCGCAGAGGGCCTGGACAGGGTTTCTTAGTGTTTAGTCCTGTCTAACTAAGCTCGTGATGTCTCTTGATGGTGAGAGAGTATTTTCACCATTTGCAGACAATCCCCGGATATGGCTTCAGCAGTCCGTGCTCTAACATCTTCCAGCTGCCCTAGCAGAGGGCACCCCTTTAAAACTAGGAGTTCTGCAACTCAAAGATTCAACCACGAACTGCTTTCTTTTATCTCAGGAAACACCACTGTAACTTCTCGATTCTGGATGTCTGACTTTGGGGCTTTTTTTTTTTTTCCTGAGACAAACATAGCCTCGTGTGCCAGACAGTAGAATACCCCGTACAGCAAGGCAGGTGAAACTGTGTGACTCCGTGAGAGGCCACTCGCCTAGATTAGGATGGGAACGGAGCCCCTGGAGTTGTTATGTGTAGCTGACTTAACAAAACATTTGACTTTGCAACAAGAACAACAAAAGTCTATGACACTTTTACTAAGCTGCCATTTTCCAAGCACCTACTGTGTGCTAGGGAGTTTGTTGTTCTCTGATTGTCAAAAATACTTTTATTCCATTGTAATAGGAAGACCCTAAAACTCAGACCGGTTAAATGTATTGATTTATAACATACCACAGTAAGTTGCAAAGTTGCTGTTTTAACCCTGGTATGTCTAGTCTAAGGAATCATGTCAGTTTCCTGCATTTAGTGTCATTAACTGGAGGAAGGAGATCCAATTGATACTACATATATTATCTTGCCATAAACAAGAATTTCCTGGTTCCGCCTTCCTGGAATTTTTTAAAGTCAAATCCTCTTCAAACAAAGTCCTTTGGGTCCTCTTAGAGACATAGCTTAGCTACCAATAGCCTTGGGAAAGATTTTCCATGGTCATAGCCGTGGTGTCAATTTCATTTAGATCTACAAATTAGAGTCTATTGATTTGACAAAAGGTTTGATTTTCTTGGTTGATCAATGGGACAGCACGCTCAAGATGGGATACTCATTAGATTTCCCATTGTCTGGTCACATTAATCATGACCATTATGTGCCAGGAAAGCTGTTTGTTCCCTCGTTATATAATATATTGTGACCCTCTGGTCCAAAATAAATCCAACCAAATACATTGTCTGGCATTGATATTTGTTCTTCTTTTAAGTGCAAGAGGCAGTCTGAGATACAGAGTTTGAACCCCCCAAAAATGTTGATTTTAGACGTTATGATGGTTAATGATAGGAGGGACAACTGCATTTAATCTCATGTCAACTCTCTTCAGCTAGTAATGGTTACCAAGCTAGCAGTGTTGAGGAGGGTTCTGAAGTTGTATTCGGGATCAGCAGGAAAGACGGATAAGTGCTACCTGGCACAGAAGCGGCATGGTGGAGGTGTGGCACAGTTTTAACCCTGTTTCTGAGGATGAGAGAACAAAGTATCTGAAATCAGAGATGATCAGGAAAATCAGAGCCATAGAAATGATAAGTATTTTCTTGGAAATCGATGTTTCATGGTTTATGAATACAATTGTGGAGACACACAGAGCACAAGAGAAGCAAATGACATGTATACTTAGGTGAAGGCTGATGGGCTGATGATAAGTAAGCCTTAGAGACCTCATTGCTTTACTCACAGAATGTCTGTACTTTGGAGGTATGATAATGTTGAAAGTGGTAGAATTAAATGTGGTGGTGGTGTGGAAGGTATGCGTGCAGGAGCTCTGGTCATCTTTGTTTTCTGTTCCAGAAATTTCTCTAACACTAATTGAAGGACACCAAGGAAGGCCAATCATGGGAGTAAATATCAGACATATGTAAGCTTTTCTGTTTTTTTTTTGTTTGTTTGTTTGTTTTTTGCCTTAGATGACCATACTACCAGAACTGATCGATATTTTTGATCATTGATTATTTTTGAGTATTGATATTTTTGACTCCAAATCATATTTGATACAGAAAATTCTACAGGTAGCAAAACATCTTTTGTGCTATGTCATGTCTCTAAAAGTATGAGCTAAGATTTAACTTTTGTTGTAAGGGAGGAAGCTATTTATTTTTTTATTTTTAAAAGGTGTTTCTAACGTATGTAAGTGCAAAAACAGTAATAAAATTTTATTTGGTGTCACATGATATTTTTTGCACCCTTTAATTTCAACTACTTGAATTGCTTAAATAAATTACTTTAGCAAATAATCAGACCATAATGTTCCAATTATTGTTAGTGCTTTACAAATAAACCATATAAATGCCTGACATTTCCAACTTTGAAAAATGCCTGAGGACCACTGAACATATGGTCTATAAACTCACCTCCAGGTTGAAAACCTAGCCTGTGTCTTTAAGGCCTGTTATTTGGGGGGTTTTCCAGTGTGTGACATAAATTTCATAATTATCAAAATAAGGTGGTATGTGTTTGATGAACTCAATTAAAAAAAATCTGGCAAATCTTTGGAGAAAATAGTCACCACGAAAAGATTAAAAATTTTGCTCTTGATCCAGTTTTGCTGACAACAAGGACTTGGCAGGTCCATGACGGCAACATGTCTGAACAAACAATGAATACTCCCTTTTGGTGATTTCTCTTATGATGTACATACCTGATTTCAACAGAAAGCAAAAAGCATAATTGGGCGACCATTTTTTCCTTTTGAGGGAATCAAAGAGATCAGTGTTGTGTGGGATATTTAGATTGAGATCCCCTATAACAAACGCATTTGACATCACATTACAGAGGACTAAGTACTTACATAAGTGCATGCGTGTGCGCACAACTGAAACTAAGGTTTACTTAAAAATACTTATTCTTACTATCTGTGACTATATGTGGTGCTTTACATTTTATTTGTTGATTTTTTTAAAAAAGAAGTTTACAACTGACCAAATTAATTTTACAACTCCCTAATGGGTTGAAATTTTATTTTTCATTGACCATTTGCTTTGGATTCATAAAGGTGCCATTTGGGTGTAACTGTCCAATTTGAATCCCTGTATGACTACGTCAGGTATTTCAGACTGAGAATTACGTGGGGTGGGAAGAAGTGAGAAATCTGAGTTCTGAGTTTAGCTTCAGACACTTGACTTGCTTGTACAGCTTGTCGAGGGCTAGTTTCCTGTCACGGCTAAGAGTACAGATTCTGTAGTTGGACAGCCTGGGTCTGAATGCTGGCTCACGGTGCCTGTGTAAATGAGCATAGGCAAGCTACTTCACTTCTTTGAGCCTCAGTTTTCTCATCTGTAAAATGGATTGTTTTATTTTAATATCACCCCTTTTTGACGTTTTGTGAGGATTTCATATAAGGCGAATAGAATAAGTAAGCACTCAATAAATATTAGTTATTATTATTGAAAAGTCCCCTAAAAATGTCAGAATCAAGAAGGTGATTTCAAATATCTGTCTCTAAATTCACATGGTCAAAACTGGCATAGGTGTTACATTTATTGTATCCTTGCCATGTGCCCGGCACGGGGCAAAGCACTTTATATGCATTTAACCTTTACAGTATTTAATCCCCATTTGATCTTCTAGTAGTGTAATGAAGAAAGCATTATTATTCTGATTTTGGAGATGAAAAAATTAAAGCTTAGAGAGCTCAAGTAACAGAGTTGGTAAATGGTGGAACTGGGATTCTAGCTCAGGTGTGACTGACTCCAGAGCCTAAGCATCTCTGTTTATAAATCACAGGTGGCTGTTCACCCACCTACCCACAGCCAGATGACTTACTTGCTCATTTATTTCATGTCTCTGATCAATTTTCACTGTATCCACCTCATGTAAAATAGCAATTCCCTCTCTTAACACCCCCTTACCTCTTGTCCACCACACCCCATTTTAGTTAGCATTATTGCACCTAATACCATTTGTCACTTTATATTTGCTTGTCTAGTTCTTATCTATCTCCCACTGGAACAAATGCTCCAAAGGGCAAGGCCTGTTCACTGCTGTATCCCCACTGCCCACAGTGGTATCGGGGGCATGTTAAGTAGAAAACCACAGGTGTCACTTGTGCTAATGTCCATGATAACAAGCCTAGAATTAATTTAACACCTGACCTAATTATTGCTTCAACCTTTCCTAGAAATATAATCTTAATCAACCAGTCTGGAATTTTCTGGCCAAGCACCAGTGAGGTAATCTGTCCCATAGAAAGAAGAAGCAATCTGCGATCTAAAAATGATCCTTTCTTTGCTTTTGTTAATAGTTCCCTTGCCTGCCCCCCCACTTCTTTCTATAAAAACCTGCCATTTTGTACAACCCCTCAGAGCACCCTTTTAGTTGCTCATTGGGATGCTGCCTGATTCATGAATCACTTAAAAACGCCAATTAGATCTTCAAATTTACTTGGTTGAATTTTGCTTTTTAATAGGCACATAATATTTACTCAAAAATAGTTATGTTTGAATGAATAAATGAATTAATCGAGGTAATTAAATAGAAACAAGCCATAGAAAACTTAAAAAAAAACTTTGCTTACACATTTCATTATTTTTAGATTTTTTCTGAATGTTTTCATACTCATATGTATCTCACCTGTTTAATATTTTGGGTTTAGAATGTTGTATGAGCCATTGCTTTTCCTAAGAAGAATTTGGAGCTTCAGTACATTAGTTGGGGATTTCCCTCTAATTAATTTCACTCGGTGTTTTACAAAGGTACCAAGAAATTGATGTTACTATTTGCAATTGCTGTATGTGGAGAAAAGGTATAAGGCATCATCAGAAGTTTTCAGCTGCACTATCCTTACATTCCACGAGATGGGGCTCCTATTCCATAGACGTTAGCTTCGTGTATATCCAGGCTTGTTTCTGTGACCCTGGTGTGTTTTTCTTGGTTTGTCTTTTTAATTTGATTGTGCTATTGCTTCTCGGCCTTTTGGCTGAGATCAAGTGTAGTATCTGTTCTTATCAGTTTAATTTGATTGTGCTTGTCTTTGCTTCTGCCTTTTCCTTGGGATTTTTGTTTTCTGTTTTCATCCTCTTTTCTACCTGTCTTTCTTTCTCTTCTACTTATAACTTCACCTGGGCAGTTTATTGTATAGAACATCTTTATGGTTTAACAGTCAGATGAATTTTATGTTCCTTGATTTTATCCTTAAAATCCAATAATGGGTGCACAATAATATAGATTATATATTCAGCCTTCTAAGGAAAACCACATACCTAGTTAAGTTGCTTTTGAGGTCACTCATATGGCTGGGTTTTTTTCCCCCCCTTGTTAGTTTAATTTTGTAAGATTTTTAAAGAGTTGTGAGGGTTGAGGTTCTAAATTGTTTTTGAGGTCTCTCATGTGGCTATTGGCTGAATATTTTTTTCCCTTGATAGGTTAATTTTGTAAGATATTTTAGGAGTTTTAAGGCTTGGAGGTATGATTTGCCCAAGTAGTACAGCTTCTACGAAAAACCAGGAATTGAATTTGGGCCAACTGGCCTGAAGCCTCCTCCACTTTCACTCTGTCCCAAAGATGTCCTGCTCTTTTGATTCCCTTAATCCCAATATTCAAGGAAGACATTTAAAAAGCAGATTAATAACTTAAAAAGGCAGAAGGAGATGATTACCAAGAACTGAGACAAACCCAGAAAATATTACTCAGCTGATGTGATATGCCCACACTGGTGCTGCAATGTCTAGCTCTTGTTTGTTTTTTTTCTTTTCCAGCACCCTTTCTTTTAGGAAATGGTCTTTACTCTCCTCTCCTTGATTACAGTAGGGCCAGCCGGATCAGCAATTTGGGGCTCAGTCTCCTTCAATTCATGAATGTGTATATGTGACCCAGAATGACCAGCTAGAGAAACTGTTCTCCCTGGAGAGTGGGATTGGCTGGGGGTGGGGGCGCATAGCCGCCATGGAGCCTCTTAAAGTGCATTGTGCGTATGTGGGGGGAGGGCATTGATATTCATGTTAGACGTTGGGATTATAAACTTTCAGTGCCCCATGTAACCATGTTCTTGATTGAGTTGCAAAGAGGAAATGATAACCCTATTTTTTTGCTTTTTTTGCTGACCGCTGCCTTCTCTCATCTGTTGGTTCACTCTTCCCTGTCCCCTGATCTTTGAAAAATCCTGTAGCTACGAAGTCACTTTTAATAGAAAGGAACAGTCTCATTTCAGGTATTGAAAAATACAGTCTGGTCCAAGTTAAAACTTAAGTCTCGTGTGCTAATCAATATTGTTTCCCTCCATCAAGCTCAGACTTGCTGTGTAGCTCACGGTCATGTCATTGTTAAGGAGTAGAGGCGCTCTCTAGTCTACTGTGCTGCTTACTGGTTTCCCTTCTTTCTTCTCCAGTTGTTGGGTCAAGGAGGAGAGGATGAGGAAGAGGGAGGGATCCCATATCTGGTGCTGTTTTAATCTCACCTCCCTAGGTGGGCTCATCAGAAACAGCCCGTGGGTCGTCACGTTCTCCACATGAGCAGCAGATGACCGGACTCTCTGGGTTCATTCTTCTAGCTTGCTTTTGTCCTTTTGGTCCCATTATCTGTTTCAGGACATCCCAGGTGGGTCAGTAATTTTCCAATAGCTTTGATTGATGGGAAAATCTATACTTTTGACTTAAAAGTTCTCCCTGTCATTTTCAATTCTTCACCTTACTTTATGCTATTTGAACCTAATTTAAAAATCACTGCTGTGTTGGAATGAACAGACTAGGTTAGTTTTAATGAATGGTGTCATTTTTTGAGTTCCCATAGTACACAATTAATCTGATCACTGTGCTGTTTTATAGTTGACTGTATAAAGCACTAATTCTTTGGGTTTTTGTGAAGGGTTTTTTTTTTGTTTATTTGTTTTCCTATCAGTATAGCCTTAGAGTACCTTGACATAAAGGCAGGTGACTTTTCAGCTGATGTATAGCCACTATAATCCTATTAGAGCATGATTTAATTACACAGAGTATTTTAATTGTGGATGAATCATTATTATAATTTTCATTATTGTGCCAAAAGTCTGACAAGGGGTCGTTCTCCTATAGCAGATAGTTTTGGTTCTGTTTCCAATACTGCAGTCATAAAAAGACCCTCCGGTCCAACTGTTTGCCTCGTGCTCAAATTTAATTACTGGGTTTAAATGGTGGTTTTCTTCAAATTGGGTCTATGCTGAAATAACATGACCGGGCAAGCAGGGGACCATCCAATCATTTAGTTGTTACTTGAAATGAAAAGTTTGGCAATATTTTCCCACTAAAGTGAGTGGTTTTTTTTTTTTTTTTTGGATCGGTTATTTGAGAGTCAGCCCGACTTGGCCTGAATGACCCTTCTACCTTCAGGACTCTGCTAACAGCCCTCCTCTAATGGGAAGTCAGTGACTTGCCTTTGGCGCACCACCTGCCCCAGCCTGAGCTGCTGTTCAAAGGGCTCCATGCTCGGAGAAGCTGCCCTCGGTAAATTGCCAGCTGCGTGTTCACAAGGTGCTGCTGTGTGCACGCCAGCGCCAGCACCTGGAGGCCTGTATAGACGGTGCTGCAGCACATTGGGGATACCACATAAACGGTGCACTTTCCTTTCTTTAAAAAATATATATACACGTATATAAACCTTCAGCAGTTTACTGCCTCTGAGGGAGTGAAACCCCAAATAGAAACAATACTCCTTTGCCCAAATTATTCTGCCTCACAAACTTAGTGGGGAGGGAGACCCAGTAATTAAAAATAAAACATCAAGTCATATAAAATGTCATGTGACAGTGAGCTGCAGGGTTCACTGAGCTTGCTTGGAACACGTGCTGCTAGCCTTCCAAACCTGCTAAACCAGGGGGCTTAGAGTGAGCCTATTGGATGTCAGACTGGGTACACTACCCAGTCTTATAACTTGCTTACAACTAACTCAGCAGTCTGCTGGCCTCCATTCAGTTCAAAGCAATTCAGTTCAATTCGGTTTCATTCAATTCAATGCAGTGGATCCATTTTCCTCGGTGATTATGGCCCACTGTCTGTGTGCCGGGCACCTAGAGCTGAGACCTGCCTCTGCCGGTGCTGGGCCTCCTCCACGTCTCTCTGTTCTTCTCCAGCCTGCTTTGTGCCCTGGAAGCCTGGTTTAGATGGACCACATCACCCTGCTTCCTTGCCCTGTGGCTTTGGATGGGTTCAGGCAATGGAAGACACCAACAGGAGATGGGGGAGTGGGCAGGAGAGGGTGCTTCGGGTATTGATTCCCTCACTCCTCCCTTGAACTGCAGGCTCATGTCAACTTTGCTTCTGCTCAGCCATCCTTCTCTGTGCAGCCCTATCTCTGAGTAGGTCCTTTATGCCTTAGTGTGATCAGTGTCCCCTGATGTTCATGTCCCCAGGAGACTGTGCCAGCCTTGGTGCTTTCCTTAAACTGTGCCCACCGTTTTGAAGATATACCTTTTTATTCATCTCTGTTTTTAATTATTCAGCTTGTGTCCTGCGGAGAACCCAACAGATACCGTTAAGCAGCCTTCAATCCAAATTATGAGTTCATTTACATTGCAGTGCTTACTGTGGGTCAAATGACTAGGTGCTAGGTCATGGGGATATGAACCCCTGTCAATAGGACAGATGCAATTCCAACTCCCAGTGAGAGCATGGCATCAGAGAGCACAGAAATTAAATCAGTGATTGCAAAAGAGTATACTGAGTATGTGACAGGTGATGAAAAAGTACCCGGGGCCCTTCCTAGGGAGCAGTTTAAATTGAAATCTGAGGAATGAGCAAGCATTGATTAGGGGAAGGGGAGAGACAAGTGTGATAGCACTGGGAATGGTGGAGACTGTTCTAGAGGAAGGACGTGCATGTGTGAGAACCTTGTGGAGAGAACAGGGCTTACTGGAGGTGGGCGAGGCCTAAGTCAGGAGAGGGTGTGACAGAGGAGACGAAGGCAGATGGTAAGGAGAGGCCAGAGCCAACCTCACATCTCCTGGTAATAGGTTTGGAGCTCATCCTAAAGGGACAGGAAATCACTGAAAGGTCTTAAAGCAATTGGGTGTGAGTTTTAGAAGGAGCCCTCTGGCTGCAGGGTGGACAGTGATTTGGAGGAAAGAGAGAGGGAGGGAGGGAGCTGGGGGAAAAGAGAGAATGGTCGTCAGAGTTCACGCTGACAGGCACTAAGAGAACCTGGTGTGTCAAGAGGCACTTAGCTGCTTTCTCTGTATTCTCATTCTCCTCCTCAGCTCCCCATGACGGGTAAGCCCCAGAGGCTTCGTTCCAGCAGCAAAAGGCTCTGGGGGAACATCCATGTGGTGGGAGGGGACACGGGGCGTGCAGGAAGTGGGTGCACAGCCAGAGCCATGTGAAGGGGACTCTGCAGGGCCACCAGGGTCCTCCTGGGCACCACACACAGGGCACCATCTCTCGGTGTCCTCAGAAAAGCAGGGGCAACTAACAAAGGGAGACTTGGAACTGCTAATCTGAGTACTTTGTCCTGTCTGTCTGTCTGTCTATCTACCTACCTATTATTGTCTCCTTGTTATTCAAAAAAGAAAGGCTACATCCAAAGGAGAGCCGGTGGTGTCCAAAAAGCTGACCATGTTCCATCTCCATCCAAACTTAGAGAAAGGACAGACCATGCTCCCCCCCTGCCCCTCCCCCCACACACACCCTCAAACTGGGACACTGCCCAGGTGCTGGAGCAGGGAAGAGCTATGTATATGTATATGTATATGTAGCAATGTGTACGTACATATGTATGCACACACATTTCCTATAGACAGGCATTGTAAAACTCGGAAAATATAGACATGTATAAAAGAAGAAGATGAAAATCATCCTGTTACCAATAACTGCATTACATTGTATTACATAGCATGCATTTGAAACTCTTCCCCATTGAGATACTTTGTATAGACTTCATTTACGTCATTTGGTGTACATATCAGTAAAGTGTACTTTAGACAAGTTGTGCTGATGTACACTGTCCCTGTACCCTTGACTGCACTCAGTGCTATAATAGTATGGATACGCCTACAAAAACTTATGTTAGTGCAGTAAGTGAAAAATAGAAGTTTATAATTTCTTTGATTTTTATTTTTTATTATTAGAGATCTTACATTTTTTATTAGATATGTTCTTCCCATATAGAGTACTTCTACGATCTGACTCTTTAGGACTTGCATTTTTTTAATTGAAGTGTTTACTTTTGGTTGTTTTAGAAGAAATATATATGTATACTAAGACTATTTATCTTGTGTAATGCATTTGAAAATATTTTTCCTATTTGTGTTTGAATTCAGTTCGTTGTATTTTTGTGCTACAGATGTTTTTAGTTGGTATGTAGTCAAATATATCGATAATTTCCTTTAAGATTCTTCTTTTATTTTTCAGCTTAGAAAGGCTTTCCTCACCCCGAGATCAGAAATATCTGGCCTATATTTTATTCTACTTGGTCTATTAAAAATATTAATTTTAAACATAAAACTCTTTAAATCTACCCTGAATTAATATTGATTTATGTACAGCGAGTGGTAGGAATCTACTCCCCCATACTTAAACCAGTTATCGAGTAGCATTTATTAAAAGTTGATTCTGATTGAAATCCATTCAGGGTTTCTTTCTCCCCCATTGTAGAGAGTAGTTATGAGGTAGGGTGCAGTTCACAGACTTGACAGTCAAAACCACCCCGGCGTGCATCACCTCACCTTTCTAATTTGCTAGCGGAGGACTAGAACAATTCACTTCCAAATCTCATTTACTTCTTAGTGTTAAGTAAGCCTAATAGTATCTTAGAGGGTAATGCAATGGATTAAGTCTGATAAGACAGCTATAATACCTTATTAAGACATGTAGTTTTGTGCTTTTGTGTGTTGTTTACTTGAAAGCATTCTGGATTGGAGCCAGAAAATCTGAGGACTTTTACAAACCTAATTTTTTTTTCTGAGCAACTCATTTCAACGTTTTTTCTGGGTTTAATAGCTACTATGTCACAGAGTTGTTAGTTTCATTTTAGCCTCAATTGAGAATGATATATTCTCTCTCTCTCTCTCTCTCTCTCTCTCTCTCTCTCTCTGTCTCTACACACACACACACACACACACATACACACACATGAGTGCATGTGTATACATGAGTGTGTACTTACAGCTATGCACACACTTATGTGTGTGTGTGAAGAGAGAAGGATAAAGTACTTGAAAGGTTGCAAAGTGCTACACAAGTATAAGGTACATTTATTAAGATTTCCTTGAAGATTGGAAGCATAGATTATCTTTAGGGACCGGGTTCTTAGTTATATCCTTGAATTGGCTTTATTAAACAAGAAAAGTTGAACCTATTATGCAGCTGCTTGGTGTCAAGTAACAGAAATTGACTCTGGTTAACTTATGCAAAGAGGGAATTTATTGGAAGGATATGAAGTTCCTCCTGGACCAGATGGGAGGAGGGAAGAACGTGGGGCCACAACAGCTGTCTGTGTGTGTTAGGGGCAGTGTAAGGTGGAGGAGTGCATCCTTTTTAGCAGGAACTGATAACGCAAATTCCCCTAAACACTCTTCTCCCCTGAGAAAAAAGTAAACAGTCTTCAGGTTTGTTTGATTTTTTGTTTTTTTATTATCCTGCTGAAGATTGAAATTTGGGGAGAGAACGTATGTGGCCCCAGCTTATGTCACGTGCTCACCTGTTGGTTAGAGATAGGCAGTCATTGACAGTTGCAGTCTGTGTATAGAGATGGGAGAGGGGTCTCCACAAAATGAATTTGAGGTGACTTCCATATAAGAAGAAGGTTATGATTATTGAGTGGCCAACATACAACAAATGTCACAAAGCACCATGGGGCCTCTTTTGCTGCTCCAGCTCTAAGGAAGCCTGACAGAGAGAAGCAATCAGGAGAGGACTTCTGGAATAAAAGCCAAAGAGCTCTTAACTTTGGTTGTCTCACGAAATTCCAGCCCCTAGGGTGTAGCCATCACTGCCCTTGACCCAGACCCAACAACAGTCTGCCTCTTCAAGAAGGATGAGGATAGGGAAAGGCATGCAAGAGGCCAGTGCTGGGAGGGCCTTCGAGGTCCAAGCTTAGGGAAGATTTAGTGTGGAGATCCTGTAGCCCAGAACCATGGCCACAAGCAAGCACCAAATTCCCCACAGCTGAGAAATGGCACAAGAGGACCACAACGGATTGCTGTCTGAGTCTTAAGTCTCTGCTTTGGCATAATTAAATCTCCTTAAGTCCGTTTCCAAAGAGAAGAAAAGAAATAAAAACATGAATTCATAAGGCTGTACCTTTCTCTGTGTGCATATTCCTGGGGGGAGGTGATCCATTAGAAACAGAGGCAGACATGCCAAGAGCAATAAAGGGGCAGGCTCTGTGGGCTAAGCAGGCTGTGGTTAAAGGCTTTCCCTGAGAAGCTTGCTCATTCATTCATTCTAGCCTTGGCAGTGGGCCAAGCCGTGTGGTTTCACCACAGCAAGGGGCAAGATCCTAATGATTAAATGCTCTTTGTTGCCTTGCATTTCACTTTTTCTCGTAATGCACTTTGAAGAATGGAAAATTGAGTTTTCAATACTTTGTTGTTTGCTGAAGTTAAATCTAGAGGTAATTGAAGCCAGTTGAAAGCTGAAGGGAATGGCCAGAGTAAAGCTTAGAGCACAGGGGACGCTGAGGGACTCACGTTGGGTGCGTCAGGACATCGTGCTGTCTGCATCACTACCATTTCTCTCTTTGAATTGTGTTAGATGCTGTAGTTGGAACTCGTGTTTGGAGAATTGGGTTATTCATTGGAAAATACATTTCTTTCCACATTCTCTTTGGATCAATAATAGCTTTAGTGTGTATAGAAGGCATGGGACCAGACCAATAAGAAATGGCTTCTGATTGGGCAGTAGAGTGTCGCCATTTTTTGCTTGAAAACCTTACTTAGGCAGCCAAAGCATCCTTTGTACTTTTTCTGGATGGCAGACCAGACCATAGTTTAATTAAATGCACCTTTCTATTAGGTCTCCATTGAGTACACCTGAGTCATCTCAAGGAAATAAAATACTTCTGTTTGGTGATGCCCAAATAGATCAATAATTTAAGCATATCTAATGCTTGGAGCAGAGTACGTGACCTACAAATATTAATTAAATAGATGAATAAGTTAGGTTATTTTCCTCCAACAACTCATAAACACAGAGGAAAAATTCAGACAATGGCATGACCAATGAAGTAATTAAAATGTTTTTACCTGGTGACCTTGTTAAAACAAAGTCCTAGTCTTCCAACTGTTAGGTTGTGCATGAAAGAGGATGAATTTGTAGGTGAGAAATTATTGCTTTTTTAGATGGAAGAACCAGAAAGCACAGGTTCTAGTTCCTATACCAAGGCTTTGCTGCCCGAAGAAAGCTCCCCTGCTTTAAACGTTTTTAGATTTGCTTTGGCACTTGATTCAACTTGATTTCTGGTTAGGAGGAGAGTGCTGAGTCTCTCTCAGTGGCAGGAGCTGTCAGAGGAAAAGTTAGGCTTCTCCATTTTTGCTCTTCATTTGATAGCTACATTTTGAATGTTTATAACACACAAAGCAGTATGTTGGACATTCCAGCAATGAACCTGTAGTAGATAGAGTTACCACTATATATATATATATATATATATATTCCTTGTAAACAGCTTTATTGAGATATAATTTACATACCATAAAATTCACCTGTTTTTCATCATCACAATCAAATTTAAAATATTTTCATCACCCCCAAAAGAGACCCCATACCAATTAGCTCCTCATTGCCCCTCCCCCACCCCTCAGCTCTTGGCAACCACTAGTCTATCCTCAGTCTCTGTAGGCTTGCCTACTCTGCATATTCCATCCAAACAGAATCATGCAACATGTGGTCTTCTGTGTCTGGCTTTTTTCACTTAGCATGAAGTTTTTGAGGTCCATCCACATTATAGAATGTACTAGTACTTTGTTTCTTTTTATTGCTGAAGAGTATTTGATAGTGTTTATCCATTCATCAGTTGATGGACATTTGGGTTGCTTTCACATTTAGGTATTATGACTCAAGCTACTATAAACATTTGTGTACATGTTTGCGTGAACATATGTTTCCTTTTTTTTTTTGAGTATATATCTAGGAATAGGATTGCTGGATCACACAGTAATCCTATATTTAACTTTTTGAGGCACCGCCAAACTGTTCTCCATAGTGACTGCGCCATTTTAAATTGACATTTACCATGTCTTTATTTAGAGAAAAAAAAGGAGCATTCATTGCAAGGCTTAAAGGATTTCTGTACTCACTGAAGACTTACTGTGTTTTTATAAAATGTTTAGCACAGTGTCTGTCATATCAGACTTAATCTTCCTAGTAAGCCTATGCAGATGGTATTATTATAAAGCCCATTTAGAGATAAGAACGCTGAGGAGTGGGAAAGTTCAGTGATTTGCCCAAAGCCACACAGAATGTGAGACTTGTAATATATGTCTATATGGCTCCAAAGCTGAGCTTTCTAACAGCTGTACTGTAAAGCCTTCCCTCCCCGTCTTTTATTTCTGCAGGTACAAATTAGCATTACACTAAGAATGTGCTGGGTAAGCAGTGTAAGCCTAGTTGACGGAACATATGTGGGGCCACCCTTCTGAAACAAGATGAAAGACAGATTCTACCCATAGGTTGATCCTCAGTACTGCATCGATTGATGGACTCAGGGTATTAGAAAGAGGAATTTCCGTCTGATCTGTTATGAGGAGATCCAAATCTAAGAAAAAAAAAAGGGAAAATAAATTGTCTTATAACCTTATACAATCTGGTGAGTGCTTACTACGGACCAAGCGTTATGCTGAGTGATACATCAGACACCTTAAGTCCCTTAACCTTCACAAACACACTAAATTAAAACAGACACTGGGTTTGTCCCCATTTTCCAGATTGGGAAATACTGGCTTAGAGAAATTCAGTACCTACCTTTGCCCTGGTCACAGAGCTGGGAGAAGTAACAGGGCTGGGATTTAAACATGCAACCTGGGTCCAAGGCATGGGAGTTTGTAAGCACAATGCCATGAAATTCCTTTAGAAGGAGCAACCGCTATGAAATTTCTTCTGATATAAGACTCCACTACAAAAAAGTTGGTCTGTGGTTACTTTGAAATAGAGGTCTTTAAATCTATGTCCAGTAAATGCAATTTTAATTTTCAACTTCAAAGTTGTATATGAATAGAATTATAGCTTTTTAGTCTTGACAAATGTCACAATTTTATGGTAAATGTTTTGGGAGAAATGTTGTGTTCCAAAAGCTGCAAGTACATTAAACCTTTGTGTCAAAAGCCAAACCATTTTCTCTCAGTGGGATGTTTTATTGTGGAATTCCTGGTAGGTCCACAGCAAGGATTATCTGGAAAGCGAGATAATCTAGTAATAGCATCATACAGGCCAAAATAATAGCCCATAGAGTATCTTGGAGACTTTGATGGCATTCTGGGGGAGACAGCTCAACTCTGCTCCTGGGATAACTGGTAGAAGATACTCTTCAAGGTTGATCTCAGGTGTTGGCTTTAGGCTTGCACATGGAAATATACTGGGAAGTTGTCAAGACAGGGATTAGGATGGTGCAGGCAGGCCCCCAGTCAAACACATACTTTGTCCGTTAATTGTTATGAAAGAACTGAATGAGCTGTTTAATCCTTCTGGGTCTTGCTCTCTTTGTCTATCAAATAACAGAACTCTCTTCACAGAGTTGTTTTGAGTATAAAAGTGTTTGAAACATGTACAAGACTCGGGGACAACACGGAGCCCATAGGTGGCCCTCCTAATTACCAGTGTTTAGACTCATGGAGCTTGGAGACAGACAGACCTGGGATGGAATCATGAATTTGGTACTTTATGTCTAGAGAGGGCTGAAGATACACAACTATTTATGCTCCATGCCACAGTATAGAGTTATGGATGGCAGTCTACATTTCCCATTTCTCCCTGGAGTTAAGGGTGACCATGTGAATGAATTCTAGAAAACGGAAACTTAGTAAAAGCAATGTGTGCTTTGAGGCCGGGCCCCCTCCCCCTCCCATCTCCTGGCCTCCATCGACTTTCTCCTCCCTGTTTTGTTACAATATACACATTGACAGAGCTTCTGGTAGCCTGGATTTCTGCCTTTCTCCTCACCAACACTGTGTTGTTAGGTAGCAAGAAATAAACTGCTGCTGTGCGTGTAATGTTACACATTTGGGGTTTCTTTGTTAGAGCAGTTCCACTGGCTATGTGGCCTGGTCACACTTGATGTTGGAGGAGGTCATTGAGAGGATAGGGCCACTGGTTGACCTGGCAGCTGGACCTGGGCAACCCGAGGCTCCCTGCCCCTTCCCCTGGAATGTACATGTACCTATCGTTCCCATCACCAAAGCCGTTTCAATGCCACAGCCTTGAGAGAGTCAAGTGTTGTTGAGACAGCCTGGACTGAATACATGATTGGACTTCATTAAAGCCTCCATAGAAACTTTGAAGATTCTGGTTGATGGGTGTGGAGATCTCCTCATTTGTGGGCACTCAAGATAAACCTCGTATGTAAGTTCCTTTGCTTAGTAAAACTGCCGCCTACCAGTCTGGGTGGCTGCCTCTTTCTTCTGTCTCTCCCTGCCCTCCATGTTTAGAGACTAGTTGCAGATTTACACTGGGGAACTCCTGAGGTTGTGAACCAATAATTGGTGCACCATCCAGGAGACCAAAGAAGTGGGTCTTGGGAAGAGGCATCTGCTGGGGAAATCCTGAGTTGGCCGTCAACCTCTCTGTGGGGAAGGGTGGCCCATAGGTCAGCTGCTTGTGGACGGCCTCATGAGTGTGGGGACTCCCCCAAAACGCTGACTGGTCTGAGGTGTTTGTTTGAGGGACTGTGCAGAGCTCACTGCACCAGAGAAGGGCCATGAACGGCTGCTGCAGAGGACTGGCCTTCCCCTGGGCAGTTCCACAGAACACAGATGGCCAACTGGAGGCTGACGCGGGAGCTAAAAAGCTGGACCAAGGAAGAGCTGAGGTTAGAGGCTGTGCAGTGGTTTATACTCGGCTAGCTTTGGGGCTGGCAGCCGTGGTAGGAAAGCAGGACAGGAAGTTGGAGACCGTAGGGTGCCATTTCATAAAGCTAGGAGGGTACAAGCTGTGGAGTAAGGTCTGAGCACTTGTGACAAAGCCTGATGGGGACACAAAGAGGTGGAATAGCTGGGAAAGTGAAGGGGAGGATATAGGTCGTGGTGACGACCCCTGGCCATCTGACCCCTACTGCAAAGAAACGCAAAAGCCCATCAGCCACCCCAGTCAGCAGGGTGGCCCCGAATTCAGGAAACGCTCATGGAGAGAATATACTCCCAGCGAGCTTATTGATACAGCTGCCAAGTTAAGGCCAGGGAAAGTCTCCAGGCATGGTTAGTGCAGCTACAAGAGACACTTGATGTGTGACCTGGGACCATTGCTTATCTTCTCTGAACTTCAGTGTGTAAAATGCGGGCAACCACATTTATTTTGCAATTTTGTTGTAAAGATTAAGTGAGATCAACTATAAACTTTTCAGCATGATAAGATTATTATTATTACTATTATTATTATTCCTATCCAACTTAACATTTAAAAGCTGAAGTCTTAGGAGGCATTTAACAGACCATTTATATGGCTGCTATAAAAATCATTTTTCTCTCAATTATGTACTAGTGCAGAGCTCTGGGAGAACAATAGAGGGAAAGGCTGAGTATTCCTGTTACCAGCTATTCCCCAGATTGAGATCTTTTCTGCCTAGAATCTAAACTCCATGAAGACTGGGACTAGGTCTTGTCTCTTCCCCCTTAAGAGCTAGCTGAGTTTCTTGTATCTAGCAGATGATTAACAAATGTTTCTTGGATTTCCTTTATTTTCTTGTATTTATTGGGCACTTACTGGGTTCCCACCACCTTGCATGTGTTTCATTTTTGTGCATTATCCTCAAACACACTAATCATGTGAGCCTCCCAGCAATGCTATGAACTGAGCAGTATTCTTTCTCCATTATGGAGCTAAAGTCAGGAGGCTCTGAGATGTTCCCTTACATGCCTGGGGTCACATAGCAATAGTAGCAGAATTGGGATGTGATTCAAGGTAATCTGGCTTCAGAGCCAGTATTGTGCCTCTCATGAATGAATGAATAATGTACTCTTTAGCTCACTGAGGTTGTATCACGTAAACGTGAAAGTCTTCATGTGCATAAACCCCATCTAATACTTACTACAACTGTGTAAAGATTTAAATTGTACATTAAGTGGAATATTGTTATTAAAAAACACAAAAGGATGCCTTAGGTACTCTTTGTTCTCTTTGGAGAAATGCCCATAGCGGAGGGGGAAAAAATCTACCCACAAAAATGTGATAATCATATAGAGAAGAAAGTCTTGCTGTGCATACTGTTAAGAGAACATTTTAATCCTCGTTCCTTCCTTCACCATTGACCGAGCACCTACTGCGTGTGAGGCACTGAAACAAGAACTGAGATGCAACACAGACGGGCAGTCCCTGCCCTCAAGGCCTTTTCTTTCTAGTGGCAGAGGGAGGCATAGAAACTTAGCCTAAGAAACGTCAGAGCAACAGCCAGCCGAGTTCTTTATGCCAGGAACAGTTGGGCTTAGCATGACCAGTTTGCACACTCAGAAGCAGCCAAATAGGAGGTAACAACTGTGCTTATACATAAAATGGATGATTTATGAGTGTTTTTTGCTGGGAGGGCAGGGAAGCGAGAGAAATGTGATTTACAAGTATTTGTTGGGTTCACTTATTTTAACATTTCCCATATGCTCGGAAGACAACATAACTGGCGTGTATTTTCTTGGTGACACACTGAAGGGTCTAGCAGAGCTTCCTGTTTACCCCTTGTACGGTGCAGCCTCTTGTTATGATAGCATTTAATATTTGCTGTAAGCTTGTCTAAACAACAACAGTAACAACACATACGTACATACAGCAACAATTCAAATAGCTTTGATACCACATTTCTTGGGACTGTATTTGTTATAAGGAAGTACATTAAAACTGTAGAATTGAAAATGACAGACCCCTAAAGCCAGTATTATAGTACTGCTAGTACAGCCTTAGATTTCTTAAGCTCTTTGGAGCCCCACAGGGCTTGTTGTGTACGTGGTCATCTTTTGCTCAATATAATAATGTTGGGAAGTTTGCAAAGCAAACATTATGTTCATTTCCAAGATGAGGAGACAGAGTCTCCGAGAAGCTAAATTACTTGTCTCAGATCAGATCAATAGGAAGTGGCCGAACCATGATTTGAACTGAGCTCTTTCTCTACAACTGTTCCAACTCTTAATACGCAGCAGATATCTCGATTTGATTTGAAGCAAGAAACCAATGTTGTAATGTTTGTCATCTCATTTTGTATCAAAATTTTATATTTTGTTAAAAATTTCTCCTGAACAAAGTGAGGCTTTCAGTATTTAAAACAAATCATGCAAGGATATTGAAAAAAAATGTTTTTTCTGGTTCTTACCCATCAATTTCAAAATTGATGCTTTCTGAGTCTTTTCTGGAAATATATATAAAAGGATTTTCTGGGTGTTGACCTGAGACTGCCCAGCTAAGGTAATGATTGAATGTTTCAGACCTGTCTACACCTCAACAGCTCGGTGGTTTGACTGGAGCAAGGTTACAGTGATGTGTGGGCAGCTCAGGGGAGGTCGTTCCATCTTCCACCATGACTTTGCCTATAACTCCCCTTCCTAGAACGTGTTAGTGGGGGTCTGTCCTGTTCATTGCTTGGGAAGGCACAATAATGACCTTCCTGAGCTGGGCATTGGGTTCTCCAGCAGAGCTGCATGAATATTTATAACCCATCCACCCCTCACTTTTATGTGGAATCTAAAATAACCAAACTCATAGAAGCAGGGAGTAACATGGTGATTGCCGGGGGCTGGTGGGGGGAAGGGAAAATGGGGGGTGATCATCAAAGGGTACAGTAATATTAATACAAGTTTCATTAGTACAGGATAAATAGTCCTGGAGATCTATACAGCATAGTGCCTATAGCTAACCATACTGCATTGTAATTTCCTAACAGGGTTAATTTTATGGTAAGTGTTCTTACCACACCCAAAATAATATTAAAGGGGGTGGGAAGGAACTTTGGGAGGTGATGGATACGTCTATGGAGATAGTTTTACACATGTATCCCTAAACTTATGGAGTTGTATACATGAAATAAGTCAGCTCTTTATATGTCAATCATACTTCAATAAAGTGGTATAAAAAAACATAAAGAATAAAACAAATGTAGATTCCTAGCAATTCCATTTTCTGTTTTCTGAAGGAGGAAGGGCCACTGCAGTATGTCTTATTTCTGCCTTCTTCCTCTCTGTAACACAGGAACCTGCCTTCTAGCCCTGGGCGTTATTAACTGTTTTCTGAAAGTTTTCCCTATCCCTGGCCCCTTTCTTCTCTGATCCATTTGCCCCCATTACAACTGGAGGTATTTTCTTTTCCTGGAATTCTAGAACTGATCATGTCATTCTTCTACTTAAAATCCTCAGGAGGCTCAGTATATCCAATTCCAATTCCAATTCCAAGTCTAAATTGAAAGAATTCGAGGTCCCAGGAATACCCAGTAATTGACCCCAAGATACCTTTCCCAGTGTATCACGACCACATCACCTCTAGCCCTCTGTACTCTAAGTCCTGAGGTCTTCCTGCCTCTTCTCTGTCAGAGCCAGTGTTCTCACCCCACGAAAGTCTTGTGCTGCTTCCCAGCCAAGAAAGCATTTGGTTACATTCCCTGCCTATAAAAGTGTCTTCACTCATTTAGGGTCCAGTGTAAATACCTCCTACTCTGAGTTGCCTACCCTAATTATCCTTTAGAATTACATGCCCATAGCACTTTGCTTTATAGACATTTAACATCACTTTTTTTTTTCTTTCTTGCTGTATGAGGTAGCTACTTTCTTGTCTATCTCATGTACTAGATTACAAGGGCTGGCTTCATGGACATTGGTTGCACAGTACCCCATGTTTAGATGGACCCCACACTTGGTTAAATACTATGCTGTCACCAATCACCATCTTGAAAATCTTAAGAATTTTCAAATTTTCAAAGTGGCCCTGCATTTTCATTTTGCATGAGTCCTACAAGTTTTGTGAGTGGTGCTGTCCTTAACAATAGGGGCTATTTCACGTTCATCTTCACCTTTACCCGCTCTGGACTGCTCACATAGTTATTGCTTATTTAAAAATGCATGTTGAAAAAAAAAAAAGGAAATGAATAGTAGCCACGTGACTTGCTTAATCAAAACATGTCAGAGCAGACGACAGGACTGGAACCTATCTGAGAAGTCTGAATAGTAAAGGATACATGATTTCCCAAAGTCTAGTCTCTGTGGCATTAAGTTCCAAGGATTTTCCACAAACCACACCTACTACTTATTGGGTAGTGACATATTTCTACTCAAAGGAAATAACAGGCTTCAAGATGGAGCTGTCTCCTGGACTGCCCAGGGAGCTCTGAGGCATGGAATTGGAATCTCTTATAAAGATGGGAGGCAACAAATTCCCTTTTGAATGCTCACAGGATGTGAGAGTCTTGGCAGTCTTCTTGCAGTAGCCAAATATTTGGCCAGAATAGCCCACACGTTTGGTTTCTTAGGGAATCGTCTTTGGTTGTTTCCAGACCAAGTTGCCCGAGAGACAAGAAAGAGATTATTACTAAGAAGGATTACCTCTAAGTGAGAACAAGCATAGGAAACAGGAGGTAGAAAGCTGTAAAAAAAACGACATTCTTTACTCTTGCTCCTGTCAGTCGTGCCTAAACTGTCCCCAGATGAACACAATGATTTTCCTTTACATTTCAGAGTGTTTGAAATTTAACATTCTTGCCTTCAAAGAGAGGAAAAATATTTTTAAATAGTTGCTAACAATTTAGGCTAACAATTTTTTAAGTAGTTGCTAAAGGGCTATAAAGATGTAATTTAAATAAAAAAAAAGAAAAAAGAAAAATGGGCCTAGAAAACTAGGCATTTTGAAGTGGAGGGATATAGAATGTTTGTGTTGAGCGCTGGGGGAGAAGAGAAAGCATTCAGGAAAACACATGGCGTCTTGTGTTGTATTAGTGGGAAAGCAGCCATGGGCAATATGCATAGGTTCTAAGGATTTTCCACAGACCACACTTACTGCTTATTGTGGAGTGACAAGTGTATGTGGCTGTTTTCAAGAAGACTTTATTTGCAAAAACTGATGGCAGGATTTGCCCCTTGGGTTTGCTGACTCCTGCTCTAGAAAAATTGACAATGGGACCCTGGAAGAATTTTTACAGGAATGCTTCTTTTAATGTTTTTTTTTTTTCAGAATACCAAGCTTCTCAAATGGCCATCACCAGCAGAATGATCGCATATATTGTATAGTCAATCAGTGGAAAGCTATATAGTAGTGAAAATAAATGATCTCTAGCCACATACATCAATGTGAACTAATTGTACACACAATGTGGAATCACTAGAATTGGTATAGAAGATACACATGTAACATGATTCTAAAATTCAGAACAGTAATCACAATATAACTATATTTAGGGATGCACATACAAGTGGGGAGACTCTAGGGGAAAGAGAGGGGATGATTAAAGGGGGCTTGGGGTTACCACCAGGGAGAGAGGTGGTGTGAGAACGGGTACAGTTCTGGAAGTTTGGGGAGTATTGGTCAGTTCCGTTTCTTCATCTGGCCTGCTGAACTAAAGATATTTATTATTTTCTTTAATAAGCACATGCATTTTTAAATGTACTTTTGGGGTAGATATATAGGTGAAAATAAAGGTAGGGCTGAGTAGCTTTAGTTTGAGGCTAATCAACTAGTAAATGGCGGGTCTGGGATTTGAACTTTGGTGTCTTTGGCTCCAAAGCTCAGCATCTTCCTCCTCACTCCTCATGTGCCTGGGTTGAAGCCAGTATTATTTTATTGTAGTCCTTGCACTTAATCACTTCTCTGTTTATACTGAGATACCATGAAACAGATTTGTACAGCCTCCATTTCTACCCGAATCAGTGGAGCCTGTCAGGTTAATTGGTTGTGACACTCGGCTTCCAGAATGTGTAATTATCAGCTGCATTGAGTGGGAAGCTCAGATGACAGTTAATAGTACATGTAGACAGAAATCTCTGTGTTGCTGCAGCTGAAGAACAAGCCAAGAATGTAACATTAATCAAAATGCCAATGTAGTGTACCAGAGAATAGTTCTATGTGGAAACACAAGCCAGAGCCATCTGTGAGCATTCTAGTTATAATTCACAATTAGCCTCCGAGCATCTTTGTCTCCTTTTAACCCCAGCTAGGAAAAACCAGTATGCCCTACTGGGCCCAGAAGGCAAAATGGCTCTAGCTCAGCTCCACAATGACCAAAGTTTCAGTCCCTGACACCTGCTACCACGGATAGGTAAGTGAGGCTGATTCGTCCGCCAAGAAAACTTGCAAATATGAGAAACAGAAGCTCTGGAAATAGCACCAGGCCACTGATGATGTGTCAGGAGTTCTTGTACCGCCTACGATGGAAGGAGTTTGGCAGCTAGACAGCCAGAGTTTGTGTCCTGGCGTTGCTACTTAAAAGCTATGCATGATTTTGAGCAAGTGACTTCACCTGTCTGTATCTCCATTGATAAAACTTTGTAAGATAGCTCATAGTTTTCAATCCTGGCTGCTCAGTAGAATCCTCTAGACCAGCGGTTCTCAACCTATGGGTCGTGACCCCTTTAGGGGTCAAATGATCGTTTCACAGAGGTTGCCGGGTACTCGTATGTGGGCGTATTTGCATGTGGGCCTGGAGACGGATAGAGGAGCGGTGTCTCGGTTCCAAAGACCATCGAAAACCTGTGTTTTCCAATGGTCTTAGGTAACCCCTGTGAAAAGTTGAGAACCACTGCTCTAGACAGACTTAAAAAATCTTACCGATACAGTGGCCTCACCTGCCCTGGATCAATTAACCAATTTGGGGTCGGGAGAAAAGGAAAGCCTTAGATCTTGGTACTTTTGGAAAGCTCAATCCATTTTATAAAGTGGGTGGTTGTGCGACCTGTGTGCCCTGGAAGTGGGGACGTTCCCAAAGCATTGGCTTTGGTTCTCCTTTTTATGATGGGAAAGTGCTACCCAGAGAGGTGAAAGGACCCAGCCAGCGTCCAACAGCAAGTGGAGAACCCGCTCTAGAGCAGCGGTCTCCTAACCTCTAGTCTCGTCCTCATTAGAGACATTGAAGCTTCAAACTATAAATACTAAAGACTCTTTGGAAGAAATAGCACACCTCCTCACTTTCAAATGTGTCTGATTTGGATGATAAACCAAAAAATACATTCCAGGCAAACAAATGACACACAAAAAAACAAATTAAATGCTGTGTGTGTGTGTGTGTGTGTGTGTGTGTGTGTGTGTGTGTGTAGTGTTAGCAGTGATAAATAGGACCTGAAAATTTTGAAGAGAAGTGGTATATACTAGTCAGCTTGGTCTGTCATACCAAAATACCTCAGATGAGGTGATTTAAACAACAGACGTTTATTTTTCATAGTTCTGGAGGCTGGGAAGTCCAAGTTCAAGGTGCCAGCGAGCTAGTTTCATTCTGAAGCCTCCTCTCTTGGCTTGTATGTGGTCTCCACCTTGCTCTAGGCTTACATGACCTCTTCTTTGTGTGAGAGGGAGAAAGCAAGCTCTCTGGGGTATCCTCTTATAAGGCTACTAATTCCATGTTGCAGGCCCTACCCTCATGACCTGGTTTAACCTGAACTATGACCCAAAGGCTTCAACTGGAAATACCATCACATTGGGAGTTAGGGCTTCACTATGTCAAGTGGGGGGGGGGCAGGGAAGAGGGGAGTACAAGCATTTAGTCCGTAACAAATAGTATGTGAGTATCCTTATCACAGTGATTTGCTAGACCAAAAATCAGGTCAATTACCCTGGTCCATGGACTACTATAAAATATCTTACATTAGTGATTCTCAATCCTGGATATAGATTAGAAGAACCTGGGAGCTCATACATAGCCCTGATTCTCAGAACCTCTTCTCTCCACAACTGAATCAGAATCTTTGGGGAAAGGCAGGGACCAGGCATGAGCGCTGCAGCCAAGGTTGAGAACCATTGATCTCCATGTACCTGTGCCCTGGAACAGAAGGAGGTAGTGAGGTCACCTCATGACAAGAAGGAGGTGAGACTCATGTGTCATAAGTGTCTGAATGGAGGGTGAGAACTTTCTCCCAAATTATCCCTCATAAAAGAGGTGTTGTATTATGTTCATGTCCTTACAAAGCTCCTCATGTTATTGGGCACTCACTCATTTACTATGTTTTGCGACATACCAATTTTACATCTGTTTTAACACTATGCCAATTGAATGGCTTGGGATTGCTTTAAATTTAAACATATATGGTTTATGTTATCACTTAACTTCTTTTTCCTTCCGTGGTAGTACTAAACCCCCACACTAGGAGGTCATGGACTGGTCCTAGACTTCTAGACCTTGGGCAAGTTACTTCTCTTCCTGGGCTTCAGTTTTGTAATCTCATAAAATAAGGTCATTGGACAAGACTAAGAAATTGATAAAATTGTAGAAGCCGCTAGGTGCAGTGGCTCTAACTCTACCCTTTCACCCCTTCCACACACATGCCTTGGCCAAACCATGTATATCATTTCATATTCTCTTTATGTTTGTCATTGTTTACTGTGGTCAAATGTATTTTGTTCAAAATACTTGCTGCCCCTCCTTGGGGGCAATAATACTTTCTCACCCTACTGATCTCAGGCGTGGATATGTCACTTGCTTTAGGCAATGAAATTGTGGTGACTTGAGTCACTTCAGAGAAGGAATTTTTAAGAGCCAGCTTGTGTTTTTGCCACACTTCTTTTCTTCCTTTGCCAGGAAACCATCAGTGACTCAGATAGGAAAGGTGCCATAACTTATTGTCCAAACCAGACACTTTGAAAGTGACAGGGTGTGCTATTGAGAATGAGAAGATAGGCTGTTAATTAATTACTCTGGGACAAAAGGCATAAACTAGGACTGTGTTGGGTAAACTGGGATGTCTGGTCCAGCTTGACGCTGCTCTGTCAGCTTAGGGCTTGGAGAGACTATCGTCACATTGAATGGAACCAGAGCCAATCTATAATGGGCACACAGGAGAGAGAAAGCCCCCTTTGTAAGCCACAGAGGGTTTGGGGAGCTATTGCTATTACAGCTCAGCTTAGCCAACTGGCAGAGAAGTTAATCAATACAACTAACCAATACAGAAAACTCATTGAAAACTGGCCTTCTGTTGGCATAACTAAATGGGTCACTCAACTGACGGCTGAACACTGAGGATATGCTCAGAGGTGACTGGAGTTGCTGGCAGCTAATTCCATGTTGAATTATAATGTACACCTGAAAACTATATGATGTTATAAACCAGTGTTAGCCCAAGAAGTTTAATTAAAAAAAAAATTACCAAGGAGAGCTGTCCCCTGCTATCCCAGTGGGCCTTGTGATTATGCCCTGGATGGGCCAAATCTCATAGTGCCCACCTCACCCAAAATATCCTGCCAAAGGGCTCCTTTTATAAATGCTAGTGTTGGTTCATTTGACCATTCTACTCTGGCCTAAGTGATAGAACCAGGTGGAGACCCGAGTGTGCACAATCTGCAGGCTGGTCAGCAACCCACTCATTGGCCTTGTGTAAACGTTCTAATGATCGCAGAGCATGTTAACAGTGGGGTTTTCAGAGCCTCTCTCTGGAAAAGACCTGATCTAGAGATGAAAAGAGACAACATATGAGGTAGCAGAAGTTGAAAGCCAGGCAGAAAAAGCAACAAAGGATGTAACTGACTCATACTAACAGTGGATAATAGTACGGGTTAACAGGCTTGGGCTGCCGAAGCTCCAAGCAGTTTATGTGGCGACCGTGATGTTGCTGAGTGAAACGTCTGTTCCCAGGTTACAGTCTGTTCTTGGTGAGGCCAGCAGTGTGACTGTTCCTGAGTTCCCATGAAACTTGACTTTCCCTGTTCCTTGCCCACCCGAATGCTAATAGTAGATAGGATCCCCATCAGTCTTCTTTTTACTATCCTTTCAGTGGCACTCCTCCCCATTTCAAAATGTCAACTAAATGAGTCCTTATTTTTGAAACCAAAAATAGTTCTAATCCAGACTAGAAAGGACAACCAAAGCTAATGACAAATATCGGTAACTGCAATAGGAGAATCACGCAGACACAGGTGAAATCCCTGTTTTGAGTGTGAAGCTTCTGGGTTCACCTCAGTAAGACCTTTGCACCGTATGACTCCCCCTAAATCAGAAGTTCTCAACCTGTGGGTCGCGACCCCTTTGGGGGTCCAACAACCCTTTCACAGGGGTCGCCTAAGACCATCGGAAAACAAAAAGATACTTACATTACGATTCATAACGGTAGCAAAATTACAGTTATAGAGTAGCAACAAAATAATTTTATGGTTGGGGGTCACCACAACATGAGGAACTGTATTAAGGGGTCGTGGCATTAGGAAGGTTGAGAACCGCTGCCCTAAATGAAACTGCTGTGCATTGGAATGGAATTTTAATTTGGCAGGTTTTTTTTTGGTTTTTTGTTTGGTTTTGTTGGGGGAGAGGAGTTGGCTTGAATCTTCTCATAAAAAAAGTATTTCCTCTTACTTCTTGTGGTTTGTCCCCCATCCAGAGTGTGTCCTTTGTATTTTGCTTCTGAGGCAAAATTCCTTTTTCTTGTGTCCTTAAGACTGTTGATTGGAAATGCTGTGACTCTTTCCTCCTGGCCTCAGTTATGAAAGGGACTTGTGTAGGATACAACTTCATTAGCATGTGAAGGAACTCTTACCACACACGCAGGAAGACACAGGTCATTGGCTTGTTGTTCTCTTTCAAGCCTTAGGATATTTTAGAGTAAGAAGGATTAGCAGAGATCACTGCGTCCTGAGGGCTAAAATCACACCATCATGGCCAGATGACTAGTGAGTGGCATAGATGTATGGATTCTTCATCCAGTTCTCTTTCTCCAAACCAGATTCTCATTCTTCTGTGCAGCCTTTACATTTTTATATTGCAATTTATCTCTTCAAGTGGCTATTTTGGCTTGGATTTGTAAAAATTTCATTCATTTGTTCATTCATTCATGCTGTATATACTTCCTGGTATCTTTTCTAATCCTCATAACAGCTGTATATGCCAGGTATAGTGCTAAACCCTGGAGATACAAAGGTAAGAAGGACACAACTTTTACTTCTGAGGAATGAAAGGAATAGAAAATAGATACCACAATTCAATATGTTTAGTGCTATTAGCGCTCAATAGAAATTAACCCATTGTGCTGTTGGGAGTCGGTGGGGAAAGCTTTCCTAGAGGAAGTTACACTTCGCAGCGTTTTGAAGGATAAGTAAGAGATTTCCAGATGGGTGGGGTTAGGAGGAAGGCAGCTTGCACAAAGGGTCGTAAAAAGAATGGTGATAAAGCCAGGATGGCAGAAGTCCAGAGTATAAGAGAAGTAAAGTAGATGCATTGGAAAGAGAGGTCTAGAGAGTGCCAGGCATTACTTGCCGGTTAAGGAGTTTGGAGTTTATTCTATGGGGAGTGTAGATGAGAGATATCTAAACAAGGAGAGAGGAGAAGGGGAAGCAGAGGGACCGGCTGAGAAGATGTGAGATACAATTCAAGTGTGGAAAGGCCCAGCTGTCCAAAACTGCCATGGTACAAAAGGTTTGAGGCAGTCGGCTAAACTGTGTCTTGAAACAATGATTTTATGGGTTGAAGGGGAGAAGAGAACCAAAGGTGACTCTGAAGATACTAATTTGGGAAACCGTGTAGATGATGGCAGCAAATTATGAAAACAGGATGGAAAGAACAGCAAGGTTTTGGGCAAAGGTGATTGAAGATTTAGACACGTCACAAAGAAGGTGCTGGCAAAGTGGTAGCTATAATCGTTTGAGTCTCAGTTGCTGAAAAGCGTCAGGATAAGATCTAAAAGGAAGGAAACAGGAACTTAGTATCTAGTGTTGGTTCTGTTTCAAAGGAGAGAAAGAAAGATATTTGCGTGTTCTTTCAAATTGTCCAAGCTAGGTCACAGAAGAAGAAATGAGAAAGGAATTTAGGAAGTTTGTATAGTGGATAAAGGTCTGAGGGCCCTTAAAGGTGATCTTTAAGTTGATCATCTTTCTGAATACATTCCAGGACTGTTGTGAGGATTAGAAGAGTCATCAGAAAGGAAAGTGTATTACACAACATAGGCTCTGCTCCACTAGTAAAACAAGCAAACAAACAAGCAAACAAACACAACCAACCAAAACAAAGCCCCCACATTTCAATGGTTTAAGACAACCAATGTTTTCATTCACATAATGAAAAAGATCGACTTTATGAAAAAGATCGATCATCTTGATTTTATAGATAAAGAAAGGGACTTATTCAAGGGCATACAAGAGGCAGAGCTGTGAGCTCCCTCAGACTCCGCAGCCTGTGTGTTCTCTTGCCATTCATTCCATCATTCAGAATGGAGGGCAGCCCCCATTGCAGACTTTGTGCTCCCAGCAAGCCTAGAGCTCTGAAAATGAAATGTCTACACCATTTTCTACCATCTCCTAACTATGAAGCTCTTCCCTGGGCAGGGAGAGAGGAGAGAATATCTTCTATTTCCTCTGTCTCTTTGCCTCCCAAGGAGGAGAGCAGGATAGGCTCGTGTCTAGGGAGGTGACATGGTAAGTTGACATCTTTGGGTTTAAATCCTGATTCTAGCCACTTGTCAGCTGTGTGGACCTAGACATGATACTTAATATTTCTAGATCTGTTTCCTTAACCTCTAAAATGGGAATAAAATGATGGTACACTAAATGTTTATTGTGAAGATACATGAAATAATACCCCCGAAGCCCTTATCACATTGCTTAATGTGTAGTAAGTAATCCATACATATTTGCTACTAGTGTGATGACTGTTTTAGAAACTCTTGACCGCTTGCTTTCCATTTCTGTACATGTGATTCCCACAAACCATTGCCCAGAGAAAGCTGAATTGCAGAAAATATAATATAAGGCTTTTTTTTTTAAGCTGGTTTTGTGGGTATGTAGTATGAAACTGTTCTTGTGGATGGGTGAATTCCAGTCATATTTATAAGTTTACTCTAAAGTCACAAAATTGATTGTATGGAATTCATGAGTCTTAATGAGAGGTATGAAGAAGGATGTGGATTTCTTTGTGTACTTTTTGTGGACATGTAAACTGCATTTGGTAAACTGAACATATCTTCAATTACAACTGGGTGAATTTTCAAAAAGTGCACACACTTGTGTAACACTCAACTGACGCTCCGCATAGAAACAGAGACCATTGCCAATGCCACCCGTTCCCCTCCCACGTCTCTCTCAGTCAGGCTCCCTCCCCACCCAGCAGAAGTAACCACTGTACTGGCTTCTGTTACTCTAGATCCATTTCTCCCTTCCTTGAACTTTATATAAAAGGCATAATAGGACATGCATTTTTGCTCACCATTATGTTTTTGTATTTCATTCATACCATTGTGTATAGCAGTAGTTCATTCACTCCTATTTTATTGCTGTTTGGTCTTTGCTATGTGAATCTACCACCACAATTTCATTTTCCACTCTTGATGTACTTTTGTGTTGCTTCCCATTTTGGGCTACTGCAGTAATGCTGCTTTGAACAGTCTTTATTTTTTAATTTTTATTTTTATTGGGGAACCTGTGTTTCTCCAGGATCCATCAGCTCCAAGTCAAGTAGTCGTTTTCGCTGTAGTTGTGGAGAGCGCAGCTCAGTGGCCCATGTGGGAATTGAGCTGGCAACCTTGGTGTTATGAGCCTGCGCGCTAACCAACTGAGCTAACCGGTTGTCCCTGAACATTCTTCAATATACCTTTTGCTTTTATGTGGACACATATGCATTTCTGCTGGAAATATAACCAGGAGAGGAATTGCTGGGTCATAGGATATGTATCTATTCAGGTTTAGTAGATATGGTCACACAGTTTCTAAAGTAGTTGTACAAATTTTGACTCCACCAGAAGGATGTGAGAATTCTAGTTCCACAGATTCTCTAACACTGGTCCATTCAGTTGTAATTTTTAACTGTTTGCCATTTTAATGGATGTGTAGAACTTTTTCACTGTGGTTGGAATGATGCCTTGTGATGTTGAGCATCTTTTCATGTGCTTCTTACCATTTAGATTTCCTCTTTTGTGAACTATCTAGTGAAGTCTTTTACCTATTTTAAAACCTTGGTTGTCCTTTAATGTACAGTAGATTTAAAAAAAATATATTTGAATGCAAGTTTTCTGTCAGATTTAAGTATTACAAATATATTCTCAGCTTTTTCACGGTCTTAGTGGATATGTTTTAATGAACAGAATTTCTTGATTTTTCTAAAGTTCAAGTTATCAATATTTCCCTTTACAATAATGTTCAATTGTCCTGTTTTGTATGCTGAATAGTAGACACTTGTGAAACAGCTATGGTTGTTGATGGGTGGTTGGAATGAAAGGGAAGTGATGAAAGTCTTTGATTAAACAGGAGAGTGAAGACATAGTTTTGAAGCCATAGGGGAAGAACATCACAAAGACCAGAGGGGTCATGGCTTGGGGTCAGGGAGTTTGCATTAGAAAAGAAAAACATTGAAAAGGCTGTAGAGGTGTGACATTGGCAAGGATATAATTACTCTTTTATTTTGCAGAAGAGAGCCGTTTTGTAAGACTTGAACTTCAAGACAAGACCCTGGATGGAGTCCAGAGTTATAGTTTGATTTTTCTCTTTATTTTTAGACTTGCGTCCAATCAATGGCAAGGTAGTGTAGTGTTGATTCAAAGCTTCTGAAGTCTGAGAGGTTGCAGATGGTGTGAAACCCAACCTAAATCGCTTTCAGGATCCATTGAGTTAGCTGAGGCCATGTTTTTATGCATTATGTGCTTAGTAAATGCCTTTTCCTTTCCTTGGATATAATTATATTAACTTAAGTAACAGCAGGTGGATGATTTAGAATTATGATTGGGTAAAAGCCAAGATAAGTTTGCTTTTTTGTTTTTAATTTTTTGGTGCTGTTTTGCTTGATTTTAGAGCATGGACTATGATTTTTATTTTATTTAAAAAAACAATCACATTCATTTAATCAATGTTACATAATGTGTTTATTTAATTTTACAATTTATCTAGGTGCTCTCACGTAGGTTATCTCATTTCATCTCCACAGTAAAGTGTGTATAATTATCACTATTTTACAGATGGGAAAACAGAGGCTAAAAGAGATGAAATAATTTGACCAAGGACCCTTGGCTAGTTAAAAGAAGAGTTCAGGTTTATGCTATATTTTCTTACTATGAAAGTCCCTGTCACAGTTTTGAATTTTAGGATTAAGAATTATTCACAATAATGAGCCTCTGTGTTAATGCTCCCCATTTCTAATGCCCATAGGAATGAGGACCCAGAGGGTGAGATCTCAGCTGAGTTTTCCAGTTGCTGATTTAGGAGAACTTAGCTAAGCTATTCAGCCTCTGCACCTCATTTTCCTTAATTGTTAAGTGGATAAATAATGCCTACCTTAAAAAGTGGTTCTGCATTTGTTTATTCGTTCTGTCTTTCTTTCATGCACATGTGCATTCATTCAATCACCTACAGTGAATGAATGCATGAGGTCCTTTCACAGCATGATTGTCCAGTGACAACTTGGACAGACCCCCTACTTAATGCGGTGCCTAGTGATTGCTTTGTGGTTTAACAGGTTTACTGTTCCCTGTTTTTCCCCCATTTCCCACCCCAGACCAATTCAAGCGGGAGTCAGACCTAGTCAGGTCACATTCACCATGCTTTTCCATATGTTCAGTTACTCTGTTCATACCTTTTCTCTATTATTGCATTTTTTTTTTTTTTAGCTCAGCATACCTGTTCTGGTAAAAGAAACCTCAGGTTTTATGTAGAGAATAAGTTTTCTCTGCTTCTCAGTCTACACCATGGGCTTAATGGTACCCTGGACTCCAGCCATAGGTACATGCCTCAATTCTGACTAATCAGAGAGCTGGTTGCATGATCTTGGCCACAGCGACTAGTTCAGGGATGGGCAGGTGACACAAGCAGGGCTAATCAGAGGGAATCCAAGGATTTACTAGCAAGATGATTGGAAAAGAGGCCTCTTTATCTACCTGGCTGCTAAGCAAATAGAATGTAAATTTGAAGCTTCTAGAAACTGCCCTTGCTGACTCCAAATGAGAACCTATCTAAAAATTCAGTGAGATGTGGAGGAATGCTGACGCAAGAGCAGGAGAGACAAGGATGGTCTTGACATTTTTGAGGCATTGGTCTGGTGGTTCCTAAAGTTGAGTACATCTCTTGAACATATCAGTGGTATTATTTCAGTGAGTTTGAAAAATATTTCTATGACTTGAAACTGAATGAGTTCTGATGGGACCCCAACCTGGTAGGCTGGTCTTTATGAACACCGAGACTTCCTGGTTTCTCTCATTTCAGGGCCTTTGTTCTCTTCACCATAACCTTCAGAAACTCCATGCCTGCTGGTGTCACCATCTTGTGCCCCCTGGCATGGTTTTCATTGGCTCTGTGGGAGAAAAAGCTCTGCCTGAATGATTATCAGCACAGGATACATTTCTTATGCATGCCACTGACTGAAGCTGGTGACAGGCGTGGCGATAAAATTAGACTTAAAATAAACAAGACTTACCCAAACTCTAACTTGATCTATTGTAGCCTATTCCAAATCTTTGCTCAATTGCTTGTTTCAGGCTCAAATCCTTGAAAATAAAAGCAGTCAATTGTTGGGCATCACACACAATCTGTTGCACAATCTGTTTTTCTCCAGTGGCACTTTTTACCTTTCAATTTGTAACTCGATATTTAAAATGAAGAGTTTCAGTTCATCTGTTAACTTATTCAGCATCCACTATGTGCCAAGAATGGTACGCTGGGGACAGAGTGGTGACAAGACATAGTGCCTGCCCAGGTGGGGTTCATGTTCTGGTTATAGCCTCTTAATTTCATAGTGTCAGGCAGCATGTGTATCTCTGTGCATAGGGTTTGCAATGTCAAAAATGGATGCTGAGGCAGGGATTTGCAGGACACTCACTGACATAATCACATTTCCTTTAAAGCTCCAGGATGCTCGTCAGTGGAAAGCCCACAGAATAGATGCTAAGAATCCCCATGCTCTTACAGTAGCTTTGTCACCAGGACCTCTGCTTTTGCTTTGTGTAGAGTATTGCCTAGTCCTTAAGAGCACAGGCTCCCATAACAGGCTGGATTCAGCTATCAGTTCCTCTGCTAACTAGATGTGTAACCCTAGGCAAATTACCTAAGCTCTGTAACTCTCAGTTTCTGCCTCTGCACAATGGAATAACATGTCTACTCGCCTGAGTAGGAAAGGATTAAGTGAGGTCATACATTTAAGCACTTAGCACTTGTCTGGTAGGTAGTCAGTTCTCAAGAAATGGCAGCTATTGCCATATTCCTAGTACTCTTCTTCTTATTTCTCTAGAAAGATCAAAAACAAGATGTCGGCCTACTTGTCCTTCAAGAACCAGCTTAAATGCCATCTCATTGTTAAGAGAGTCAGTTTTCTCATTCCTCATCATTCATTCCACTCTCACCTATATTCTGGATATAATGATTTTTCCATAAGCTTTTCTGTTTTCTTCACAAATCCTTGCACCGTGGCTTTGTTATCACTTTATTACCAATACTTGGAATCATGTATGATTTATGGTGGACACTCATTACTTTTTTGGAAAGATATTTAAGTTTACTTTGAAAGCTGAAAGGATCTTTCTGATTCTGTTGTGCATGAACTGTCCTGGGTCAAGTACAGAAGCAGGGGCCCAGTGAGATTATTGCATCGATCTAAGGGAGAAGTGGTGGTGGCACAAGGTGGTGATGAAGGCAGTGAAAACTGATCATATTCTGGATATGCTTTGGAACTAGAGCTATAGATTTGGAAGAAGAATGAGACTAACAAGAAACAAAAATAAGAATGATAACAAATTAAGGAAAAAAACTTTCCTGTTCCATGATGAGTAGTTCAAGAAATGAGTTGGCTTTTCATTTTTTTGATGGTAAATTTATTTGGCCTGTAGATGGCTCCATTTTCCTAAAGAAACTTCAGGATTCTTTGTGTGTGTTTTCTAGAGGATTTCTATGCTGCTATATGTTTGGTTTTTTCCCAGACTGACATTATGACTTCACCATAAATTAATAAGCAGTTTTGACTTTCTTTGTTCAGATAGAATTATGTACATTGGCTCACATTTCTAACAGAAATTCTTCATCTTTGAGCCACTATTAAGCCTCATTAAGAAACTTGAGAAGCCAGGGAAACCTTGAGTAGGGGAGTTACTTTAATGGGTTTCAAAATGTTTTTGTTTATTCATTCATTCATTCATTCATTCATTCATTCATAACTTTTGTGTTTCAGGCAGAATGTTAGAGGCAGTGAAAAATATTACTATGAATAAAAAATATTTTTCTGTCCTTTATTATGATTTAAATAAGAACACTTAGATAACATATTTTAGGTAATATTAAATATGCACCATGTGCAAGCACAGTGCATGCATTATGCAGATTATGTAGAACTTCATGTGCATCCTCTCATTGAAATCTTCAAAATAACCCTATGAGGTCAATGATATCCAAATATTATAGATGAGGAAACCGAAGAACAGAGAGGTTAAGTAGCTAGTTCAAGTTCAACCTGTTTTAATTTTTACTTGTTTGTTTGTTTGTTTATTGTGGACACCAGTCCTCCTAATTCACCTGGCTCTGAGTCACTTTCCCTAAGATTGTGCAGAGTTGGAGTTAGCAGTGACAGCCCCTCTGGTCAATCCTCACAGAAGCCTGACTTCCTTTGTCTGCCCTTTTTGTTACTTTTGCATTCACCTCAAGTCCTACCTCTTTTATCAAACAGTTCCAGATTATGTTAGTAATTTCTCCCTTCCCTGAGCTCTTCTGAGCTGCTTTTGCATATACACAGGAAAGCCTGTTTATTTGTGGTGAATATGTCTAACAAAACAATGGAGAAAGGCTAATCATTGAAACCTTCAAGTGACTGTGGGCTTGTATATAATTTGGGGAAGTATCCTCTTAGAAGACAAAAGGGAGGGCTCCGTGTAGAGGGAGCTCTTCTGAAGGAACTGACAGCATCAGTGTCAGATTTAAAAGCAGCTCAGAATAAGGCCCCTACCTGATCACTTACACTGCTTCTGCTTGACTTCTTTATTCCCTCCTTTTCTCCTTGCTCCTCTTCTGACCTTAGGGTTCATTGTCGTAGAGACTGTTGATTGTCCATCACTATACATTCCTCTTCTTCTTTAGTAACGAAATGCCCCAGTTTTAGTTATACACATGGCCACACCCCCAGGGGTCACATTTCCCAGCTATCCTTGCAGCCTGGTGTAGCCATGTGAATAAGTTCTGTCTAATTGGATAGAAACAGAGAGTATATGTGCTGTTTCTGTGTTTCATCATCAAAATGAATGAGGCTGTGCTGCTTTTGCCTCTCTCCTTCTTTTTATATCACTTGGGAGATGATGAGAATTGGAGCAGTCACTCTTGGACCTAGGGTAGAAAGTCCCCGCTGGAAATGTCAAAGCTGCCCTTCAACCCTGGACTGCTATTAAGAGAGGAATGAACTTGCTTAATTAAGCACTGTATTTTGGGTCTCATGCAACTGAGTTTGTTTTCTACAATTAATATAGAAATTGATACTTAGAATTGCTGTCCTAACAGATATGTAAAACATATGCCATTAGCTTAGCATTGGCCTTAGGGGTTGGGCACACAGATATAGGCTAGGAATCTGGTGATCCGTATTATGCTTTAGTAAAACCTTTGATAAAAAACTCTCATCTGCAGTACCTTGGAAGGCAGACCATATGCCAACAGAGTCAGTATCTAGCCAAACACTTCGAAAAAAAGTTACACTGTTGATGTGTGCTGTCTTCTTTTTTGCTCATTTAGCAAATTTTTACAAGGAAGAGTTGAAATTGGGCTAGTTATTAGGAGCAGTGCTAATGAAACGGTTTTTACAAGGGTGGGACCTCAAGCCTTGAAGACGTCCCTCCCATTACATGTTACTCAGAAACTAGGAGACAACTTAGTGCCAAAGATCAGATAAACAGTGTGGTCAACCCACCTGAACCCATTGTTTCAAATTATCTCAAGGTAGATAAAATGAAATTGAGAGAAATTGAGAGATGAGAAGGAAACTTTGGCTGTGGTTACTTGTATAAAAACTAACTGGAAACAAATATGTCAAATTCTTACAAAGATTATGAGGAAATATCACTGCCATAGAAACCAGAAGCGAACCTGAAAAAAACCTGCGACTATTTTATAACTAGGCTCCCAAACATGCACAATCTGTGAATGGGATTGGGGCTAGTGTAGAAATAAAATAGTGTAGAAATAATGCATGCCATTTAAAAATTATAAATCTAGTAAACATAATATTAAATAATATTTTTCTGTCCTCCTGCCTTGAAAAACCTATCTTCATAATGACCAAGTTAGAATTTAGAATCTTGAAACTTATTTGGTTTTTCACTGCAATAGTGCAAGATAGCCAACCCATGGCCCACAATACACCCCCTTCTCTTCCTGTCTTATTTCATTCTGCATCACAGAGCTTTGTAAGCACATGTATATATTCTACTCCTTATGTTTATATGCAAGATCCATATACAGCCCTCTCTTCCACCACCACAAGTAGTTTAAAAGCTCAGCCAGTTACCATTAATGGTACTGGTGTGACAAATTTCTGGGTAATATTCCTGGGTTCTTTCTCTTTTGCTCTTCCATTCTACTTCTTTGATATTGTTACCACTACAGCAATCATCTGCAAAAAATAAAAAATAAAAAAAATAGTTCTTCCAGGAGCTATACATTTATCATACTGTATCACAACAATTTGTTTACACATCTGTAAAACCTATGAGTTTCTTGAAGACAGGGCTGATGGGTGTACTCATATCAGAATTTTGCAGCATCAATTATCCTGTCTTACATAGAGGAAGTGTTTAGTGAGCATTAGTTGAGAATACATGAATGAATGACTCTTCATATTGCTAGGCTCTATGCAATAAATTGGAAATGTATCAGGGCTTCTAGGGTTTTCCCTCTAAGAGAGACCACACTAAAATTTGGATAACTGGATTCAAGTAGGAGGTTCAGAAATGTGTCATCGATGCAAAGTCCTGAAAAATGGTCAGCTCTGTTTATATTTCAAATTGCCCAGAAATATTTGGTTTTGCTTCACTTCTAGGAAGGGCTCAGGTTTGGAGTGAGGTCACATTTTTATCAGCAACAGTTCACTTAATATTGCTTATACAAGCTTTCTAAAGCAATGACTAGCGCATGTGTTTAGACTTTCCCAAGTGTTTGGGCTGAAGAAACCATCTATATGTTAGTGCAGCGATTCTCAGTAGTTATTCCAGAGGCTTCTAAGGTGAGAGGATCACACTGCATGGTTTAGTGACACTGAAACCCTTCTATGCCCCCTTGTTATTTTATCTTTGTTCCTTTAGAAAAACTTTGAATAGTACAAAACCTATCTTTATTTTCACATTTCCAACATTACTTTCTTTATGCACATATACTAAAACCATCTGTCTAAATCGTGGCAAAATCCTCCAGTTCCAGATTGGGCTCATTAGTCATTTGAGAACACATAAACAGAGGGATTATGGACAAATAAATAGATCTTGGATAGATCCTGGCCTGGGAGAGTTTTTCTCATCAGCAGCATCGTTGCCAGACATAACAAGGGACAGGTTTATATCTTTAAAACACTCGGAGGAGCTTTTAATCCAGAAAGTGGATACAAATTTCCCAGTCACCCACTTGATCCTTTATCATTTGACTGAGGTGCCTCAGCTATGAACCAAAGGAAAAACTGGCCTCTGAAGGAGATCTTTCAGAATGAAATTCTGTAAACGGTGTTCTAATAGAAGGGAATATATCTAAGGAGCGCGATGAGGGGCAATGAGAGAGAGAGTGAAAAAAAAAAGAATTTTGGGACTATCATCAAACATAGTGTCTTTCTAAGCTAATCATGAGCTCACACCCTCAGATGTTTGCATATGCTACATATGAAGAGCAGCTATCTCTTCTCTCTAAATAGCAGTAGTTTAATTGTGAGATGGAATTGTGAGAAATATATACTGCACAAGTGAATCTCGGCCACAGTAGGAAGCCTCTTCATCTGTATTTTCTTGGGAACTAATAGAGCCTAAGGGGCTAAAAGGTATCATCTGGGGAGATGTTCTAGTAAGTAGAGAGATTACCAAATGTATAAAATGTGGGGGAGAGTTCTCCTCAATTCCTAACAAAAACAGTGACATACAATCTCTTATCACCAGAGCTCTGCCATGTCCTACACCCCATTATTTGAGATTCATTCTTTTTGTTCTGAAAAGTTTTATTAGTTAGGGTATGCTAGATTGTAGTGTGTTTGAATCTCATTGACTTCATGCAATACAAGTTTATTTCTTGTTCATGTCAACGTTCAATAAAATTCAGATGTGTTTCCTTAAGAAAAAACAAAAAACAAAACAGAAACCCTAAAAAGCTTTGTGTTCCTTCCGTTTTGTGATGTTGCTGTCTTCAGCACATGCTGTTGCTGGAAAACATACCATAGAGCACACGCTGCACCTGGAAGTGTCATGAATCCAAGCCCTTGGACTCAACCTACACATAGGGAGTTGGGGAAATATAGTTCTGTTTTGTGTGCAGAAAGTGGAAGCAGGATTGGTAAACATCTAGTTGGTTTCTATCACAAAGTTAGGTTTATGGTAGATTGAAAACATGGCCATAATATTTTCTAGCTCTTTCCATTAAGAGATGAAGGCCAGAACCCTACTCCTTCTACTCAGGTTAGCCTTGATATGTTGCCTTTACCAATATGACGTGGGTGAAGTGACATTTGCCAGTTCCAGAGCCTAGCTTTCTAGAGGCTTCTAAGCTTCTGCCTTTGTCCTCATAGAATACTGTGTTAAGGCTTCCATGTAAGGTCTAGTCTCCTGGATGAGAGGCTACATATAAAAAATTTAAGTCACTTCAGCCAACAACAAGCATCAATTGTGATACATGAGTGAGGACAACTTGGACCTTCAAACCCAACTGACTCTCCTCATGAAGACAGCTACATGAGTGAGTCAGGTGAAATGAGAGGACAAATTGCACAGCTAATGAATAGAATTGTGACAAGTAATAAATTCTTGTCATTTCAAGTCATTGTGTTTGGGGTGATTTACTATGCAGCAATAGACAACTGATACAGACTTAAAATTTTTCAGACTAAAATGGAAGAGTCCACCTTTGTAAAGTTGCATTTGGTGGCTTATAAAGGGATGAGTTTGTCAGGGCTTTTTAAATCCTAGTGCTAAACTGAGCAAGGCTTACTAGGAAGGTGGCATTGGCTGGAGTCCTGCAGGAGGAGCGGTGATGGTGGCGATGGTGGTAACATGGTGTTAACAAAGGCATAGAGAATTCCAGATGGTAACTTCACCCAGTTCACAAATTGTTCCTGCTTTACGATTTAGAAATATGAATTAGAAAAACTTCAATAATGAAGATAGTGTTTCTTGGCCTGGGAAGACATTTTGGTTCAATGTCTGTGGAAACTTGCAATTTTTGCCACACTGGAATATGTTCCTCTTTTAAATATCATGTTTGTCCTTTTATGTCTATTATTTTTTTACTTGATATATTCCCCTACATTTATATTTGTTATCATTTCCCTTCATTTTTATTTTTTAAACTATTGCCTTTATGACTTCATGAGTTGAAATATTTCATTTCAAAATTTATTGTTTTCTAATAAAACTATTGAAGGCTATAAACTTCCACATACTGCAACACTTTCAAGGTTATCTGAATTTTGGTTATTTCTAAAAAGTTTGTGATTTCACTGTTTATTTTTTCTTTAATGCAGAATAACTTAGACAGGTGATTTAAAATTTGAATGAATTTATTTTTACTTCTCTTTTGTTGTGAACTGCTAATTTTATTATACTGTGATTAGAAGATAAGGCTTGCAAGATTTATGCCTTTTGAAATTTGGTGAAAACTTTTTGTGACCTACTTCACATTTAATACTTTGTGACCATGTCAGCATAAAAACAGATCTATGCTTAGTTGAGTAAAAAAAAGAAACAAAATTATGTATCCATTAAATCATTCTTGTTAATATTATTATGAGTTTTTGGTTCTTTGTTTATTGATATCTGTTAAAGTTTCTTCATTTGATTATAGATTTGAAACATCCTAAAATTGTATTTTAATATATATTTTTTAATATATCTAGATGCTCCATGACTAAGTACATATAAATTCATGACTTATAGTATCATCATCTTTGGGGACTGTAGCTTTCATACATTTTTTTTTTGACAAATCCTCTTAGCCTAATTTGAAGATTTTGATTTGCTGTTAATGTTAGTATGCCTATGTTCTTTCTCTCACAACATTTTACTAGAAAATCTTTTCAGTCCATTTACTTTTCATCTTTCCATGCCATGCTGTTTAGAATCTCTCTTGTGAACAGCATATAGCCATATTATTTTTTCTTTTATCTTTGGTCATGGTAATTTCAGTAAAAATCTGATATTGAAATTGTCCTTGTCCTCAGGTTTTTGAAGGTGGAAGGGCCAGATGCTCATTTTAATGTTATTCCTGGCATTACTGATGTAGGTTCAATCACATGATTGTGTATGTCTTAGATTTGGGTCCCCCAGAAGTCAACTGTGAGCAAAGGATGTGCTTGTGAGTTGTTTATTTGGGAGGAGAGTCAATAAAGCATTTGTAGGTGAGTGAGAAGTGATACAGAAAAGGGATGGCAGCCAATAATGGTATATTATTGAGCATGTTATTAATAGACAACTGGGTCTCAAGTCTAAAATTATAAACTCGGGTGGATGCAGTACACCGTACCTCAGAGTCATCTCAGCTGAGAGGTGGTAGCTGAGGTAGACATTTATTCACCAAATCCCATCGAGTATTGATAAAGGGCTTCTGGGAGTGGGGAGGGTATCTCCCCCCCCCCTCAGTACTTCTGGTCTACCTTGTACACAGGCTCAGTGGGCTACTGTGATTAGAGAAAGCCTTCCGAGAAAGAGGCCCAGTGCTTCTGATTGGTAAAGTTCCTGTTGGCTTTCCCTAATGTATGAGTGCCTATGGCATCTGGGTGGGGTACCAATACCGACATTTGGACTTATTGTCAATATCTGAACATTCTGAATATTAATATCTAAATACATAAATGTTTCAATGTCAAACAACCAAGATAGATATAACTTGTAGTGAAAATCACCTTAAACGCTCTACTAGTTGAAATTGTTAAAGTCTACTGAAATATAAATGTCTATTCATTATTGTAAAACTAAAATGCTGCCAATAAACCATGATAATTTTGAAGTGTGTTAATTTTAAGTTCAAAAATTAAAACTTTAAAATAATTTTTGAAAATGGAAAAATTGGCATTTAATGTGAACTTTGAGAGTATTTTGGCTAGATAACTTGGGAAAACATTACTTTTGAGTCAAAAATGGATGTAAAATATAAATAGTACAAAATAATATGTTAACCCAAAGTTTGCAAAATTATCAGGTGTATTAGTGTCCTTAATATTAAACAATTAACTGGTGAGAACGTCATTTAATTTTTAGTTATTTAATTTCATATATGAATATTTTAATGCAAAATAATGTTTGGGAAATATTCACAAATAAAAATTGGATATAAACTTAGGTATATCAACATTTTAAGAGTTTGAAAGTCCTTAAACTCATTCCGAAAACATCCAGGATATGTACATATCTATATCTCTCTATATATAAATATCTATACATGTCTTTGATCCAGACATAATAAAAAAGTTCTATATTTTTAACATTCTAACTGTCCATTGAAATATAAATGTATATTCATTATTGTAAAAGTAAGACCTGGAAGTGTTAGAGGATGAGAGCTAGAAGAAAACACATACCAAAAAACATTTTGTTCTCGCAACTCAAACTTTAAAACAACAGGCTTTACAGGAATGCTTTTAGAAGAAAATTCCTTATTGTTTTGAGTCTATGAAGGCTTTATTTTGGTTATGTTGGAGAGGAAGAAAAGCTTAATAACTTTGTGGCAACGTACCATTAGCAGCACTGTGTACCGCAGAGCCAGCCAAAGCCAGCCAAATTGCTCTCCTGCCAAGTGAAAGGAAGCTTCTTTTATGTTTTGATAAAGTTCAATTCAGTAACCATTGGTGTAATCAGGCAGCCGACGGGGCTAAAAAGTCATTGTTCCTCTACTATAATGTCAAATCCATAAAATTTGGCCACCACTACAATTTAAAATAATCAAATAATAATGATGACAATGATTAATTTAAATAAAATTTCAGATTTATTTCTGGATTCCAGGTTTTCCTTTCCATGGTGGTGATTCAGCTCTAGTTAGGCTGAGGCCCAAAACTGATTTTAACTCTTTTCCCTTTGGTACTCAGCCATAGAGTATATTCCACACACCTCTGCTCTGTGTGTGTGTGTGCGGGGGGGGGGCTTGCAACAACAAGCATATATTCTCCTGGTACATTTTGGCAAGTACAAGTTTAACTCGCGTGGTTCCACCTAACATTCAGTTCTGGGACCCAGGTTGAAGGAGTAGCTCTGATGTGGGGCATATAGCTTCTTGTTCTTGTCCTCATAGTTTTGAAGACTACAGTTCAAGTTCGAGGTGTTGGCAGGTTTAGTTTCTTCTGAGGTCTTGCTCCTTGGCTTGCAGATGACCACTTTCTCGCTGTGTCCTCACGTGATCTCTTCTCTGTGAGCACATATCCACGGAGTGTCCCTTTGTGTCTCTAAATGTGCTCTTCTTGTAAAGACCCCAGTCAGAATGGATTAGAGCCTGTCTTGGCCTCATTTAAAATTAGTCACCTGTTTAAAGTCCGTATCTCCAAATACAGTCATATTCTGAGGTACGAGGGGTTAGGACTTCAACATATACATTTTTAGGGGAACAATTCAGTCCACAACTCTTGTATAGCTTTCCCTTGGACATGGCATAGGGAAATGCTATTGGCTATAGAAAGTCACATGATAAAGGGTGGGGATGTAATCCTTTGAGAGGGAATAGAAGTCTAGTTCACGCAAAAATTGGTGTGTTTATACTTTCGACACTCTAGTCTTGTACAGTTTAAGCATATAGTCTTTAAATTGCCAAGAGTTATAATAATGCAATCCTGGCTCTGTGCTTTCAGTCTACTGGTATAGCAAGCTATTTTGCAATAACGAAATACTGGTGTTTTTTGTTGTTTTATCATTATTTTTATATTTAAAATGTTCTATGCTGTATCATTTATATCTTGAGATTCAACTAGAGAGTTGTATATTTAATTAAAATTTTGAATCAAACTATCCATCTATGTATGTATCTATCCTTCTTTCAAAAGCGTGCTCACTCATACCCCTCTCTTGTTTAAACCTTTGTAAGGTATATTTTTAGTGTTTTAGTAACAATTTCCATAAATACTCTTGAGGTTTGTATTGGTCTCCTTAGGCTGCCAAAACAAAATACCGCAGACTTGGTGGCTTAAACAACGGAGATTTATTTTCTCACAGTTCTGGAGTGTAGAATTCCAAGATCAAGGTTCTGGCTGATTCAGTTCTTGTGAGAGCTCTCTTACTTGCCTGCAGGCTGGCCGGCCACTTTTTGGCTATGTACTTACGTGGCCTTTCCTCAGAGAGAGAGAGAGAGAGAGAGAGAGAGAGAGAGAGAGAGAGAGAGAGAGAGTGTGTGTGTGTGTGTGTGTGTGTGTGTGTGTGTGTGTGTGTGTGTATAAGGAGCAGGTAGGTGCCCAAGAGTTAGCTCTCTGGTATCTCTTCTTTAAGGACACAGATCTTATAGGATCAGGCCCCCATTCTTATCACCTCATTTAACCTTAATTACTTCCTTAGAGGCTCCCATCTTCAAATAGATCCACACTGGGGAGACATATGAATTAAGGTCCAAGGGAGACAAATATTCAGTTCATAACAGGGTTTAACATCTCTTTTGCTCATTAGTCATTTGTATTTAGCTCAAAAGTTCTTGACCTAGTAATCATGGTGTGGGAATATAAGAAAGGAAATACAAGGGGGATTAGTGGATGATAGAGGAGGAAAGAGATTCCCTGGCCTAATTCTTAGTCTTTTCCCTAGAGCCTGATGACTTTCATTCATCAAGGGCTGGGACTCCCCTGTGTTCTTCTAAGACCATATCCCTTTTTTTAAGAGCTGATTCCTTCTTCCTTTGGATCATTTATTTTACCTTGATACTTCTTTTTCAATCATCCTGCATGAAAAGATCCAAGGAGGAATGAAAGAATATCCTTAAGTGTATATGGTGGTCCTATTTTAGTTGGAGCATATCTGAGCACGTATCTGAGCACGTATCTGAAGGCAGAGTATGAATGATGACCATATCTCATGTTTATAAAATATATAAGGTACAAGTATCAATCTGTCAACATTCAATCAATTGTAATGCAACAACAATTCTAATGTGCTTAATCCCTATTACCACATGTGTGTTTCTGCAAAATACTGGGGGTGCCAAAAAATGCATACACATGACTTATATTCATTTTTTGTTATCGGTATATATTGAGTATTATGACTTTAATACCATTTTTTCTTTTCTTGAAATGTGTATACATTTTTTTGCACCCTCTGTATGTATTGTCTAATGCACAGGTATTCAAAATTTACATAAATATTATAAAATGTATCTATTTTTTTAACCAGCACAGTGATATTAAGATCCATCCATTGGGCGGTGACCCTTTCCCACATTATATCTCTCTACTCTCCCAATGACAGACAGTCTGATAGCCTCCATCTCCCTACCTCCACCACTCGTATGTGTTCCCATTTTGGTGACAATGTCTTTGGCGTATGGATCTGAGAGTGGAAATTCTGACTCAAAGGGTAAATGTTCATGTACTTGGACTAAGTGGTGCCAGCGTTCATTCGGAACGGCTGCATTCATCCTTCACTGACACTGGAAGGACTCAAGGACTACTGAACCCCCAACCATGCTGTGCTATTAGTCAGCTTTCTGATTTTGGTTAGTCTGCCGTGTGTCTGGCTATTGTCAGAAATTCATTGTTCTTTAGGGAGAGTTTTAGGAACATAAAGCTCGAAGAAAGTTATTAAAAAGGAAAAGCGTGGCAAAGTTCTGTGGTTTGTCTATGTATTTATCTTAGAAATATAATTTAGAAGTTAGCTGATGGTCATATGGCTGCAAACTAATAAATTTTAAGGCACCAATAACTAAAGTGAAACATTGTTTTTTCAATAGAAAGTAAACCTGGGATCAATAAATTGGTTAGACAAGGAGGGCTGACTTTGCCGGGTATGTTATGTAGTAGATAATTTCCACAAACTGAATAGGTTCAATTGTAGTGCCAAGGTTTTGAGGAAAATATATTTAAGCCACATGATAAGACAAATTATTTTATTAAAAGTTGGTATTGTCAAAGGTATATAGAAAATAGCAATATTTTTATTTTCTCAAACTTTTCTGAGGATATTGGGTTAAACAAGGTGCCGTTGAGTCAGAGACCAACTGTCATTTAATAAGACTTGGTAAACCTTTTTGGTATATTTCCCAGAAACTGAGAAAGTGAATGTCTTTCATTACTGCATATCAAATCACTTCATAGGTCAGGTGCGTTCCAATTCTTGGCTTTCAACAAAATTGAAGGAGGAAACAACTAACTTGTCAGTTGAGAGACTATTAAAAATAATTTTAGATGATAGGTCACTATGAATTTTGGCATATAACTTGGAGAACATTCAAAGAAATGGGTGATATTGCAATAGAAATGTTCTTACATCTCGTTCAGCTTATTGTAAGACAAATTTTCTCAGATTACATCTATAAAAATGAAAACTAGAAATAGAAGTGATACTGAAAACTGTCAGTCTAGTGACAAGTAATACTCATCCACAGACACATGAGCTAATTGTAAGAAACAAAAATATCTCTCTAAGAGATAAACTTCCAAAAAATTAACATTGTTTGATGAGCTTCAAAATTTCAATAGCTTTGTTCTTCTGTTTAATTGTAGACTAATGGTTATTATAATTATGATAGAATCTGGTTTGTTTTAAATTTCTATAAATACTTTTGTTGATAAGTGTGATAAGTGATAAGGCAACCTTTCAAATGTAAAAATATATTATGCTTGCATTGTGTGTGTGTGTGTGTGTGTGTGTGTGTGAGAGAGAGAGAGAGAGAGAGAGAGAGGGAGAGGGAGAATTGGAATTGGATAAAAGGTTCAAGGAGAAAAGAAATGAGATAAATTTCCTAACTGTTAAGGAAGACCTTGTTCATATATTTTTTAAACATATGAAGGCAAATGCCTATAATTATGGCATTTAGATTTACTGAATATATTCAAAAGGATGATATAACCATATTATTTTGAAACATCAATATTTATAAAATACCCCAAACCACAGACGTTATACCCATTTAAGTTTTTTATTTAAAAAAAATTGAGACATCAACCTACATTTTCTGTATTTTAGGGCAAATATAAGTAACGCATTTCAAAGACCACCTGCATAAATCACACAGGTGGTAGGAAGCAGAAAAGGCATTAGAAGCTAGATTTTTAACTCCTGATTACAAAACTTTGTGTCTGTTATAATTCAATGGAAGGAAGATCATGTGGCAGTAGGAAGCATTTTATTTATTTATTTTTATTTATTTATTTATTTATTTATTTATTTATTTATTTATTTATTTATTCACCAACCAACTCAGAACTTGCAGACTGGCAAGAATGGAATCGACATACCCAGAAAACTGGGGAAAGACTGCCAGAGTCATCAATTATACTTTCTTCTGCCTAGCACAGTGCCTGCTACATATTATTAAGTATTAATAAAAGCTTGTTGAATGAATGGATAAGTAAAGAGCCTAGGGCTTTTTCCATTAATTAGTAAAGTTTCCTTGAAGACAAGTGTTTCAACTTATGATTGTGTTTTTAGATGTAAGGTCATTTCAGGGTTAACAACAAAGCGTGTTGTATGTTAAATTTCAGTAATGATAAAAAAAAAAAAACCCAAACAAATAACAACAAGAAAAATCCCTGACACCTTTTTGCCAGACTGATGCCTTGTTTTAAATCCAATCTTGTATCAGAATTAAAGGTGGTAACTTTAGCAAATAATATTAAATAACTAAATGCAAGCTATGTCCACACTATATTTAAAACAGGATCAACTCAATTCTTAAATAATTCAAGACATATTATACCCTTACCTACTTTAATTTATGACCAACTCTTTATTTCTTTATGATAAACAAAAATGGGCTACAAGTGATTGAAATCAGTGCATAATCTCAAAATAATTTATACCATATACCTGTACATCTATCCCTTATCCTTCACTTCTTTTTGTTCTTCTACTTTTTCTTTTCTAAGCCAAAATATTGGTTGAGTTTTAGCTACTTTAATGTCTCAGAACCATGTTTAGAATTAGGAAGGTCTTAGACAGAAATGGATTTAACATGAAGATACTGAAACTGAAGTTTTAGGGGGTCCCCACTTACATGGGATCTTTCCAAGATCCTGGGATGATCCCTGGCAATATTTTCACATGGTTTTATATTTTTATATAAAATTTGGAAAAAATATTAAGATATAGTTAACTGCAATTTGAGTTCAATAAGTTGTATTTATGTGATATGCAATCTCTTCCAGGTATTTTTAAATTATTGCTAGCATTCTTATTATAGAAATGGCTTCCTGGCATATTTATGCCAACCATTATTCTGACTCACTCAGGCTCACATCTCAAAGGTTTCAGAAATAATATTGCATTATAAATGTGTCCATGACATCTGGTCTGGGAGTATGTATATAGTGGAGAAGATGCAAAGTTTCAAATATGGAGAGCTGGTCTATGGAAGATTCTTCTTCTGAATCTTATAGCTTGTATCCAAAGACACTGGATAGAGGTTCCTCAAATTTGACAATATAGGAAAGGTTTATCTGAATTAACTAATAATGGGTTGTGAAGCTGAAACAAATTTTTCTACATAAACTATAAACAATACAAAAATTTTGATCAACACTGCAAGAGGAAAGACTGACTGTCTTTCTCATTTCTCTGTACACAATAGTGTTAAAAAAATTGTTGTCAACTGAAGAGTCAATCAAACTATGCAGTCAAAATATGTAGAGAAATCAGTATCACAGAGATGCACTAGTCAGTTAATTAACAAAAATATTATTTAATCATTCTCTGTGATGTCTGTGGTATTTGTCATCCTTTAAAAATATTTTTTTTAAATAAAATAATGCATTGATATTGAAAAAAAAATATTTTTTTTAATTGGGGAATTGGGGGATGGGAACAATGCTGGGGAATTGGGGGGAAGGGGAACAGACAAATTGCTGTCTTTTTATTCTTCAGTCTAGTTGTGGAGGATGTTGCTTCATTGGCCCAAGTTGGCACCATCATTGCACTCTTCCTGGGCAAGGCAGATCAGAAGGCCGCTCACAGCGGCTGCTGGCCACTCACGCTGGCTTCTGGCTACACACGGTAGCCCATGGCAACCCACTGCAGCAGGGGACTGCAGCCTACACCGTCGCCAGTGACTCCTGGCAGCCCAGCTCCAGGTTGAGCTGTTGTTCAGCATCTTAGCTGTAGAGGGCAGTGTCACTGGCCCTCATATGTGGGATCCGAACCGGGGCCCTCTGGTGTCCCAAGGCAGCTCTTAAGCAACGCGCCACTCGACCGGCCCAGTAATTTGTTATTTCTTATAAATAAATGTTTTCTTTTATATCTAACTTTGTGTTCATAATTTTGAATTTGTTTTCCTTATGAAAGGCCCCCAAGTTGATACACATCAGGCCTCATAAAACCTAGATTTATCCCTGGCCTTAGATACTACTTGGTGCAATACTCTTATTATATAAATGAGATAACAGGCCCAGAGATTTTTTTTTTTTTTGGAATCACATATTAAGCGCAGGATTGTTATAAAAATCTAGGCCTCTGAGCAGTGAGTCAGATCTCTCACCGTTAATTTATGGAAAGAATCATTGGCCTTTCCTCTCTATATAAATCTACACCTAGAATGTTAGCTGAGAAAATAGTATGATTCAAAGTCTGCAGTAGATAGATTCTGCAGAGAAAAATATAAGCAGTTCTAGATGGGTCTTTGAGAAAAAGTCATTTGTCAAAGTGGCTAGCAATGAGGGGGACCACGTTAGGATTCTGCCAATTCTTACCAGCCAGAAAGTCCCAGAACTCTTGGCTGAGGCTCTCTGAAACTTAGAGATGCAAAGTTCAACAGCATTGGTGAGTAACGTAGGAAAGAGCCAGATAAAGTGAGACGCATTTGTTACTGATTAAAATGGCAGGGCCTAGTGTTCATATTCCCTAAGGCTCCATCTTCTCCGAAAACACACAGGGGAAGCCAGAGGCTGTTTCAGCGCTTGGAGAGTAAGAGGGAAGTTCATTAACTCAGGTCCGTCATGGAAATTTCACCACAAATGTGGTCTAGGAATCCATTTTAATTATATTCCTTAACATCTCTGCACAACTAAAATGAATGTGTATTTGGGGACCTCCAATTACTAACATTGTGCAGAGGGCAAATAAAAGATTGATATTTGTCTCCTAACAAGACAGAAACTTTGAATTTGACAGCCAAATAAATCAGACTCTCTCGTACTGGTGAAGCCTAACTGGACCATAATAGAATTTAAACCCATAAGTAGTAGTGATTTACTGAGAAGGCTTACAGTAGCCGCTCCAAGGATATTACCCTGCCATTAAAGACATGCTTTCCAGGCTAAGCAAAGATTTTATAGCAAGGGTACTATACAGCCTTCTCAGATTTCAAAGGCCAATTGAAAGCACATTTAAATGCTAGGTCAGAAGCAGCCTCTGATGGAGGCAGGGCTGTCTAAGCTTTGTCTTTGAACTCTGGGAAAGAAATGGGTATTCATTCTGTTTCTGTTGCTTTAAAGGCAAGTGGTTTCTCCAAGCATCTCCATGTCTCAGGTGTTCTATAAGCACTGAGAGGCCTCCTCTTCCGTCCTCAGCTCCAGGTTTTCAAGAACTCCCGCCTTCGTTTGAACTTCTAGAGTCCTCTGTCCTTGGTGTGGAAATTAGGACAGTGAAAAAGAAAAATAAAGCAAACCCTAGTAGATGTGGTTTAAAACATTTTTTATACTATGACTGTAAAGAATTATACAAGGCCAGACAATTAAGTTTGCAAACTCATCCTAGAAAAAGTGCTACATACTTCATTGCTGAATATCACTACAGTCACCTTCAAAATGCTCCCCTTGGGAAGCTATGCACTGACACCGGAACCTAGTCCACCCTTGAAAGCAATTTTGGAACTCTTTTTCTGGAATGGCCATCAGAGCTGTCGTAATACCCTTGATGTCCTGAATGTCCTCAAAATGTCTATCTTTCAAAATTTCCTTTATCTTTGGGTAAAGAAAGAAGTCATTGGGGGACAGATCAGGTAAGTAGGGAGGGTGTTCCAATACAGTTATTTGTTTACTGGCTAAAAAGTCCCTCACAGACAGTGCCGTGTGAGCTGGTGCATTGTCGTGATGCAAGAGCCGTAAATTGTTGGTAAAAAGTTCAAGTCATTTTTGTTTTTTTCACGCAGCCTTTTCAGCACTTCCAAATAGTAACCTTGGTTAACTGTTTGTCCAGTTGGTACAAATTCATTATGAATAATCCCTCTGATATAAAAAAAAATTTAGCAACACCATTGCAACAAGTTCATGAACTTAATTGCCAGATCTTGTACTATGGAGTGGAGGCTGCAAACTGGCTGACTGTGGGCAAATTTTGATGGCAGGTGTATTAGTGTTTGACTTGCATATGATTTTTAAGAACACTTTGAACCAATATGTAAAAATTCTGAATTTGATATAAAAACATGGATTTTTAATTTCTCCATAAATATTTAGCAACACTGGGTCTCGTTCTTGCAGTGCTGCCATGAGCTTTTGCTGGACCGCTGAGCAGTAGCCTGGACATACATATATCTCTCTTACATTACCCTGGCTCCTCAGGGCAGCATTGCTAATTCAGGTCAGACTTGCAAGAGCCCAGTTAGGGGACTGGGAAAAGAAGATTCCGGAAGTGGAGAAAGTATCTGATCACTTATCTGACCCTTTGAAGGAAGGCGGGAAGGAAGAAAGACTGGTTGGGAGGGAGAGCATAAGACAAAAATGCAGTTCTAAGAAAGTTCAGTCAAGCTGATGGGAAGTCTTAGAAATCCTCCTGTCCCAAGGTGCCACTGCTGCCAGTAAGGGGCCTGCTTTAGTTGCCTTGTAGTCAGCGAGGCTGGGAGCCCCCCGAGAGGTTTCTGATGGACTTCAGAGCTTAGCTTCCCTCTGTCAGGGATCTGCAAGGGATTTTCCTCCATGCCTTCACTTACTCCAATCCTCCTGCTTATTGTTAGGAAAGGAAGTTTGATTAGGTTTCTGGAAGTTTAATTTTGCTGTGTCCAGCTGTTTCCTTATTTCTCAGGTCATTGTTGGCATTGCACTGGCTTCTTTTCTTTCAAACCCAAGGATTTTAAGGCCACTTTAACTATGTGCTTTTGTCCTTTAAGCTATGACAAAAACTGGAACAAGAAAGCAACAATGAAACAAACACTCGAACTAAAATCCAGAGGTTGTATTTATATTGTAATGAAAGGTAATATTATGAGGGTCATTGACAGATTTAGACCCATATTCATTCATTCATTCATTCATTCAACAGATATCAAATATCTTCATGTATCAGTCACGTAGAACACACATCAGGCCTTTTCACTCACCCCTGGGTGTACTTCTGGACTGCTGCCTTGGAGAAATACCAAAGTAATCTACTTCACTGAGGTAGCCGACGAAGGCCATACTATTTATTATTCAAATCTGTCAATACCTAAGCAATTTAGCTACCAAAACATTGCCCATGATGTCGCCTTTTCCGTTTCTTCTCTCCTTTCAGCAGAGGTGCATCTTTGGCCTGTCTCCAGCATGGGGTATTTTTTGTGCTGGGCACTTCCTTGGCTGGTGATGACATGAAATTTTACTTTCTTTCCTCAGGGGCCAGTTTCCGTCCTCATCATTACCACTTTACCTTGCATTATCTCCCTTCTTCCCTTAGGTACTGGCTTTGTCCTTCAGCCCTTCCTCATCTTTCTAAACTATGATAAATAATTGGCAGTTGGTGGGAGCCAGGGCGTATTAAGGTTTGTTTAGATGATCCCAGAGTCTCTGGAACATACTGGTAATTATGGCTGGGGCATCAATCAATCCATGTGGCTGTAACATTATGGGAAACAGAGAAGAAAGATGTCATGACTCAACTCCTGAATCCAGGGGGGAAAAAAGAAAATTCTTACAAGTCACCTGAAATGGCCTAAAGCTACTTGGAATTATAAACACAGTTCAATTTTTAAATATGAATTTTTAAGCCCAGAAAATAATCAAATTATGGAATTTCACTTCATGTTAATTTTTTTGCCTCCTCCCAGCTGCAGCCCACTTGTATCTGGCTACTTGCATTGGGATGAGGGTGTGGTCGCTCTCTCTTTTCCATCTCTACCCCACTAACTAGCCACAATTCCCCCTCATCTAACTAAGGAATAGATGGAGGAGCTAGGGGGAAAGGAAACAATTAATTCTTGACTTGGTGCTGTTGGAATATAACTTTGCCTCTCCAGCTTTGTAGATGTGTGAAGCTCCTCTCTCTTTCCCCTCTCCCCTCGCCCCTCTCTGTCAGCTTTTCTGGGCTCATAAAGTTTTAATCCTAGTGGCTGCAGCTCCTCCATTCTGAGGCCAATGCCCTTTCCTCAGTGCTGCTGCTTGTCGGTTCTTGGTTCTTCAGAGAACCTCTCCACAGGTGCTTTCACTTTTGGAAACCCAGTATCCCTTTAGAGCAGGGGTCGGCAAACTGCAGCTCACGTGCCACATGTGGCTCTTTGGGCACATTCTGTCTCAAAAGTTTGCCGACCCCTGGAAGAGCCAATCCTATCCCTCACGACAATTTAAAAATTATTTGAGAGCCATAAATATATTTTTACATAATCACCATCATGTGAATAATATCCTTTAAAAGTTATTTAAAATAAAGGATAATATTTAAAATAATATCCTTTAAAAGTTATTTTAAAAAAATGAAATTATGATAGTTTTATTTTCATTTTCAATTTTACTTCACATGTACGTACCCAAAAAGCTGCATGTGGCTCGCAAGCCGTAGTTTGCTGACCCCTGGCGGCTCTTCCATCTCAAAAGCTTGCCTCCCCCTGATCCAGAAGAACTTCTTGGGCAGAACTTAAAAAAAGGCTCTAGGCTAGTTTTCTTTCCTTCAAGGTTACAAAACTGGCCCGTGGGAAGCATGCAACACTTTTATATCACCTTTCAAAGGGAAGTGCAATTTCTTTGCAGATGCACCTGACCAAAGCTTAGTTGGCAATGTAGCTTGCCCACCCACCTGTCCTGTCTAGCAAACTCATCTGAAACTCATCTGGCAAGGGTTCTCTTCCTAAGCCAAAGGTGAAATGGTGGCCCCACGTGAGTCAAAGATGGTAGCAGCTCTCCACTCTCTTGACCTTTTATATACTCAATTTGGGATAGTTGTTACTGATGCAGGGACCAAGGTTTGAGAAGCCAGCCTAGAACATTTACGTTGAAAGTCTCCATTTTGGTTTGGTTCTTTGGAATTCTGTGTCTATTTCTCTTGGTGACTCCATTAACATTTCAATGATATTATTCTGTTATGCTACCTATAAAGCATTTGGTGTGTTAGTAAAATCTTCTCAACTTTTTTCGTCTATTATTTTGGGATAATATCTGCCTTGTGAGGAATGGATAAATAATACATGTGAAGCACCAAGCACAATATCTAGTACATGGGGGAATTAACAAAAGTTAATTTCCTTTCTCTCATTCCTCTGCTCTCTCCCACTTTATTAAAAAGGCATTGTATTTTGTTATACTGAAGACAGATTTGGAGCCAAAGTTATTTTACAAAAATAATCAAAATTCACCTTTGTGTCATGTTTTAGTGGTACCTTTCCAACTGATTCATCTTTCAAAAAATATACACTATGAAGATATATAGTGTCAGGCATAGTGGTGAATACCTTTTCTAAATACAATGTTGCCTAGTAATTATCAACAAAATGCAATGAATATTTCAGCAAAGAAGTGAGAATTTGAGCATAATAAACCTAGATTTTTTTCAACCTGTTGGTGTTTTCATCAAATCACTTTTTGAGTTTCCTTTTTTTTTTTAATCACATGAATAGGCACAACAGTGCTCACTTGATGGTCAGCTAAGTAGAATCCTATTTTATCCAGACTGGAAAAATTAATATTCATAAAATTAACATTCATGAATATTTAAGAAGAGTAGTTGGAGTTCTTTCCATTTCCGTTATGTCTGGGTCTATTTTTTATAGTACTATTAAGAGATGAATACTTTCATGACAATTAAGCTCTTTCATGATCTAAAAATGAATAATAGCACACATGAATTGCTACTTGTTATTTTTGTGCAACTGCAAACATAGAAAGATTCCCTTTTACTCTAAGGAAAGCAAGAATTATTCTGTTTTATAGGAGGAGGATATACTTTCATATTTATATCCAGATAGGCCAAAAAAAAAAAGAACAGCTGTTTCATTAAATTACTTCCTTCTCAATGATTTACTGTATTAATCACAGCTCTTTCAATATCTCCTTTTATATCCCAAAAGCATATAACTTTTTAATTTGAATGTTCCCTTATGCTACATTTTGATTTGGCCAAGTTGATGAGTTACAAATGAAGTTCACAAAAAAATTTATTGCTCCCAATTAACATTACTTTATTTCAGATTGAGACATACCAATTAATATTCTTTTTCCCCTTGTGAGTGCCTGAGCACTCATTGCTTCTTCTCCATTGTGTTTAATTTTAGTGTAAAGAATAATGACTTGCATTATAAGACTCTGAAGGCTTCTCCAACTTGTTCTTGGTTCTAGACAGTTGGTTTCATCACATATTTCATCACTACAGAAATCAAGAATTGTAAGCTGATTGATTTGAAAAGGACAGAGATCAGAATATAGTAAGGATATATATCCACACTTGGCTAGGAAGCCTAAAGTTGAAGACATTTTAAAAAGCAATAAAGTCAACCAAAGGGAATGTGGACCATGTCTCTATGTCAATCAAGTATAGTCAATTTCATCAATGCTTTGAATCAAGCCAGATGATTGATTAAAGTAAATAAGATATTTTTGGCATGATAAAAACAAAGTTTAAATTGGGATATATGAATACAGTTTGATGATTATATTTCTAGAATAACTAGAGCAGCAGTTCAAATTTTTTTTGGAGTGAGGTTGTAGGAAGATGATGGATTTATAATTTAATACAATTCAATAAATTTTTATTGACCGCCCATTGTGTTTTACATTCTTTGCTCATCAGTAGAGTTGAGTAATGTTTAAATCAAGTAACTTATGACTGAACTTTTAGTTTCAAACCAATTAATTTTGTTTAAAGAGAGTAAGGGAATTCTGTCACCTGGGATGAAGATGTCAGGTACGGAATCACGCTAAGATCCTCTTTACTCCATCTGGACTCACATGGCTGTCCTCACATGACCCAGATGCCCTAAGCAACTAAAACTCATTGTGTCAACTTTTCTTTCCTCCCTATTGAAAGAAATAATGGCCTAAGTGTATTTTTGCTGGATAGCCTGTGTGAGGTACATTGTAGAGAACGATTATTTTAGAATGATTCCAATAGTTAAGTACATAATCAAACATCGATGGAACTACATTTAAGGAGGAAACTTGACTTCACCCCTTTCCTGTTTCCAAACATGCACATCAGAATTGATTCTTTTCTCCCCTCAGGGTATCACAGCAATCTGATCTTTCCTGAGAACATTTTTCATTCATCATTTTCTATAGACTCCCCTGGCCATGTTGGAACGAAATTTCTTGCTTCTGTTGTGGCCTAGGCAGAGAAACTTAAACTTTGAGCAAATGTGTATTCTGTTCTATAACATCTAGTCTACCCTAGACAAAGCTATTTTTTGTTTTACCTGTACACACTCTTGGTGTACTTATCAGAGACAAAAATATTATTTCTCCTCTGGATTTATAGAGTTGATTCAATCATGCCTCCTCCTCTATAAGAGCTCACAATATAATGTGTGTTGGAGACCTGCAAACAATAAAACAATACAAGAAAATAGAAATAGATGCTTTAAGAGGGGTACACGGTGATCTGAGAGTGATGAATTTCTTCCTGCACGGAGAGCATTTGTTTCTTTGGAAGGACACTGAGTTTCTTTCTTATTCTCTCCAGTTTTCTGTGCGTGCAGGTGTGGAAGGCACTGACCAGGTGGAAGACATTTCTGGTAGTGGGCTGACCTGAAGTGTTCAGGTGTACGAAATCACTGAGGAGACTTTTCAGAAGTCTCAGGTGGCTGAAGTGCCGGAAGCAGGAGAGGATTTAGTTGGGGAGGAGGCTGGCGAGGTAGATTGGGACCACATTGTGATGGAATTTTCCTGTGTTCAGTGCATGGTTCCTGAGTAGTGAAGAAAAGTGTCTGCTCTGGCAGCAACCTGAAAGTTAAATTAGATTATTGAGGAACTAGAGGCAGGAAAACCATCAGTCCTTGGAAGAGGTGATGAGGGTGTTAATGAGGGGAGGATGGAGGAAAGCAAGAAGAGATATTTGTGAACCAATGGACTGAATACCCATGTTGTAAAGCAATGTTTTCCAGAAATAGTAAAAAAATTCAGACCATCCAATACTGTGATGAAGTTGCTTTCCTTGAATCTTCACCTGTGAATGTCCTAGAGGGTGTCATGTTCCAGGAGACCTTGATTTACATGGGAACATGAACCGTTTTCCCCTCATGTACAAATGTAGCAAAACATAGTATTTTTCTGTTTGCATATGTATTGTTTTGAATACCTAATTGCAAATAACAAGGTTATCTCTGGAGAGGGGTTGCTAGATGTGAAGGGGTTAGGAGGGGGTGAGAAAAGCGAAGGGATTAGGAAGTGCAAATGGGTAGCCACAAAATAGTCACAGGGATGGGAAATACCGGTTTGGGGAATATAGTCAGTAATGTAAAACTATGATGTTGGATGGGTACTAGACTTATGGGGAGAGTCACTTCATAGATGACATAAATACCTAACCACTGAGCTGTACACCTGAAACTAACATAAAATAATATTGAATGTCAGCTCTAATTTAAAAAATATTTATATATAGTCACAGGATATAAAGCATATATAAAGCATATAAAGCATAGGAAATATAGTCAATGGCATTGTACTATCTGACTCATTGTCTGATGGGTAGCAGACTTGGGGTTATCACTTTGTGAGGGGTGTAAATGTCTAATCATTGTTTTGTACACCTGAAACTAATAATAAAACGGATTATAATTTCTTAATGGCCATTTAGAAGGTACAGAGATGTGGACTCTGAAGCAGTGAAACCAGGCACAATGCAGAACTGTGTGGCAGGGTCTTAGAGTCACTGCTGCCCAGTTCCTTTCATTCAGGACAATGCAGGGCATCCTACCAGTGGCCATTTCTGAAGGACTAAATGTTTCATTCCAAGTTTGCTAAAGATCGGTTTCTGTGAATGAAGCCTCTGTAGATCATTGTGCCATTCCAAACTCAAGTCTCACATGGTTGTGTCTGTTTGGAAGGACGTAGGTCATGTGTTGCATTTGACACCAGAAGAGCAAGGGTTCATAATGTGAGAAATTATTAAAATATAAGGGGTTCAAAATATATGATACTATTATATATGAGTAATTCATAAATATTATTATATATTTACTCTCTTACTTTTGGAAAGATCAAAGTGGCTTTTCTCTTCTATGCATATCTTATTAAATGCCATGCCTCTCTTATACGTATTAATAATCAAATTTTGTTAGATTAGGCTGTGATAAAAATGACCCCCAAATCTCAGTGTCTTAGAATAACCAAGTTTTCTTACTTATGTTACATAATCTTTGTGGGTCATCTGTAATTCTATTACTGTTCCCTTTGAGATGGCTCTGATTCTGCTCTACATATTTTCTCCATTGTTTGATCCAGGCTAAGGAGCTGCACATATTTTGGACATGCTGTTTCCATGGAAGAGAGAAAGAGAGAGAGGGAGGAGAGAGAGGAGAGAGAGGGGGAGAGGGAGAGGGAGAGGACATGTGCTATAGAATCTCTCTAAAAGCTTGGATATGGCTTATATCACTGTTGATTTCTTTGATCAAAAAGTGTGAAATTGTTAAACCTCATACCATTTGGGTAGGAAAACATAATATTCTCATAGAAAGGATAATGAATAATTGGCAATAGTAATATACTACTTTAATCTTCCTTCTTCATCATTTCAAATAGTTGTATTATAGCTTTACTTAAAAAAAAACACTGACCTTGTCTATAAGGAATACCCACCAAATTTGCATTCAACTGTAGCAACTACCTTAATTTTGTGATAATCTGTATCTAAGATTTTATAGATTTTGATGTGAATCTCTTTGAGACCCATGAACAAAAAAATATTTGCCCATCTTTGTAGGCTCATATAAAGGCAGACACAGCACTTCCATTTGGAAAGGGAAATAAATAGAAGGTATACATGAGTCACTGTTTCATAGCAATTATCTCCCTGGTATGATTCTCACAAGCCTTATAAAATTATTCTTAAGGGATTGATCAACAAGCAGTGTTAAACTTTTAAAAGATATATGGTGGTATTTGAAAACGAATTACTACAAATGAAACTACAGAAAAGTATTAATAATAAAATTAATGTAATAGCTATTACCTCTTGAGTGTTTACTGTTCCAGATACAGTCATTAATTTCATCTCAACTTTATTTTAAATGAGGAAACTAAAGTTTGACCAAGATCATGAGGCTAGGAGGTGAAGAACAGGAATAAGAAGTCAATTCTATCTAACAGTCGTTTTCCAATCATTAAGTTTGGATATTCAAGTTATATGTATGCATCCTTATTTTATAATACACTTCAAATCTAAATTTTAAAATAATATGAAATGGAGTGATTAATGATGCCTTTTGCTTGGTTAGGGTATACTTCATCTGGTGGGGGACTTCTGAACCCATGCTAATAGCTGAAATTCCTATATTCTGGTTAAGTAAGGAACTAAAAATAGAGCAGCAAACATTAAGTCTTCAGACCTTACTTGAAAAAGACCATCCATACATAGAGCTGAATATGAAAATTCTGCCTAGTCCTGGGAGGCACTGCAGGATGAAAATGTGATGGTCTCAGAACCACAGCTACACTCTCATCAAAGGTTACTCCCCTCTGGAGAAGTGCACATGGCATATGGGCAGTGGTCTGGAGTCTGGGACTTTTGCTTTGTTCAAATTAAAACTTAGTGAGCCAGTGTTGGCAGAAGATAAGTGAATCATTTAGCATACAGGTGCTAGTATAGAGTCATTTGTATCTATAACACTCAGGCTTACGTTGATTCAATAGAAAATGGAATCCCAGGGACTCTAATATCTGTTCAAAGCCAAGGAGAAAGGCCTCCAGGAAAGGCCTACCTTCCCGTGAGTTACCTGGTCCTGAGACCCAAAATAGAACTCAAGAGGTAGGAAACGATCATAAAAGGGCCTTGTAGACAAGCTTTGTTGGCCTTCTTTATTATTTCTTAGTTGACTGCTTTGCTGAAGTCAGTTGAATTTCCTTATGAGCTCAGTTATGATTTATATTATTTGCTTGTCAATCCACACTTACCAACCTGGAACTCTGTCTAAGCCTGGGAGGAAATGAATTAGTGAGGACTTCTATTTTCTCCTCAGCTTTATTGAGATATAATTGATCGATAAAATTGTAGCATATTTAAAGCATATAAGGTGATGGTTTGATATATGTACCTTGTGAATTGATTTTTACAATCAAGTTGATTGACATATCTATCACCTCACATAGTTAACTCTTTTGGGGAAGGGAGAGAACGCTTCAGATTTACTCTCTTAGCAAATTTTAAGTAAAGCAATACAGTATTATCAACTGTAGTCGCCATGGTGTACATTAGATTCTGACAACTTACCTTATAAATGAAAGTTGGTACCCTTTGACCATCCTCTCCCCTTTTCCCCACCCCCAGCCCCTGGCAACCTCATTATACTCTCTGTGTCTGTGAGTTCAACTCTTTTCTTATTTTAGATTGTGCATATAAGTAATACCATAACAGTATTTGTATTTTTGTCTGGCTTATTTCACTTAGCATAATGCCTTTCAGGTTCTTCCATATTGTTGCAAGTGGCAGAATTTCCTTCTTTTAAAAGGCTGAATGATATTCCATTGTGTGTGTATGTGTATTTATATTATATTATATTACATATTATATTATATTATATTATATTATAAGGTTGTTGGAAAAGTCATGATGCATTTTTGCAACGAAAAACAGAAAAGATACGTCATGACTTTTCCGACAATCCAATATATTATATTATTTCTATTTATTTTTTAAAGATTTTATTAGGGAATTGGGAGAGGGGAACAGCGTTGGGGAAACAGGAAAGGGGAACAGATAAGTTGCTATCTTTTTGTCCTTCAGTCTAGTTGTGGAGGAGGTCGCTTCACTGGTCCTTGTTGGTATTATCCTTGCACTCTTCCCCCCACTGGTCATTGGACGGCCGCTCACGGCAGCTCACAGCCTCTCACGAAAGCTCACAGCCGCTGTCGGCCAGCCCCACTGCAGCCTACATGGTAGCCAGCGACTCACGGCATCCCAGCTCCAAGTCGAGCTCTTGTTCACCATCTTAACTGTAGAGGGCGCAGCGTCACTGGCCCTCATGTGGTATCTGAATTGGGGCCCTGCTGCTCAGAGCTGGCGTCCCAAGCCAACTCTTAACCATCGTGCCACTCAGCCGGCCCATATATTATTTTAAAAATTATCTTCATTTATCAATGGAATGGGTGAGTGCAGGTATCCCTTCAAGAGAGATACCTCTCTTTGGACAAATGTCCAGAAGTGGGATTACTGGTTCATACAGCAGCTCTATTTTTATTTTTTTGAGGAAACTCTGTTACCGGCCAAGAGAGGCTCCCCCCAAAGAATTTTAAGTTTTCTTTCCTATAGAAATATTAAATATAGCAATGTTAACTCTCCTCCCTACTTTCTTAGTTTCTTAGCCTTTGGCTTTGGTTACTTTTCTAACCATTTTGTAAATCCTAGACTAAAGATTGCTCCTAGCCTGAATCCTAAAGTTCTACCCGCCTGCTTCTGGTTTGCTTTGTAAATCAGTTTCTGAATCCTAAACAATAGAAGTCTTTCTGCTTCAGATAACTACTTGAAAGCCTGTGACTTCCTAATATCCCCCAGGCCAGTAAGCTAAATGCCAAACCCATTCTGGGCCCAGACAACTGTTGCCACCTGAGTAACAGGCTGAATAGCAATAGGCTTCATGACAGCTAACAGATTTATTAATTAACATCTATTTTTCCTCATTCAGAGACTTTGGGGATACAGAGGATACCCCAACAAGATTGCTGGTCACAACCTGAGAAGCCAACGTGGTCTTCCCAGTGGAGCTCGAGACCCCTTCCTCTCATCTAAGATCAGCTAGGGTGAGAGTTCCGTGAATCCCCCAATAGGCAGGGGCAGCTCTACGCCCCTGCCCAGCAGGAAGCAGATACAGAAAAAAAACCTCCTGTCCCTCAGCTTAGAGATTTAATGGGGATCACGTCTCTCAAGGGGAAGACTAGGCAGGCAGTTAGAGGCAGACATTGGGTCTCTGCACTCCTGCACGTCCCACAGAATGTGACCGCCCGGTGACCTCCCCTCTCCACCCAAAACTTCTTGTCATTGTAACTACCCCTAAAACAAATGGGTACAAATAGATCAGACCAGTCACTCACACCTGCGCAGTACCTCTTGTCAATCACAGGTGCCAATCAAGTGGTCCCATGCCCTTAGGGGAACAGCCTATTCTAGAGAAGGGATAAAAACCCCAAGTCCTAGAAAGTTTGAGCCTTTTTCCCTTTTTGGACGCCCTGCTCTCTTGACAGTTTATTCCTTTTCAAGCCCTTTGAGCCTCGCCCTTGTGCGTGGCCTACTCCAAATTCTTTGGAATGTGATTTCTTTTCTAATAATGGGCCCTTGAGCCATTCTCTACTGCTCAGGCCTACTTCTACTCTTTAAAATGTATTATCTTTTCAAATAAACTACTTTTTCAGCACTTTACTCTGGCATCTCATTCAATTCCTTGCTCGAGTTGCCAAGGACCTGGATTTCGCGCTGAAAAGGGCCCACTTTCCGACAACAACTCCATACTGTTTTCCATAAGGTGGGGATTCCTTTTGGTTAACTACCATAAACTCAAAGGGAGAAGACAAAAGCCAACTAAAATTTATTAAGAAATAAAATCTATAGTCAGTCTTAGCTACCTGTGTGTGTGTGTGTGTGTATGTGTGTGTGTGTGTGTGTGTGTGTTTGTGTGTGTGTTTGAGAGAGAATTCCAAGACATTTTGAAGACAGATTGACAGCTGGTCTCTGGGGTTACTTCAGTTATTTGGTTGGACACCAGTAGCCTTAATTTAATTCTCTCTGTCAGCCATGTAGCTTGACTCTGACATAACCATAGCCTCTGGAGTATTTTAGGGATTTCCAAAGCATAATACTGAGACACATTTCTTCTTTGGGTTAAGTTCTGGTTTCTGCATACATTTGCTAGAAATAAAACCAATCAAGTTCAACCCACAGCAAAGTGCCTTTACAGCCTCTAAATACTTGACAGAGCAGGTAGGAAGGAGGTGAAACGTGGATTCAGTGTTTGGGACCCAGATGTTGGGTGGACTATTGACAGCATGGTGAGAGTGGGCTCTGCCAGCTGCACCAAAATGCAAGGGTCTGTTGAATTGATTCCAAGTTTTGGTGGGGAAAATACTTTCCTTTTTGGTTCTTTAGGCTGTTCAAAGACCCCCTCAAGCTTCCTTTTTCTCATTGGTTCGTACAGTTTAAAAAGTCTAACTGGTCCTGAGGAAGGGTACCCACTAATATGGAAATCAATATCCGTTTTCTGCCTCTGTCCCCATTTTGTCTTCTCCACAGGCCGGGCATCTTTCAAGTATTTTACTGATTCTTTAGTGTTAACCTTTATATCTCTAATGAATTTGCTTATATTACCTCTTGATGTTTTCGTTTTAGAAATTATTAACTGATTTCTACCACAGAAAATGAGGACTTAACTTTATTTTTTCCCTCTGCATTCCTTATACAAGTACTTTCTCTGCCTTCTCACCTACCTGCCTCTTAATATAATTATGGTTCATTTTAGTCAATTCAATAGTTCATATTTATGTAAAAATAATATTCACCCTGAACTTGGGGTTGATTTTCCTCTGTGTGTTCCATAATATGTACACAATTTTAGGAAGTGAGAGATCAGGTATAATTGTCTGCATTATATTGAATGGCAGTGTTTTCTCTCTGAACACCTTTTTTTTTTTTTTTAAGTTTTTTGTTTGATGTTGCATTTAGTTTTCTATGTACTTAGCACAATGCAGATCCAAATTAAACACTGTGTGTTCTACCAATTTCCACCCCTGATGGAATTTCTCCCAGAGCACTCTCTCTTCCTTAGTGTTGGGACTGATTGTCCCCTAGGCCTGATTCACAGCTCTCTTCACTTGCATTGTCCTCAGGGGTTTCTTCCATCTTCCTGTGTTGGGTATACTTTTACCTCTAGTGATCATCTTGACTGATTTCTTATCCCTAAGCTAATCACTTCCAGGATGTGTCTTTGACCCAAACCTCAGGCTCATAGGGTTTGACTGCAAGATTGGAAAAGCCTATTTGTTTATTGGGTGGATCTCTGGAGCACCCTAAGACTTGTTTGGTGGGGTTGCCTTAATCCTCCTCTTTAAGAATGATACCTCTCTGCTCACAAATGTGCCTGGTCTTCCTCAAGTAAAGACTCTTTATCTTTTCTTGAGAATAAACCCCTGAAGAGTGGCCAGCCTTTAGCTCTTGGCAGAGACAAGACCTGGACATTTGTTCCTCAAATGGACTTTCTGTCAACTTTCCTTATTATGCCACCCCCTTTATTCTCAATTTCAGAATTGCTGGAAGTTCCTAGTCTTTAGAGAGAAGTCAGGGCAATTCAAGTTGGATCATGGCTTTTCTCACTTCTGTATTAAGATTTAGTTTTCTTGGATTCACTAAGGCATTTGCTACTAATCTATCTTTCCTGCTTCTAATACTTTGTTATCCTTTTCTCCTCATCTTAGTGGATTTATGTGTTAAAAAACCTTTTACTGTCATTTTAATGTAGTTTTTCAAGAGAACAAAAGTAGATAAGTATATTTACTTTCCCATCTTTTCCTAGAAGCTCTCCATATGTACATATTTTAAATGCACTCTTTTTCAATCAGTACAATTAAAACAAAGCATTTTAATCCTGTCTGCCTTCTCTCTCTTCATAAAACAAACTTCAAACATGAACTGATGCATGACCACAAAGGAAATCCTCTCTTAAGATGCTTGTTATACTTGAAATATTTATTGTGCTGATATTAAGATATTAATCATTTCAAACTCTGTGTCTTTAATTATCAAGATTATTAAATGATCTCCCAAAATAATCACTTGGGGAGGTATTACAAAATGTCCTGCCAAGGGCATGCTGGATCTTTTAAAAGGGATTTTCCTGTATCCCTTGGAGAAAAGGGGTGTCATATGTTATGTATTATACGGTGCTGAAGATGTGGAATGTATTGTTCTGTGAAGAAGTAAGTGCCATATCACTGGAAGTGCTCAAAGAGAGGTTGAGTAAGCATCTGTTAGGGATTCCAATGTTTTTATATGAGGTTAGAATAATTAAAGTCTAAGAATCCCTCCCAGTCTCTACACATCTATGAGCCTATGAATTTGAATGAGAATTCCCCTCAAATTTGCTGTTTTGAACATTAACCATGGCTGCTAGTTCTGTGTCCATTTTATGCACCACCTTGTCATTAGTGGCTAACATATGTGATTATTCTTACAGGATGCTCAAAAAGTAAGAGAGAGAGGGGGGGGAGAGGGAGAGGGAGAAAGGAAAAGAAAGAAAGAAAGAAAGAAAGAAAGAAAGAAAGAAAGAAAGAAAGAAAGAAAGAAAGAAAAAAGAAAGAAAGAAAGAAAGAAAGGGAGGAAAAGGAAAGGAAGGGAAGGGAAGAGAAACATGAGTTCAGAATCTTGAAAACTTTCAGAAAAATAACAGCAGCAACAATAGTGATTGAGCTACCGTGGCTATAATGTTTTATTATAACTTTGGCTTAGGGTAGAGCCATTCAGGAGAAAAGATCATGAGGTCCAGGGTCAACTTCAGAGAGGCCAGTCAGAACTTACCTTCTGGGCTCTCCTTCTCCTATCTAGTGTTTTAATCCCCATTGAGGCAGAATAGTCAAATAACATTATCATTGTGTATAGATTTTAGAGCGTCTGTGCCTGGCCCGGCATTTTATAGATGAGGTCACTGAAACTCAATGAGTTTAAACGACTTGGTCACATAAATCAGGACTCAAAAGTTGAGTACAACCGGTCACGTGTTCTGGTACGATGAGATTTTTCCACTGCTGCCTGTGGTGTTTTTTAGAAGACAGTTTTGCAGAGGAAAAGAACTAATAAATTCCCAAGATAGTCTGATGGGCTGTGTGGGACACTGGCTTGTTGATGGTGGTGGTTGTGATGGGAATGAAGTTGATTTTGTGTTTTATTGTAATGTGATTTTTTTTTTTTTAAGCACCAGCTGGCAATTGGTAGCCACCGCTGCCTCTTCCTGCTCCTGGAATGCTGTGATACCTTTATAAATTACTGATCCTTCTCCTTAGAGAAGTGACAGTTGGGACTCTCAGGCCAACAAGCTGATAACATTATTCTAATTTAGAGGAAAGACTCTGTGAGAAGGAGGGGAAACTTTTTCACTGTCAGAATAAATCAGCACATGCCAGTGACATATTTTGGATAATTTTTTCTGCTGTCTTGTGGAGAATAAATTGGTGTGTACCCATATATTCATACAGGAGTAGGTGAAGAGGTCAGAAGGACTGGGGAAAAGGTGATTTGGGCTTTTAAAGATGACTTTGACAATGATGCCTGTATAGGAAGCTTTCTAGTTAATATATAATACCAGGGAATGTTGTCATCCCGTAATATTCCCAGACATTTTATAGTGTGTATCAATGGATAAAACTACCCTAGAGTTTTGAGAATGTTAAAGTTCTTAAATAGGCTACATTTGAAAAAAATCTGAGTATTATTTGTTAAGAATTGACACTTCAAAATTTTAAGCAATTATATTTGGCTTTCCCCTAATTTTCCCAGACTTACAAAACTTCTTTGCATGCAAATTACTGCAAAATAAGAGTTTGGCTTGAATAAGCTAAACCAATAAATCCCCATAATACATCGTTTTATTATCTGTATTTGTTATGTTGTCCTCATGTGAAAATTCTCTTTTTTTATCAAGTGTTAATTGAGGGGATTTATTATTTTAAATTGTCCATGACCCATAGTAAAGTTTAAATAAAATATTGCTATTGACTTTTTGTACAGTATTCAGTTTGGCCAATTTGGGCAAAGGTTCTTTTAAGTCTGTTCTCTCTCCTGCCTTCCCTATGTTGATCAAAAACATCATCTCTTCCATTTTTCAAACTTGGAAATTGGACTCTTCTTTCATCTACATCTGGTTGCTTTTTAAATCTTGCTATTATTTTTTTCCTAAATAAAGGTGCTATACTAGTCTCTTTGTCTTAACTCCTGTGTTTCTTTTCTTGCCTATGTCCTCATTATTCAAGCCTAGGCTATTTAATAGTATACTAACCACAGGCTGTGTTCAGGCTCTCCCACCCCATCCCTCTCCTTCTGTGTCTCTTATCAGTGTGATCATATGTGAGGAAATGCTATAGATGGTAGTGGCTAAGAGAACCATTTCTGCTTGACCCCAAGCTGTATACCCTTGGCAAATGCTTTAATCTCTCTGTTTCATAATCTGTAAAATGGGGATAAGAGTAATGACTACCCCTAATGTTGTTAGGATAACTGACATGAATTTATACATGAGAAACACTAAAAACAGTGCCCAGAATATCTTAAATGCTCATATACAGAGGTGCCAAAAAAATGTACACACATTTTAAGAATGGAAAAACCGTATTAAAATTGTAATACTCATTATATACCGATAACAAAAGATGACTACAAGTCACGTTTGACTTCTGCAATTACAAAAGGTGCTCAAAGTGGTTACCATCAGCGTAATTTTAATACAGTTTTTTTCTTTCTTAAAATGTATACACAAGACTTGTATTCATCTTTTGTTATCGCTATATATCAAGTATTACAATTTTAAGACATTTTGTTTTCCTGTCTTAAAATGTGTATACATTTTTTGGCACCCTCTGTACTAGCTATTATTATCACATTTCAATACTTGTCCCACTATGTTTTTTAAAGCATTTTTAAGCTTGCATTTATTGAGCATCAACTATGTGATGGGGATGCTTAGCCTATTTGTATTGTTTCATGCATATATTGCTTTATAAGGTAGCTATTATTATCCTCAAATGGCAGGTAAGAAATTAAAGCTTCAGGAAGTTGAATCACAAGCTCAAAGCCCCACAGCTAGCAAGGGATACATTTGAGAAAGAAATATAGAGCTTCTGGACCCCAGAGCCTATGTACCAGTCCAACAGACTGTTCTCACTTGTGAACTCTGGACAATGACCTAATCTAGCCATTTGTAAAACAGGCATAATATTGTCTTCAGTATAGAACTGTGTAGGAATAATCAATAATATAAAATGTTTATTCCAAAACCTGTCAAATAACAGTCCCTCACTATCTATTATTACTTTTATTATACACTGTTATTATAACCTCAATGTAATAGAAAGAAGTAATCTATCAACTGCTTAGTAATACTAATCTGTCTGTAATAGAGAGAAGTAATCTATTTTTAGAGATTACTAAATAATAATAGAAGTAATCTATCAGTAATAGAAGTAATTTCTTTTTAATATTAAACATTATTTTAATTACTCTTCTTTTTCAAATTTTTCTGAGTCACATTAATTTACTCTTCCAGTTTAACTTTAGAATTATTTCACCAAATTACTTACCTTCAGTGAAAAAAAAACCTCCATTGTCGGTTCAGAATTGTGTTAAGATCAAAAACTAATGTTAGAAGAGGTGACATCTTTATAGCAATTTTTTAATCAAGAAATATGGGATGTCTTACCATTTTTTTGTTCTTTTATGGCCTCAATAATATTTTAGAGATGTCCTTATTATAGTCTCCACATATTTTCCTAATATTTTTGCATTTTAAGTTTTGATTCATATTATAAGTGCTATCTTTATTCCTTTTGTAGGTTCTGCCATCCTTATTACTTTCACGTATGTTCCTTCAATCGTCTACCATTTCACCTGCCCTGGAACTGTACAGGTAAGCGGCCAAATTATTCAGAGATTTCACTGTACTTGTACAGAATGTTCCATTTTTTTTATTAAGGTGTAATTGCATGCCACATGTTCGTTTCAGATATACATTTTGTTTTTTTCCCCATTCGTTTTTAGTAGCATGTGTTATATACTCGTACTTTTCATACATTTATGCATACTGGATCACATGATGTCATTCCATTTGGCTAATGAGAATATACATGTTTGAATATAACATTAAAAGGCAACTTTTCGCAAACTTGGGCTTCAGGGATAACAAATCCAGGATACTGGACTTCTTTGAATAGAATATCTAGGAAGGCTCTGTGGAGGTGGTAAGTTTTGAAGTTGGTCAGAAGAAACTGATAAACTTTAATGAAGAAGAAATATCTTGAGATAAGGCAGAGAGAGAGAAAGCAAATGAGAAATGCTAATGGAGCATATGATTGTGAGTAGTTAAGGAGATATAGGGTAGAAGTAGAAATATTTTTGTGTGGTTAAATTCATATCTTAGGGCAGAAATGGAAAATAGTGTTCTTGTGTCAACCCAGGTAAACTGATAGAGAATATTGTGCGTGCCCTATGGAAAAGAGTGCTGTGATGTCACACATGGTCTCTAGAGGGATGAGTGTTAACTTATATGCCACATATTACCCTCAGTAATTTCTAGGAATTGATTGACAGCTATAAGCAAGTTCCCTGGGTCATCCAGGGCATCCAGAGATAGACAAAGGTGGTTCATAAAGAGGAAAGGTAAGTTAATCACATGACAGAGAAAATTGTTCTCTTTGTTATCATTTTACCTAAACTGGCAAATACATTTCCAATGTTGGTGGTATTTGTTGATGGTATGATGTATATTGCTATTCAACCCTGTTCTTTTCTCATGACTAATAGTCTCTGTTGATAAGAGTGTATTATGCTCCTCCTCTGCGTCTCTCGGGCCTGTCTTGTAGCAGGACATCGCCTAGCAGAGGCATGTTCTGCATGGGTGATGGGTGGGATGCTTAGGGCCACATGTTTTTACTTTGTATTCACTTGTTTTTCAGGGCTTGCCCTAGTTCTAGATCTCTGAAATGAGAGATTTCACTTTCCCATTAGATAGACATAAACTCGGTAGCATTTTTCCTTTGTTAAATTCTGCAAATTAGACTCCTATTTTCTCTGTAGAGTTAAAATTCGCCTGCTGAGAAGGACATCCTATGTCTATGAGACTGTCCAGAAGTTGATTCAATAACTCAAGAGCTGGTCCCACAGTCTGTGCAGTAATGGGACCATTTTTCAAACTCATATTATCCACAGGAAAATATTTTCCTCTCACATAACTTTCAAAGTGATTGCCACATGAGATTTTTGTTTGTTTTTGTTCTTTTAAAATATAGTTTGTTCATGGTGAAATTAGTGTATAGAAATATTCTAGAATATGTTGAGATGAAAAATTACATGTTTGGTTTCTTCTTCTAAAAACTATATTTGGAAAGAATATTTTGAAGGAAGCTAGTAATTTTCAACTTCTTTTATATGCAAGTCTGTGTGATCATATAATTCAAGAGAAGGATACATAATAGGTTCCCAATAAATGTTTTTTTAATCAATGGATAAAAATGAATTAGATTTGTCACTAGGGCTAGCCATCCAAATGTCGCAACATTTTCTAGTATTTCCATCATAGCCGAGATTTTGTTTTTTCTTTCGTGATTCCCATGATGCAAAAAATGAGCTAGCAGTAGCAGTGAAAACATATGGCTGAAACATTGCCAGGACCTGAGAAGGTCTTCCCAATTTTATGCTTACTGGGGTTAGTCTTAGATGATAAGCCTAAGGAGAATATGCTTAGCTCAAAGTTTAAGGCAAGGTGGAAAACTTGTAGCAGAGTTTAATCTTCACACAGTAAAGGTTTAGAGAGAAACTCAAGGAAGGTGATTATTTGTCCTGTTGTGGCAGCCATTATGAGGCAAATGGATATTTTAAGACTCTTGCCTGTTGGAAGTATTAGCTTCAAAATGTGGTTTAAAAAATAAATATTATATTTACATTTTGTATTCTGAGGTATTTGAAATGGATTGAATTTAAATGCAAAAAGGAAAATTGAAAACTTTTAGAAGATAATATAGGAAAATACAGCTTGGTGAAGAGTTTCTAGACATAAACAACTAAATTTTGACCCATGAATAAAAAAATCAATAAATTGGCTTATAAAGATTAATTTCTTTTGCTCTAAGAAAGACCCTATTAAAAGACAAGCAACAGACATAGAGTAAGTACTACTTGTAAATCACATATCTGACAAAGGATTTATCTCTGGACTATATATAAAGAACTTTTAAAACTCAACATTAAAAATAAGCAACCTAATTGGAGACTGGGCAAAAGACATGGAGAGACATTTCACCAAAGTGGGTATACAGTTGGAAAATATGCACATGAAAAGGCATTCACCCTTACTAGCAATTAGCAAAATGGGAACCAACACCATGATGATGAGATATCACCAAGTACCTGTTAGAATAGCTAAAATAAAACATAGTGACAATACCAAGTTCTGTCTACAATGAAAATAAACTGGATCTCTCTTATATTGCTAGTGGGAATGCAAAATGGTAGAAGCATTCTGGAAAATAATATGGCCATTTCTTAAAAGAAAATAAATCTGTTCTTATCATAGAACTCAGCTATTGAAATCCCGGGCATTGATCCAAAAAATAAAAAATAAAAAATAAAAAATGAAAACCTATGTCTCAAGGAAAACTAATGCATGTAGTGAACTCAGATGGCATCTCTTGCCTCCCTGTACTCCCAGCTCTAAGTTAATGCTAAGAAAGTTACACAAGGGCCGGCTGAGTGGCTCAGTTGGTTAAGAGCTCGCTCAAGAGTTTGAGCTCTGAGCAACAGCGGTTCAAGTCCAGCCCGAGCTGAGCAACCGCTGAGCTGGCAACAGGTAGCAGGATGGCTCAGCTAAAAAAAAAAAAAGAAAGTTACACAAAAGTTTCCAATTATTTGATTCTAACCTAAATGTGCTTTGAATATGTCCTGATTTTCTTCCACTACTATGGTGTTCTTGTTGCTTTTAGTTGGGTTCTCTTCAGGTAAACCTGGATTATTAGAATTCCAGAAGTGTGAGGAGTCTAAATTATTAAGGGAGAGAAGATTAAATGAGAAACAATAGTGCATTCCGCCCATTCTAGCACAAAATGGTGAGGCGGATGCTCCAAAGCAGTTATCCAGCCTGTGACCCATTCCCTGAGGGGGCCAGCTGATAAAGCCTGAAATGCTAGTGCTTTCAGAGGCATTTGCATTTTAGTAGGGGCATAAATAAATATCTTAAGACTCAAGTCAATTAACTTTAATGATGAGATTTCAAGCTGATGGTGAAGAGGAGAATTAGTCAACCTAACAGCATAGTGTGTAGACAGTCCGTTCCCCCCAGGAATCCTTTTCCTCCTCCTAGTTAGTTCCATTCTAATGATCCTCCTACTTGGTTACCTGCCTGGCAAGGAATAACCTATCTGGAGGGAGAAGAGCCAAATCTCCTTGGGCCAGAAGTCAGATTAAGTGAAGTAAAATTCTTTGAGCCTCCAAGGAATGGCAATGATTAAAAGTAGACTGCAGGAAAAAATTTGGTCCATTTCAACACAGAGTCAGATTGGTTTAGGATCAGCATACTGTTGTAGTGGATACTTTAAGCCATGTAGGTTTTGAGGCATGTGTGTCCATGTTCAAGCTCAGTATCTTGGCAGGTTTCCTTCCGTTTGGCAGACCAGTCATCACACACAGAGGGGGAAAATTAGTGCAAATCAGCATGGTCACCTGTTTGCAGGGGTGTGTGGGGAATCAGGAGTCCAAGAATAGTTTTACGTCAAAGAGAAATTGACTTAGGAGGTGTCTCGTTATCTTTTCAAGTGCTCTTTACTTTGTGCTTTAGTGGCCACTAATTAAATCTTTTCTTCTCCAGACTCAATATAAATACTCAGAATGTTGTTGCCAAGTTTTCTGAGGCCTCTGGTCATTTAAGCCTTCACTAGTCATCTGTTATAGCCCTGAAAGTTTACTTCCCTTACAAATAGATTGTGACATTAATAGTCAACATGCCTGGATGAAGAATGGGCCATGTCCATTCTTATTGGAGAGATTTGGGAAACTTCCCTGAAAATCATAGATCTTTGGACTGATTTCTCTAACTCTGAATGGTCACTCCCTAAATGTTGCCAAAATCTTCTAGTAATGCCTTAAACCTGTGTAATTAAGGAGATTAAAAGTGACAACAATTTTCTTACTGAATCAATGATGGGTTTTTATTTTTTCACTTTTCAAAAAATATAATAACCATCATCTTGTGCAAGAACAGTATCAGAAACAATTGCATGATTAAATCAAGGAGAAAATGCAAGCAGAGAACAGGCAGAAAAATGTCAACATGATATTTTGATTATAATGGTTTATATTTTTATTGTTTCAGATTCTTTTTTTCCCCCTTATTGTCTCATATTCTTAATTTGGCACTCAACAGTCTCTTTATCCAGCCTAAATTTATTTTTCTGGCGTCATCTCCGCCTATTGCATGACACATGGTTTTTCACTTGAATCTAATTTATTGGGTTTTATTTAACTTTTTTCAGGTTTTTTCTTCTCTTTATCTTTCCATATGCCTTGCCCCTCATACATTTGTAATACCCTCCCCATTTCTGACCAGCTCTAGGTAACCCTTCCCATTTCTGAATTCTCAGTTAACAATGCCCCTTCTTGGATTTCACCATCAGACACCACCTCTTTCTTTTTTGAACTCTTTTGTTCTTACTCTATGTATGGAAGTGGGTTCATTTTGTTATTGGTAATTGTGTGTAAGACTATGTAGTAGATAAGAATTGAAGGAGAGTGTGAGCTCTGAGCAACAGGGTCGCCAGTTGGATTCCTGGTCCGAGCTGAGCTGCCAACAGCTGTCAACAGGTGGGAGGATGGCTCAGCTAAAAAAAAAAAAAAAAAAGAATTGAAGGAACAAGAGTAAGTGAAACATTCAAGGGAGAGTGTATAAAGGAGAAAAAAAAGCTGAAAGTGGATTTCTAGAACATGTCAATGAAAGCAGGTAGAATTAGTTCCCACCCTTCCCTACCACTATATGTTCTTTCTCTGCTTAGTGTATGAACAGATATTCACCCCTCTTCTATCTCAATGGACCATTTGAGCTAATTGCTATGTATTAATCTTACCTGTGTCCCTAAAGCAAAGGTTTTCTACAGTGAGCCCCAAACTGGTGACTAACAGGATGCTCCTATTTCTGGAAAATTAAAAGTCTTGTTTTCCAAATGTGCTTTTGTTTAAGATGCAAATACATGTTACATGGGAACACATACATGCACTGACCTCGTCCACCCACACTGGCCATTTTGATTAATGACACAAGATAACATAATTGTCAGTTTTCATATAAGTTTCATATCAGTTTTCTCTCCCTTTAATTTTCCGTCTTCTTTCCCTCCACCTTCTTTTTTTCCCATTAACTGGTTAAGGAGAAAGTAATTTAGATTTAACGATTTCTCTAGTAGGGTCACTGTGACCTCAACTCAGGATAGTCCTGACTTTGTCGTGTCACAAGTGCTATGATGAAGACTAATTGTGACAACATTGACTCATAGTATCACAGAACAACGAATGCAACAGGTAGACAAAGGATAGGAGCAGGAGAGGAAAGGGTAATTTACCATAAAAATAAAATGTTATCTTTTTCAGTTGGGTAAACAGAGATAGGAAAAAAATTACCTTCAAAGTAAAAAATTTTTCTTTATTATAATAAAAATAATACAGTTTTATTGAAAAATAACTTAATATCAACTATTATTCTTGCCACAATTAACATCTTGTCTATCATGCTATATTACAAAAATTTAATTAAAGTACGAATACAGTTTCTAACTATTTTTGTTAATAGGTCACGAATATACCACAATGTACCAGGAACATCTTATATAATAAAGGCCATATGAATATTTGTAATCACTTCATATTTCATTAAATGAACTACTACAAGCTGTACTGTGATTTATCCATTAGTGTTCTATTATTATACACTAATATTTACTGACTCCAATTTTTCTATATTTTAAACAATGCTGTAATGAATATCTTACATACATTTTATTTAACTTGTTTCCTTAAGATAATTTCTAAAAATTGGTGTGTCCCAGGATATGCACATTTACATTTTTTTATATATTTTACCAAATTGCCCTTGAGAAAAGCTGTACTAATTTGTTCCTATGAATAGGGTTTGAGAGTATCTTTCTTCCCCACACCTGCTGCCTAGTGGATTATCAGTTTTTAAACCTTGGCCAAAATTATTATAAAAAATGTTGTATTTCACATCTCATCATTTCTATGATAACAAAATAACTTGAATATTTTTGTTTATTAATGATTTTATTTCTATATATTATATATTGAACCATATGTCTATACTATTTTATATGTAAAATATAAATTTTCTACATATACTGGTTTTCTGTATATATACTGGTTGTTCATCTCTTGGCTCTATGATTTTTTTTTGAAAATTGGTTTTGAATTTATTTTATGTGACTATTTTGAAAACAATTTTATTCAAATGCTTGGGCAGACTTTCATGTATATAATCTTTAAATTTTTGAAATAATCATAAACTTTCAGAAAAGTTGGAAACATAGTACCAGAACTTTTTTTTCCCCTGAATCATTTGGTAATATGTTGTTTTCTCCTGAATATTTGTGTGTTTCTTACTAACAAGGATATTCCTTCTACATAATCAAATTTAACTACCAAGTCAGCAAATTCACATTGATATAATAGTATGGTATATTCCTCAGAATCCATTTAAATTTCATTATTTTTCCAATAATGGCACTTATAGCAAAGGATCCATTAGAATCACTCACTGCATTTAGTTATGATTTCCCTTTAGCTTTTTTCACTTTGAGACACCTTTTTAGTCTTGTTGACTCTCACAATCTTGACATTGTTAAAAATAAAAGGCCAGTTATTTTGAAGAATACCCCTTAATTTGGATTGTTTGATATTTCCTTAAGAGGAGACTCAATTTTGAGTGTTTAGCAGGAACGTGCCGGAAGTGATGCTAAGTTCTTCTCATTGCATCCTGTCATGTGGCATGATTTTGATTTGTCTCATTGTTGGTGATGTTTGTTTTCCTGATAAAGGTGATTCTGCCAGACTTTTCCACTGTAAAATTTCTCTGTTTTCTCTTTGTAATAAGTAAATATTTTGTGGGGAGCTACTTTAAGACTAAGATAAATGTATCCATTTATTTAAATATGTTTGTTTCCTTTTATATTCAATGGGTTATGCTCCATTACTGTCTTTATTTGATATGATGATGTTCAAAGTGTCCCCAATTTAGCCATTAGAGGTTTTAGAAGTTTGTTCAAGCTGTTTTTTTTTTTTCTTTTTGCATCCTTTTGATATATCTCTATCATTCTTTGTGCACACCCTTGCTCTCTGGCATAATAAGATCTTCCAGGCTCATCTTGTACTTTTCCTGCTTCAATTTGGATATAGTCAGCTATTTCTCCAAAGAGCCTTAATTTCTTTTAGTGGATGATAAATGGTAATTAGAAGCCAAGATCTGGATTCCAGGTGTGCTCATTGTTATTGGGAGTCATTGCCTCCAGGCATTCTCAATGGACAGATCCTTTTCTTGTCTTTGGCTCCACAACTCTCCAGAAATACCTACCAAGGAGTTGCTTTTCCTTCTCCAGCAGGAAAGAAAGCAAATGCTTTTCCCACTTTTCTGGAGGATTAATCCCACAGGACTGGGCAGGATTTGAACTGCTTTTTGTGGAAATAACTGATGTACACATATTGGTCCTTTTACCCTCTCACATGAAGTCACATTCTAAACATATTTTCTTTGAGTGGTTTTCTTCCTGGGGTCCAACAGAGGGACAGTAACTCGGGAGGCCTCGGAGACATATGGGGGACAGACTGAGGGGTGTGGCTTCAGGTGAGGGCCGGAAGATAGTCATCATTTTCCCAGTGTGGGGTCTTCTGCCTGAGTAGCCAGCAGGAGGGTGCCATCTTTCCTGTGGAGAGCCCTCTATGATTTAAAAAAAAAATTCTTTAAGATTTTTATGACATAAGACTGTCAATCTGTTTATGTTTTCTGGCTTTTGCATCAACATCCTAATTTAATTTATAATCATATGAAGCCTCTTATAAACCTGTATATAAATAAGTACCACTTATTTGCATTGATAATAATGTTAATGGAAGTAATATTTACAATGTATTTTCTGATTTAGCAAATACAATCCCAAACTCATAGAAACATTCATTCATTCAATATTATCTCATTTAATCTTTATATAAGTATTGTAAGGGAGAGAATATGATTCTTATTTAATAGATAGGGGAACAGATTCAATATATGTAAAAAAATTTTTTTTAAGTCTAAGTACTTAAATGGAAACACTGGCGCTTAAACCTACTTGAGAAATTTAAAATAGACCTCATGATACCAAAAGCCAGAAATTGACTTATTTAGTAACAGTGATATCCCGCCTACTTCTGGACTTCTCAACCTTTCTGGAAAGTGGATCCTACTTTACTGATAACACACACACATATTAAATATCAGAAGCTATAAACACTTTTTGAATACTTCAAAATTCCCAGATTTGGGTATTTTGGAAGGATAATGGCTCATTGTCTATAATCCCCAGGGGAGTTTCCGTCTCAAGGACCAATGACATTTCACTTTGTTGCTGAGATTTTACAGACTAGCCACTGGAGTGAGACCCCGAAAGCCATCAGCCACTGAATGTTGGCCGAGGCTTTCTGGAGCAGTGACAGCACTGATTCAGTCACCCCATAGCATCCCTGTACAGATGGCAATCAGCTACTTCATGCCCCTAACTGTGGAAGGAGGACAGGAAAACTTCTTAGGCTTAGAAAAAAGTTTCCTACAAATGTGTTTCTGTTAGGGCCTGATGGTATGTGTGAAGATGGGGAGCGGATAATCACCTCCTTCCTCTACCCCTGTAGTTAGAGAATTCAGAAGCCTTTTTCTGATTCAAGCAAACAGTTACCCTTGGAAAACTGAAGGGACAGAAAAAAGCTATATCTGGAAATATGGACTGTTTTAAATATATAGAATCTTAAGAGTGAAAAAATACTTGGAAGACTCTCTCCATTAACTCTAAAATTGACTTTAGTGCTGTAGGTCTAATGCTTTTGGGTTGCTGTTGTGTCAGTTTTTTGTTTTTTCTTTTTTTCTTTTTTGGTTAAAGCTTAAAACTGACTATGTAGAGAGAATCCTGAGATTGGATGTCAGCACTCCAGGATCTTTTGCCTGGTTGACCCGCTGTTGGCTTGGGTCAGCTGGCCTCCATCTGTGCTGCTTCGCATCATATGCTCACCTCTCTCACAGTTCATCGTACAAGGGGCTTGTAGTAATATTTACTGTCTGTTCTCTTCCTGGATGATGAACTTCTTGAAGATAAGGACTGCCTCTTATTTATCTTTGTACTTCAGGGCCAAACTGTGTCTGGCACAGAAATATTTTGGAAAAAGCTTGCTCTGATTTCCTCAGCACTAGGCTATCATCATTGAGAAGATAAGACTCAAATCAGCCATTAAAATCTGGTGTGCAGTGAGCAGCAGTAAATCCTTTTACAAAGTGCCATGGGAGCACAGAACAGGACTTCAGTACTTACTCTGGTGGGGTGAAGGAGGCTTCTTAGAGGAGATGACACCTCAGCCAGACTCCTGAGTGTCCCCTAGCTGTGTGCTGGCCTCATCTCACACTGGCTCATGTAACCAGTGGTTAAATTTTCAGGAATTTTGTGAGCCAGTTGCTAAACATAGCCATTATTAAAAAATCAAATCATATGAAGTTACAACTGAATAAATTATATTAAAAACAAAGCTAATAAATACTCCAAACGTATCACTTCCTAACTATTTTACTACATTTTGCTATTATCTGTGCTCTTGAGATTATTTACTTCTGTTGTACCTGTAAGACAGAACTACTCCACATTCAGCATTTATGCCATGGACACTGGCAAATTCTGCAAACCAGGGTATTATTGTCTTTTTTTTTTTTTTTTCATGGAAAGCAGGTTGTTAAACATTTACTGGCACACCACTGGCCCTGCACTTGAACTCATTTACTATTCGAGCATCCATATGGGCACTAAATCCCACCAATTCTAACTCATTAATATCTCAGCCTCTCAAAAATAAGCATCCTCTCTCCATTCCACAGCCCCTGCCTTAACTCAGGCTTTCTCTGCATCATTACTGCAACTGCCTCCTAAATGGTTTCCGTGTTCTAGTCTGTCCACCCTCCAGTCCATTTCCAAACAGTGGTCAGAATGGTTCTTCCTAAAGACAAATTGATCAGATCCTTTCCCTTTTCCTCAGTCCTGTAAGGCTCCCATAGTTTGCACTCCTACACTCGCAGGCCTTCCCTACGCGTGGGCTCTTGGTAGGATCTCAGCCTCCTTTTCTCTTGTTGGCATTCTGTCCAGATCTTTAAACTTCCTACAGCTTCTCCGATGAAATATGTTGCATCAGACCTCTGTGCTCGTCTCATCTTGTTCCCTCTGCCAAAATCCTTTATGCGGCTTCTTGTGTTAAAGGAGACAGCATTGCTAAGCACACGTGTTTTGTCCTGTGTTGTCCTCTGATTAGACTTGTTTCACTTCGTAGCTCTGCTAGTTACCATCTGAGGAAATTGGAGCAAGTGACTTAACTGCTCTCTTTAGTTTTCTCATCTGAGATATATGTATATTCCTTAGCATAATACCTGCACTATAATGCTAAATGAGTATTAGCTTTTGCTATTATTATTATGGAATTTGGCTCATCCTTTAGCATTCAGGGCCCCCTTAGGATAATTATCCCAGACCACCCCCTTGTGTTTTGTAGTATGATTTAAATATCATTTTCCTCTTTTTTGATGTCCCCTTATAAAGCTTTCACAATGCACCACTGACAAAATTTTACAAACTATTTTTAATGGTAGCAATTCTGGATTTAAGTGGTTTTACAAAGAAACAAGTTGAAGAATAGGCAACACAAAAGCGAAATTCGACAAAGTAGACTATCAAAATTAAAAACTTCTGTGTATCACAGGACCCAATCAATAGAGTGAAAAGGCAGCCTATAGAAAGGGAGAAAATATTAGCAAATCATATATCTGATAATGGGTTTTAAACAGAATATATAAATAATTCCTACGAAGCAAGAACAACAAAAAACTAGCCCAATTAAAAAATGGGCAGAAGACTTCAATAGACATTTATCTAAAGATGATATACAAATGGCCAACAAGTATATGAAAAAATGTTCATCATCACTAATTATTTAGGAAAATGCAAACAAAACCAAGATCACAATGAGATAACACCTCACACATATTAAGATGGCTACTATCAAAAAACAAAACAAAACACAAAATAACAAGTGTTGGCAAGGATATGCAGTAATTGAAACGCTTGTGCACTGTTGGTGGGAATGTAAACTAGTATGGCCACTGTAGAAAACAATATGGCAGTTTTCTCAAAACATTAAAAATTAAAATTAGCATATGACCCAGCAGTTCCATTTCTGGGTATGTATCCAAAAGTATTGAAGGCAAGGTATGCAAGAGATATTTGTGCATTCATGTTCATCACAGCACTATTCACAGTAGCCAAAATATGGTGGCAATATGGTGGCGATTGAACAGTCCAATGACGGACAAATGTAAACAACATGTGAACTATACCTACAATGGAATATGCAGCCTTTAAAAGGAAGGAAAAGTTGAAATATACTACAACATAGATGAATCTGAGGACATTATGCTCAGTGAAATAAGCTACTCACAAAAATACAAATATTGTATGATTCCACTTACATGCGGTAACTTGAGTAGCCAGATTCATAGAAATAGAAAGTAGAATGATGGTTGCCAGGGGCTGAGAAGATGGGAAATTGGGGAGCTGTTGTTTATTCGGTACAGAGTTTTAATTTTAGTTTTGCAAGATGAAAAAAGTCTAGAGATTGATTGCACAACAATGTGAATATAATGAATACTCCTGAACCGTATGCTTAGAAATGGTTAAGATAGTAAATTTCATATTATGTGTTTTTTTACCGCAACTTTAAAAAACCAACACGCTGAAAGGCTTAAAAAAATCTGCACCCCTCATATCTCTAAAAGTCATTTTTTTTGGTATGATTAGTAGAACAAGCTCCTTGTTCATACCCCTTAGTGACCATGTATTAGTCTTAGCTACAAGGCACTTTTTCAAACCTGCATTCCTGGCGTCCAAGTGTGGGACATGAGAAGCAGAACTCCTGCAAGTGGGTGACCGAGGCCAATCCTTCGTCCACCCTTTGGCTCCCAAATGCATTCATTTGAATGACTAAGATACCACAGACGCTAATGGCTTTTGGTTTCGTATACATCTTGCATCATGGATGATGTTGCATTTGAGCCCATGTCTTGTTTGGGAATTTAGTGAGCCATTCCATTGTCAGGCCTCTGCTTTCGGGTGAGGTGGTAGAAGTTTGGTCCAGCAGTCATATGATTTACTGTCATACCACTTTGGCTGGAAAGTTAATTCTTTGTTTTGAGGAAACGTGTGGGAATCCTTGTTATAAATCAGGCATTCTACGTTGTTTTCTTTCTTGATTTTACTGCCTTGCATTAATAAACAATTTCTTCAGCAACTTCCTGAGAAAGGTTCCATGAAAGGAACTTTTTTGGAGGGTATCTAAAAATGTCTTTACTCTGATTTCACCCTTGAAGGATACTTTGGTTGATTTTAGAATTCTCAAGTTGAAAATTAGAAAAGTTGAGGCCTAATTCTGGAGGTGGAATTTGAGAAAATGCTGAGCTAAATTGCCTCAAATAATCAGGGAATATAATGATGATGATTTTTAATATTAATATTAGCTCAAGAAGCCCTGGGCTATAAGAGTTTGGAAGACTCAGGAAGGAAGAAGAGGTTTCCGGAAATAAAGTGAAAAATGACTTCTGCACAGGGCAGAGGATTTAGGCATCATGGGAGATGAGCTGTGAGAGAAGCCTGGTGAGAGATGCTCAGTGGACTTGAGGAATAGTGAAGTCTGATATCAGTGTTTAGCTATTTCCTGCCTAATGTTGTAATTTGTCTGTTATTCTTAATATTAGACAAATTCTGTTTTGCATTTAAAAAATTTAAAAAAAAAGTGGTCCAGATTTGATTTCTTTCACAGATGCAATATATATATATATCATTATATATATACTTTTGAGAGTAGACCACCATGATGTGTTAGAAGCTTAGCTTCAAAAATCAAACACATTTCCAGCTCTCCTCGCATATTCTATACTCATGATCATCTGGACACATATGGTTTGGAATATAAGTCACCTTATTGAAAACACCCTCGAATATTGCATAGAATGAGCCCTGATATAAACTGACCACCATTTATGTAGATGGCTTGCATATAATAAAACTTCATTAACTTCAAACACTAGGCACAAGAATATGAAGGGACTCTTAATAAAAAGAGAAAAAGTGGATCCAGTCATCTGGGGAGTAGCAATTTGTTGCATCAAATTAGACATAACTTGCATCAAATTAACATTTGATTAATGGGATTTAAGGCTGTGTGACCATGTTTGTATTCGTGGAGGACCATGAAAAATGATCAGATTTTTCTGTATGTTTGGGGCAAGAGGAATGGTACTGATCGCAGCAGGGGCAATGAACTCTGTTTAACTTACAAGTTATCTTTCAAGGCTAGCCAGGCAGGTGGGGCTGCTCCCTGCAGTGAGTCATGCATGCTGCTTCATGAAAGTATGAAAATGAAGATCAGCTCCTAGAGAAAAAATGCAAATATAAAATCCCTGTGTGAGGTGGAATCTGCAAGCTCAGTATTTAACAAGTTAAAAGCAACATATGAAGATGGAGGTAAAATTATCTGCAAGGGTTTTAGATGAGCACAAAATGTTTACAAAAGGTTGGGAAGTTGTCCACAAGTCTCCAGTCATTGGTAGGATATAGGAAAATGCTAGAACTGTCCAAAATTGATTTTATTTATACACTTATTTTGAGAATGGTTGGTGAGGAGTAATATGGAATTAAAAGCACTCAATAGAACAGGAACATAAGAAAGTTTTGTGCATTTTTGAATGATGAGGTCAAATAAAGGCTTGATCAGGAAATGTTATTTTAGCACCTGTAGGCAAACTACAGTGTTTTTCTATGACTTGGAAGCAAGACTCACAATTTCAAGAAAAGCTTTTAATATTTCTAAGAACCTCAACAAAAACCAACATTTCAGGGGTGTCTTCTGTATACCATGCTCTTCATTTATTTATTAAAAAATATAATTAACATATAATATTATGTTAGTTCCAGGTATACAACATAGTTATTCAACATTTATGTACCTAAGGAAGTGATCACCATGATACGTCTCGTAGCCATCTGCCACCATACAAGGTTATCTTGTATTATTGGCTATATTCCCTATGCTGTGCATTATATCCCTGTGACTCATTTTGTAACTGGAAATGTATACATCTCTTAGTTCACTTGATCCTCACAACAACCATCTGGGGTATTTCCAACAGGAGTCAACTGAGAGTTACAATTCCACATAATTTCATTAAGAAAGGAATCAGATTTTGGCGGTGTAAGTCAAGAATGCTATTTTTAACCATTGTTTATTACTCTGTTCTAGGAAAGTATGTGTCAATTTGCAAACAACCTGTGCTGACTTGCCACTTGGACTTTCTGTGTGATGCTTATGGGATGGGGTGGCTGTTGGCTTAGTGACAAATTTTGTGTCTGTGATTTAAAAAAATATGTCACAGTAGCTGCACTCTCAGTGCACTGAGTACAGTTGTCTTAGTGCCATTGCCCATGATCATCTTTTTTGACCCAACTATGTTCAAAATACCCATTTGACCCTCAAAGCCACTGTTGATTGGTAGTGGATTGAATGGCACTCCTACTATAAGGAACAGTCTATGAGGCAGCATCTTCTTTTACCTCTTTCTCTTAGCACTTTTTTCTTTTGACATTCTTTTAACGAGAGATTTTTCTGTCACAGCTGACTTTCCCAGTTATTTGACATTCAGAAAGAAGGTCAAATTCTTTGTCAGATGAATTCTTAATGGAAAGGTGGAATGGAGTTGATCATCGATAGGGCTGCCTAATATGAAAAATAATTTGACCATTCAGTCGGCTCCCAAATCAGGAGCCGCCAGAGTCACTAAAGTGCATCTACATCTCCATGGCACCCGGAGGTGAGCAGAGAACAAACACTTAGCATCATAGAGCAAATGATAGGAATATTTGCAGAAAATCTTCTGACTACTTGGAGAGTGAATTGAGTAGGCTATGATAGAAATCTAACACAGTCAGCACATATAAGATGCAAAATTGGAAGAGCACCAAAAGCAACTCAAATTTGGGATAAATTCATGGCTATCGCCATCTAATCTTTCATGTCATTTTCATAATTTCAATCCTGCCAAGTGGCCATAGCAGCTATCTCTGGAATTGTTTGACCTTAGGTGAGTTAAGATAGAAAAAACAGAGCTGGTGCTGAGCTGTTTCCACATTTCACCTCTATTCTTAGAGAAGTAGATCTCATTGGCTGCCAAGGTCTATGTATGTGATCTGAAAGTTCCATGGCAAGGAGGATCCTGAATGAAAAACAAAGCTTTCCCGTATTATTCATCAATGTAGATTTGGGTCTTCATGTTGGAAAAAACCTTGACAATCTTAAGAGTAGATAACTTTGAATAAAAAGACACAGATCAAAGGGTAGAAATATTTAGTCATGAATGCTTTTAAGTAATTCATAGAACAACCTTTACATTGTACATGTTGCTTAATTTGAACATCCTGTTTTTGATCCTAGAAGAAGGTCTGTGGGTTAAATACGAAGTGAATATTGGCAGTTGCAGGAGGCAGTATTCAGTAATAGTGTAGTCATTCTGCAGCAGAAAGCAGAAATTATAAAATAATTTTGAAGCTATGAATTTGATATATCTACAACCTAGGCCATTAGCAAATGCCCTTATAATATAGACTTCCATTTTTTGTTCCTTTTTACTACTTTATGGAATTGTGACCCAATGAAAATGGAAGGACAAGATGGTAGAGTAAAGTAGATCTTCATTTTAGGAGCTGAAATTTCTCAGTTTCCTCAGTAGTTAATTTATATACTTGTTAATTCATTCATTTATCAAATAAACATATATTGAGTGCATATAAATGTGATAGACATTCCAAGTATTGCCTTCTTGTAGATATATGATCCTAGATAAGGAATTTGAATTCTGAGAGTTAATATCCTCTTCACTAAAATAAAGAAAATGGCATATACCTCATAATAGAGAAAATACCTAAAAGAAGTATATGTATGTATGGATAAGCCTGGAAAGGAATTCATTTAGATACTATTTAGAATATCAATTTATGAAATGCTGTATTGCATAGTATATACTAGTTGCATAACTATCTTAAAAGCAATGAAAGCGCCATTTCCTCCAGTCTGTTTCCCTAAAGAGATATTCATCAGGATAATACTCAATAATATGTCTTTGTATTGTTTGGGTCCATTTTGCCCTTGAAGTCAGTGAAGTTTTCCATCGGTGCCAGTCTAGAAGAAACATCTTCTTCTCAACTGGATTCTGACTGCCTTGGCTATTCCTTTTCTCGCCCTTTATTGATTTGCTTTCACCATGATGGTGATCTAAAATGGCATTACTGAGATTGGGATTAAGGTTACTGTTGCCAAATGGACCCCTTACATTTGTAGATCCATGTATACTTAATTTTGGCTGAACAGTTTCCTTCTTAAATCTGGGGGGTTAAGTCAGGTATTAGTATCCCACCTAATAGATGATGGAACTGAGGCTCAGAATGACAGAAACCAGTACATGGTAATTTCAGGAAAGGGCTCAATCCTTAAAATTTTCATTGTTTATTTTACTACTTAATGATTCTCAATGAGGTGTTACATCTCATTATGGGAATGCATTAGAATCTCAGAGTGTAGAAGTATATAAACAGTTTAAAAATATGAAACACTTGAATTAAACTATAATTAATTTACATTTAGTCATGTTTTACTTATTTGGAATATCACCAAGGAGAGAATGAAAGTTTTATGTTTATTAAAGGAGTATAGATTGTCATTTGTATATGACCTTAGTAAATTTTGTCATATATATCTCATGTCTATATTCTATTCTATGTAACATTTTTCCTTAAATGTGATGCTTTATTTTGGCTACATATATTTTTAAAAGAAACTTCATATAGTTGTTGTAAATGAGAAGATGGGATAGCTTGCCATAAAAGTAAGGTAGCCCGTAAATAAAGGGATAATTATTTGAATGAAATATAATTTATCTAAAGACCTCATACAATTGCCACTTGTTTACTTTACCCAGAGTGAACTTACTTTAAGAAACTTTGGGTTTAAAAAATATGAGAAATTTTATATTATTATACAGTGCCTCTCCTAATACTTTCAGCATTTCAGTGCCTCATTAAAACTGATTTAAACTTACAAACCCCACAATTTTGTGTGTTCTATAATTTTTGAAAATTGCTTCTCTATTTCTACTTATTATGTGGTGTGGCATCTCATAATTGTTCTCTGAAATCCATTTTCTTCTTATTTTTAGTATTAGGTTCTTCCCCATGCCACCAGATTTTAACTAGATATATGACTGGCTAACCATGAACTACATTTCCTAGCCTTCATTGCAATTAGATGTGGCCATGTAGCTAAGTCATGGCCGGGGGGTTGTGAGCAGAAGTTACACACACACACACACACACACACACACACACACACACACACACACACTTTAGCATTATAAGCTTAAAAGAAAACTTTTTGTGTTCTGCTTTTACTTCATGTTCCCTGCAAGCTGGAATATGGGCACAGTGGGAATGAACTATTTTTGAGCATACACAGACAAAATAGACAAAATACCCTAGAGAATCAGAGGACAAAAAAAAAAAAAAAAGGACTTGGGTTCTGTGATGACCTTATGAGGAAAACTGCTTACTTTTCTGGACTGGCTAACAAAATAAAATTTTATGGGAGAAAGATTTAAACAATTACTTTTATTTAATCTTGATTAAAGAGCTAAACTAATGCCCTAACTAATAAATTTAGCATTTTCATTGTTTTAATAGAGAGATATTTATTAATGGTTTAAAAAATAGACTATGACAAAAGATTTTCTCTAACAGCTCATTTCAAAGCAAACAGTCTAACACTTTTTACTGTGGCAACTCTTAAGAAAAAAAAAATAATAATTTAGTATCAGGAGCAAGGCAAAGATGTTCCCTTTCACAACTTCAATTCAACATCATACTGTAAGCCCTAGCTCATGAAATAAGATAAGAACATAAAATAAAAGGTATTGGGAAGGGACAGATAAAACTGTCTTTGTTCACAGATGACATGATCATCTATATAGATAATCTGAAAGAACAAACAAAAAAATCCTGAAATGAATAAGCAATTATAGCAAGTTTGAAGGATACAAGTTTAATATACAAAAGTCAATAGCTTTTCTGTATACAAGCAATGAACATGTGGGATTTGAAATTAAAAACATGTTACCATTTACATTAGCACCCCTAAGAAGAAATACTTAGGCATAAATATAACAAAATATGTGTAATATCTACATGAGAAAAGCTATAAAACTGATGAAAGAAACCAAAGAACAAAATAAAAGGAGAGATCACCCATGCTCACCGATAAGACACAATATCGTCAAGATGTCGCTTCTTCTCAACTTGATCGATAGATTCAATGCAATCCCAATAAAAAACTCCAGCAAGTTCTTTTGTGGATGTTGACAAATTGATTCTACAGTTTATAGGGACAGACAAAGGCCCAGAATAGCTAACTCAGTATTAAAGGAGAAGAACGGTTTTAGGATCGAAACTACCTGCCATTATAAAGCTATAGAAATCAAGACAGTGTGGTATTGGTGAAAGGATAGAAACAGGTCAGTGGAACAGAAGAGAGAACCCAGAAATGGACACACATAAATATAATCAGCCGATCTTTGATAAAGGAACAAAGGCAATACAATGGAGCAAAGATAATCTTTTCAACAGATGTTGCTGGAACACCTGGACATCCACATTAAAAAAAAAAATCTAGACACAAACCTTACACCTTTTATAAAAAATTACTCAAACTCGATTATGGACCTAATGTAAGATGCAAATCTATAAAACTCCTAGAAGATAATGTAGGAGAAAATCTAAATGTTCCTGGGTATGGTGATAATTTTTTAGATACAAAACCAAATGCATAATCTGTGAAAGAAATGTTTGATAAGCTGTACTTCATTAAAATTTAAAAGTTCTCTGCAAAAGACAATGTCAAAAGAATGAGAATACAGGCCACAGATGGGGAGAAAATATTTGCAAGAGATATATCTAATAAAAGGATTGTTATCCAAAATATACAAAGAAGACTTAACGTTTGCAGTAAGAAAACAAACAATCCAATTTTAAAAAGGAGCCAAAGACTGAGTGAGACCTGACCAGACACCTCACCAAAGATATATGCAGATGGCAAATACACATATGAAAAGATGCTCCCATCATGCTATCAGGAAAATGCAAATTCTAACAACAATTAGATAGCACCAAATGCCTATTAGAATAGTCAAATTCTAAAACACTGACAACACCAAATGCTGGTGAGGAAGTGGAGCAACAGAAATTCTCATGCATTGCTGATGGGAATGCGGAATGCTATCTATAGCCACTGTGGAAGAAAGCTTGGCCATTTATTACAGAACTAAACATGTTCTTACCATATGATCCAGCAATCACACTCCTTGGTATTTGGCAATATCAAATGAATTCAGGGAATAAGAAGGAGAGAGGCATCAAGAATGATTCCAAAATGGTTGGTAGAGCAACTGGATGAATAAAAGGTGCTTTCAGGGCATGAGTTAGGCCTGGAGGTATAAATGTGGGAATAATCAATATACAGATGACCTTTAAAGCCATGAGACTCAATGATACCAACTAGGAAATGACTAAAGATAGTAAACACCCAATAATTGATAGCTTTATGGACATATCCAAATGTACTTCTTGAGGAAAATATTGACCCTGTCTGAAGATTCCCCAGGAGGTGACATGTCCCATTGTGCTTGTGAACCGTGAACATTTAACATCCAAGTCATGTAGCATGCTTAAAAGTTAGCAAATCAAAAAATTTAGTCTGATCTTAAGGTTCTATCAAAATCACCATTGAGGGCATTGGGATTAGAATAAGCTAGACATAAGTCCCTACCTACAGCTATAGGGAATATAAACAGTAAAGTTGTATCAAGTTAGATCAACATGAATTATTTTCCTATTTCATTTATTGAACAAATATTAAAAATGTTTACATAACAGACACTGTATCAGGCATTTGGGATATAAAGATGAATAAGCGTAGTTCTTGCTATCAACAGGCTCTGATGCTAGCAGCAGGAAAATTATGATACCATACTATAATAAGGACATATACTTGTGTTGGAGGTAAGCAGCAGTGCTACCTAGTATATGGAAAAACACCTCATTAGCTTAGGGAGCAAAAAGTCAATTAAGGCAAGCTTTGAGAAGGAGGCAACACCTACCATAAATGTAAACAGATGAGTTGAAATTAACTATGTGTAGGAGGTGCATATAACATTGAAGTCCAAGGAGATATACACACCAAGACCACAATATCTTAGCCTTCTAAAGTGATACCTTAACTAAATAAGGCCTTAATGTTAGACTCTGATTTTTTAACTTACAGCTTATAGAAAAATATTTTTATATAAAGAATGCTTCAATTTCAAGGTTTCCCTTTATATATTTTATTATCTTTTGAATAAAGATATGACAAATTCCTTCCCAGGAATTCTTTTTTTCCTGTCTGGATGAACTAACATCTTTCATTATTGAGACTCTGAAAACCTTTTGCATTGGGTGCCAAGGAGGCCAGAGCCAGATTTAATGCTCAGTCATGATAACTACAACCTACATTTCTGTTCAGTTTATTTTCCCTTAGAGTCTGTGGTGTTTTCTGTTTCGACTGTTAAACAATCTGATTATGTGCTTGTCTTTCATGGTAAGCCAACACAAAACCTTTTTGAAGTAGGTTAAAGAAAAACTATATATAAATATACACATTAAGTACTACATAGCGCAGATGGAAAGCAGGCATCATTTGATGCTTTTGGAGCTGCAAAAGTCATGTACATGTTCAATTGTAGTGCATTCTAAGGTTCACATTTATGCAGCTGTTGAGCAATGCAAAAGCCCACTTGGCATTGTTCCTCCCAGTTTAGGTAGCAGTTTGTTATTTTGCTAATTTTAACCTCTTTTTCCTCTTGCATTTAATCACTAAATGTCTGTCCTGCACAAAGTACTTGGTATTTTTTCCCTCTGGCCATCACCTGCCCTGTTTCTAAGGAATTCCTCTAGTAACTGCCTGTTCCCGCTCTCCCCCTATACTCTTTCATCTATATGATCACTCTGGGAGCCAAAATGCCAGTATCATCTGACACCAGGATACAAACCATGGGTGCATGGACAGCTACCTTTCCTAAGACTGGCAAATAAAAACCTTCATCAGATTGGAAATAAGAGTTTCCAGTTTAGTCTAACTGCTCTCTCAAGGAAGTGAAAATTCAGGAATCACTGGCCATGGTCTGTTATGTGACAGACAGTTGTCAATGAAAACAGTGAGATAGCTGTACTGGATGAGTCTTGGGGTTAGAGGTGAAGGTGGTCGTGGGCTTGTGGGCCTCAGGCATGAAGGTAGAACCACAAGGAAACCTATAGATCACAACATGGAGCTAGAAACAAAATTTTAATACATTCTGTGTTGTCACCAGCCATTTTTTTATTCCCTGCATAATCCCCAGAGGCGGGACTCCTGCAGTCAGAGCCTGGATTGTCTGCCTAGCAGTGAGAGGTTCTGATTAGGTCATGGAAATATGCCCTTGTTACAATATTGTGAAAGTAAACAATTCCAATGAATAAAAATGGCCAAACCGTTGCAGAGCTCTGAGACATAAAAGTCAAGCAGCAAACTTCACAGAGGCACTATCTCCTCATGAAACAGATTTAGCAGAAAAGATGGAAGGAAATATAAAAAGAGGTATAAATAATAGTTTTATAAATATGAGTGGGTAACCCATTCTTAAAAAGAAACAAAATGACTTCTTGTAAAACGAATCATCAGTCTTCATAATCAAAAACATAAGCGATGAAATAAAAAATTTGGTGAGTCACATACAGGACAAAGAAGAAGATAAAATTAGTAAATTTAAGTTTCTTGTGTTAGGTAAACAAATTCATCAAATTCAGTTATATTTTGTTTATCAGACACATATCCAAAAGAAGAAACAATACAAAGTGAAAAATAAAGTGATGAGTACTTCGTGAAAATGTTAACAAAAAAGAATGGCAATATATGTAACACAATAGAAATCAAGGTTGAAAATATTACACAGAAAAATAATGGTTTTATAAATAAAAATTACAACCCACCATAAGTATTTAAACTTCTTATTGAAGAGAAATACATATTAGAAGACACACACACACACACACACACACACACACACACATGCAATGTACATATTATAGCGGAAGGCTCTATGACACTTGTCTCAGAATCCAAGGAATTAAATTGGCAAAAATAAAAAGAACATGTAAAGACATAGAGAAGATGGATGGATTATACTGGAAAGTTGATTTAATTTTATTTTACCCAATAAGGAGAGAATATATTTGGTTTTGAAACATCAATAGAATACTTTCAAAGTTACCCATTATGAAGCCACAAAGAAAATTGAAGGATATTTTTAAAACATGAGATTATATAACCTGTATTTCCTGACAAATATGGAATGAAATTATATATTAACAACAAAAGATCAATCAATAAAACTCAATTATTTAGAAGTTAACAACAAAAACATATTGACCTCTTCTAAGTTTTTAAGTGTAAGATGAAATTAAAATTGAAATCACAGACTACTTAGAAATAAAAAACAGTTCAAAGTAACAGGATGTAGTCAAAGAGATACTCAGAAAAACGAATTTCTTTAATTACATTTAATGCAAGCTAATAAAGACAAAATAAATGATTTTTAGAAGCAAATTAAAGAACTAATGTATAAAACTAAATGAAATGAAAAGTATTAACTGTAACAGCATAAACTAATAATTTGAAAACAGAACCATTCTCTGAAAAAAAAAAGTAAAACATGAAGAATTTGGTCTGTGTGAGAGAGAAAGAAAGGTAAAATTCTTAGTAATTCTATTGTAATCCTAATTCTGAATTCCAATGATAATCCTCACTCTATTACTGTAGGAATAGGGATCTTATGCCATCTGACTGATGAGTAATCAGGCTCCAGAATTCCATCTTGAGAGTCTACTCTCTAGGGCCATTCTTGGTACTAACTGGATTATTACCCAGCTCCACAGAAGGCTGATCCTATGACAAAGTCTTAATTGAGAGATGTGTGAGTATAGTTTTGAGGACTATGGTCCCAGGGAGGAGGAGTAAGGGACAGAGTAGTGAAGCAGAAAAGAAGGGAGAGCTAATACAAAGATTTATTATTGAGTTGGCCATTGCTGCATGAACGGGTTACTTAATTCTGCAGTGCTGCCTAAGAATCCATAGGAAGAACATTTCAAGACCATCTTGGGTGGAAAAAGGGGAAAACGTTCATCCCTTGGCTCCTGATCCTCACTGAATAAAGATTTGCTTGGGGGCTACCTCCTGTTCTCTGCTGGGTTGCAGTGTAGGCTTGGAGCTAATTGCCTTGGTGTCTACTCTGGGGCATCAGAAGAGAAGCCTTGGGGTCAGAGATTTTTTAAAAAGTGGAATGAGTGGTGCGGTGGACTGAATGTTTGTGTCCCCTCAAATTTCCTATGTTGAAATCGAAAAGTCCAACGTCGGTATGAGGAGGTAGGGCCTTTGGGAGATGACTAGGTCATGGGGCTGGAGTCCATATGAAAGATGCCAGAGGGCTCCCTAGTCCTTCAGTCATGTGAGGACACAGCAAGAAGACTGCTGTCTATGCACCAGGAAGCAGGCCCTCATTCGAGGGCCTTGGCCTGTCTTCCCAGCTGCCACAACGGGAAGAAATAATGTCTTGTTTATAAGCCACCTAATCTGGTACTTTGTTACAGCAGCCTAGAACTGACTCAGACAGGTGGCCTGAGACTAGAGGCCATCAGTTGTACAACGTGGAGCTAGTCAAAACCCAGGCAGAACTGGTTGCTATAGTTGTGGTAGAGAGGAACAACCAAGAGAATGTGAAGTTGTGATTGAAACGTGTCCAATGTACCACCTGATAGAATTGTTGTAAGGGTTATATGAGAAAATGTGTAGAAAGCAGTTATAATAGCACCTAGCATCTTTCCATACATAGCCCACAAAGCATCATTTCTGTTCTGTGGCCTGGTGGACCTCATTAAGACATAGAACTGCCGATCACATTTTGACCTTTCTCCTAATTACTGTTGTTGAGAAGTGTTCTATATTTTGATTTCAACCAAGAAAATATTTAAAGCATATAGATCAAAACCAGGGAGAAATAATGGAAGCTTTTTTGCCTGAGGCTTTTCTCCACATAGTCTGAGCTTGGGTAAAACCTGTTAAATTTACCACAAACCTTTCTTATAAGTTAGCTGTTTTTCAAGACCTATGACTCTTGGCTTCTAGTAAGAATCTTCACTGCCAATTGTAGTTCTTAGTATTGTGGGCAAAAGGGTAATATTTCCCAATCATGCCAGCATAGGGGATCACTTTCCAGATATTTATTTCAAAAGAGCCCATTTCTTCACTGTGTGCAAATCTCCAAAAGTAAAGAAATAGATGTGACACTGAATACGTCACTGCATGGGAAATACAAGGCATTTTAACAAATAAGGTAGGGAATAATTTTTAAAGAAGAGAAGGTATTGTGTAATTGTGATGATACCAAAAATTATGAAGCTCTTACTATGTTTTAGGCTCTGTGGTGAGCACATGACCAACAATTTGTCCTTTAGTCCCTCCACAATTTATGGGAGTCTGGCTTGTATGGCTTAGCCGCTTTTCATGACAAACGTGCTCTTTAGCTAATCAATGCTTGCACTCTATTGGTCATTAAGTGTTATGAATATCAGCTTTGAAAGTAGCTACCAATTATTATTTCCATTTCATAGGGAAGAAAACCGAAGACTTAGTAGATTAAATCACTTAATCGATGTAGGCCCCTCAGTTAAGTGGCAGGATAAATCCTTAAGTTCCTATTCCTTATCTTGCAAAGCTTCTACCATGTCCTGTTGCCTCTGACCCAAATAGATCACGCGACTGCACAGGTGGTTGGAGCATAAAAAAACATTGCACGGTGGGTTAGCCATGCATATGGGTGAGAATTAGGCTAATAAAAATTCATTGCATGTGTTTTGCCCTGAAGAAAGCAAGGTGCCTGCCATTTTTTCGGAGTTTATGTGTTGACAGTGTAAAGAACTGGTACAAAGAAGGTTGTCTTGCTTCTGACTTTATAGTCTCCATCTGGTCAGGAAAGAAGTAAATTGACCACATCTGCTGCAAATCTGTGGCTGTGCTGTTGGACCTTGCAGCTTTGTCACTAGCTCTTAGAGCCTTTTCCCCCAGATCCAGCATACTATATCCTGTCCGGAAGTTGGCCAATTTTCACACCTTTTGTACTCTTCTCTAGAATTCTTCAAACCCAGATTCTCTTGGGCATTCATTAGGGTAGCAGTTGGAAAACTTTTTCTTTAAAGAGACAGATAGTAAATATGTTAGACTTTGTGGGCCAACAGGACAAATTGAGAATAATGTATACATTAAATAATAAGAAAGGAAGCACATTTCTACAAACTTTTTATGTGAATGAATTAGCTGTGTAAGCTTAAGGTGTCCAATGTGTTACTCTAACACATATATTGTAATATGATTGCTGATGTAGTGATATTTATCACATTATGTAATAATATTGCATACTATAGTATTGTCTGTTCAAAGATAGCATTCACTATTATTAAACTGATCACAAATATTTACCTGTCAAAACCATTTGGTAAATCACAGACTGTACCAAAACAGGAGGTAGGCCAGATTTGGCCCACAATGCATAGTTTTACCAACTTTTGCTTTAAGAAATACTTGAGTGTCAATTGGAAAGAGGCAAAAATATGCATATTTAATGAACTAATGGAGGAAGCCATTATAAGCAGATTTCATTAAAGATTTTTATTAGAGTTTTGTGTGTACAAAGGCAAAGAGGGGAAAATGAATATTGTGAGGATCTAATGATACTTCTCTCAGGGATTGGTTTCCAGGTCCAGTCCCATGGAGTCAGGTCTGTGTATGTGGAAAGTGAATCTCAGACAGATTATAGAGGTATATTGTTGATGGGCTTTGTGGTACACAGGGAATACAGGTATTGTTTCCTTCAGTGCCCACTTTAGTGACACAGCATGGCCTAGAGTGAGGAAGAAGGGATGTTTTCCCCACTTTTCCATAAATACTGGGTGGGCAAGAATAGTAAGGATGCAGAATATACGAGTTTGGGGGCCTGACGGCAGTAGCCTTGAAACAAAAGTCTGTGTTTTTACAGAGGGCACCAGCAGTGGTGACGAAGTGTGGTTTCTTCCTCAACTAGATGTAGGATAACTGACGTTAAAGAAGTCACGAAAGCACCATTGCATTTCAAAGAGTCAACTAGGAATCTTTTTTGTTTGTTTGTTTGTTTTTGTTTTGGTGCCAGGCTACTACACAAGCACCCTGGAGTGGTCACTGAAGTTCCCTTAAAGTATCTCAGAACGGTTAAAAAGTAGCACATTGGTGAGTTGCACTCCACGTGGCAGCACGAGGGGTTCCACGGACTCACTTCTCAGAGAAACAGGCAAAGCTGTCAAAAACGATTAAACAACAACAATAAAAACAACCATTTAAAGTCTCTGGAAATTGTCCTAAGGTAGAAATATTTATTCAAGAAAATCTCTCAGTAAGACGGGTGAGGGTTTGTGGCTCTGGAGACACATACTTCCTTCCTTCCCACCCGACTTTGGGGTTCAGCTTGAGGGAAGCTCCACCCTGAGTGGATGAAACCAAGAATGGGGGCACCCGCGCCCCTCAGCTGTCAGTCAGGGCTTACAGTATCTCAACAGGAGAGGCGTGCTGTCAGCATTTGTCATCCCCTCCACCTCCATGTTAAAGAGACTACATTTCTGGTGAGTGAAGCTAAGAGGCTGAGCACGCCTTTCTCCCTCCCAGACCCTACTCATAGAACAAAGGCTGTATTCCAGGTTGTTTTCAAGATTCTCTCTTTGTCCTTGACTTTTGACAATTTGACTATAATGTGCCTTGGTCTATATTTGCATTTATTCTCTTTGGAGTTTGTTAATCATCTTGAATATGTAGAATACTTTTATCAAATTTGGAGGTTTTCAGCCATCGTGTCTTCAAACATTTTTTTTGTCCCTTTTTCCCTGCTCTTCATCTGGGATTTCCATTAAGTTTATGTTGATGTACTTGATGGTTTCTCGATGTCTTTTAGACTCTGTTTTCTTTATTATTTTTTTCTTCCTTCTCCTTAGACTAGACCATATCTTCCTTTGAGTTTGATAATTCTTTCTCTTGCCTGCTCAGATTTGGCGTTAAACCCCAAATCTGTTTCTGTTTTGTTTCTGCTTGGTTCCTCTTTCTAATTTATATTAATTGATCGTCTCTATTTGTTCATACATTATTCTCCTGGTTTGCGTTAACTTTTGTGCTCATGGTCTTTTTTTTAACTATTTAAACATATTTGAACTCCAAGATTCTCCTGAGTCTTTTGGGGTGGCAGAAGTGACTCCTGCTCCTTATTAAGATAGCCTTGCATTTATACAAAATCTCCCCTTAGATTGATGCTCATTCTCAACATCTACCTGTATGTCCCGTCTTCGCTCCCAGACACATAACTAGGGATGGTGTCAATCTAGCATGAGCAGAAAAGTGCAGTTCCTGTCCTGGAAGGAAATAGCTTTCATACTAAAAGAGCTGCAGGGTCTGGTAACTATATATTAACATCAAACAGAGGAATACATAAGGGATCCAATCTTGAAGGTATTGGACTAGAGTTGAAATAGAGTATGCTGTGGATTGAAGTGTGTCATCTAAAAAGATATGTTGAAGTTCTAACCCCTGGTACCTGTAAATGTGGCCTTATTTATAATATAAATAGGGGCTTTGCAGATGTAATCAAGTTATGGAAAGATCAAACTGGATTATCCTGGGTATAATAGCTCGTGTTCTTATAAGAAGGCAATATGAAGACACAGGGACAGGGAGAATGCCACGTGTAGACAGAGATTGGAATTATGTGTCTACAAGCCCCAGGACTGCTGGAAACTAGCAGAAGCTAGAAAAAGGCAAGGAAGGATGCTACCCTAGAGCTTTCAGAGACAGCATTCCATGCCTATGTCTTGATTTCAGGTTTTTAGCCTCCAGAACTGTGAAGGAACATCTTTCCCTTATTTTAAGCCACCCAGTTTATAGTACCTCATTTCAAAATCCCTAGAAAACTAATACAGAGTGGATAGAATATAAGGCCAGATAGTTAAGTTTGTTTGCTGAGGGACACTCTCATGGCCATAGTTTTGACATCTTGGCAAAGATGCCTAGAGCTGGTCCTAATACTTGTTAGATTGTTTTCTTAAAGCTACTTTAAGGCAATGACAATACCCTAGACCTATAGTAAATTAGTTGGAGATGTTCAAACTGCCTTGCCAGTATACTGTGAGATCAAAAGGCTCAGACAGTTGGGAATGTTTGAGTATATTTACTGTGTGAGATGAGACAGCCTACAAGTGGACTATAGATGCTGCCTCGGAGCTGGGCTCCCTAATGGAAATGGAGATGACAGGACCCTAGAAGGGCAGAGGGCAGATGACAGTATATACTATCAGAGAAAAGGTGGTGAAACACAATGGTAAGTAAATTGTGATATTCTGAGGGACAAAATAATGAATAGGGTAATGATTAACATGTAACCGGCAAAATCCAAATCAAGCGAGCAGAAGGCTGATGTTAGCCCCCAAAATGCAAAATTGTGATGTCTCACCTAGTTTCTAAGTTTGAGCCAGTTTTTAAACTTAGAGTTTATCACTTCCAGAAAACAACCTGAAGTGTCACTGCAAGCATATAGAATAAATATTCCACCAGTCCTTCCTCAAAACCATTTATCGCAGTAACTCTACCCTGGGGGAAGGGCGATATCCAAACCACTTGAAAGCTGTTGAATACAGCTGACAAGCCATCAAGGAGCCCAGAATGCCATCATGGCCTTTCTGTTGGAGTGAGAATATAGGGAGGCCAATTGATAAATGGAATTCGGTACCAGGCACATCTCACAGTAGGTCCAATGTGTCCATAGGATCAGCCTAGGATCATTTTCCTAGTGCCGAGTATGTAATTAGGGTGGATATACTGAGCAGATTTTAGAACCGTAATACTGGTTTTCTGGCCTTTCGAGTGAGAGACGTCATTGTAAAAATGCTAAGCCAAATACACAAGACTGCCCTCTGCCCCAGTTCAATATCGCAAAGAAATTCTCACGTGGTTACAGAAAAAAACACGGTGAGGAAGCCCATTGCAGAATTATATATGTGAAGGGGGGCAGAGACAGCTTGATTATCCCTCCCTTGGACGATGGATTTGTAAAGTGTGGTGGGTGCACCCCACGGATATTATGCAACAATTAAGAGCAACAGATAAGTTGTACACACAGCGATATGGAGGGATGGATCTTCAACATACAGATGTTAGTGAAAAACTGAAAAATGGAGTAAATATAAAACAAAACAAGCAACATAAACTATATAGGTTAAACATACATTCACATGGAAGGTACACATCTTGTATCATACATTTAAAAAGAAGATAATTAAATATAATGTAATGTTCACCTATTTGGGGAGAGATTTAGGAGTAAAGAAACGGGATAAAAGGACTTGTACAGCAAAATGAATGAATGAATGGATAAGCAAATGATGAATGAATGAATGAATCAATCAATCAATCAATCGCAGCTTGCCTGAACTAAAGACAGTAAAATATTATGAACTGGGGAAAATGATTAACTCAACTGTTTGCACCTGAGGCCAATTAAGAAAAAGAATACCCCACAGAAAGCTCTTGCAACATATGACAAGATTAGACTGTCCATAAGTGGAATAGAACATTTGAAATGTGCCAGTTGGCCGACTCACGGTTAGTGTCTGGGGGCCAGTGTCTCATTTCCAAGAACAGTTATTCCAAGGCAAAATTGGCCGTGGTTCCCTAATAGCAGCTCTCACATCCCATTGGGGCCTCCTCTGCATTTGGATGTGGACGACCTTCACAAGATGTGGGCTGCATGCATTAGAAACCCTGATTTCTTCAAGCCCTGAGGGGCAGGGTGTCCTTTCAGTGGTAACATCCTGTCTTCCCCTCTGACATTTCAAACAGCTCTTCATTGATACTTGCGAGAGTAAGTTGGGAAGAACATTGGATATAGGAGCCTGGAAATCACTTTCCTCCCTATTTCTCTTTGATCAAGCAGAGTTTCTCATGTAGGATCTTTCTGAGCCAAGGAGCAGAGACAGGAGGAAGATGGATCCGAAGGGTATAGTACTCTTTTGTGTTTCTTAACAGCTGCTTGTCCAGTTGAACCCAGGGGGAAGGAGATGCCAGTAACATGAGCCAGACTATAGCAGTTATAGCTCTATGGAGACAGCGGACTGCTGGCCTGGGGTTCATGGTGGTGAAGCAGAATGAAGTGTGAGGATCTGACAAAAGTGGAGCTGAATCCCTGAAACTCTGCGTCGAGAGGGAGGTTTTGCTTAGCCAGGACAGGAGAACATGTGGGAGCAGGACGGGCCACATTCACCTGCTAGAAATATCACAACCTCTGAAGGAATAAAAGAACGAAAACGTGAACAGGAAATGGGAAATGCCGTTTCCGCAAGTTGCTTCCTTTTCCACTTCTGTTCTGGTAGAAAATCCCAGCATGTAAATCTGAATAGTATCAACTTTCATCACAATTATTATATTGGTCTCACTGCAAGATCAACTCATTTTATGTTTCATCTCAGGATTGTTAGTTTTTTATTTGTCTTGAGCTGTATTTTCCACTATAGTAGCCACAAGCCATATGTGGCTATTGGATGCTTGATACGGGATTAGTGTGACTCAGGAAGGAATATTTTAATGTGATTTCATTTTAATTAGTGTGTTTTTAAATTTAAAAATGGAAGCAGTGCAAAATAGTTCTCTGTTAAACACAACTTTATTATTTTTGTAAGACTGTTGTTTGTTAACCATTGGAAGTTTAGCATCCAAATTGAGATGTGCTGTTCAGTGTAAAATATATACCAGATTTGAAGACTTAGCTAAATAAAATAATGTAAGTTATCTTATTAATAAATTTATATAGATTAAATACTAAAATATTTTTGCATAATGGGGTTGAATAAACTATATTATTACAATCATTTTTTACTTTTTAATATGGCTACTAGAAAACTTGAAAATACATATATGACACTCATTATATTTCTATTACACAGTGTTAACCAAGATCATAGATTTTTCTAGGCTTTCATTATCTAGTGTCAGATGCACTAGCCATAAGTGTGTTTAAATTTAAATTAATTAAAATGAAATAAAATGAAAAATTCAGTTCCTCAGCACTAACCATTTCAAGTGCTCAGTAGCCATATTTGGGTTCTGAATGAACTCAAGTTCACTTGACGGTGTGTATAAACATATGCAATATGCTCATTAAACGTGAGGAAAACGATCCTTTTTTGAAGCAACAGATAACTGGTGCTGAGAAATGGATTGTTTACAACAATGTGGTGTGCAAATTGTCTTGGTCCGGACGTGATGTTTCGCCTCAAACGACATCGAAAGCAGACATTCATCAGAGGAAGGTTATGCGCTCAGTGTGGTGCGATTTTAAAGGTGTGTTTTTCGAGCTCCTACCAAGGAACCAAACAATCAATTCAAATGTGAACTGTTGGCAATTGGACATTTTGAACGAATCCATCATCCAGAAACATCCAGAGCTTGTTAATTGTAAAGGAGCTGTGTTCCATCGCGACAACGTGAGACCACACACAAGTCTGATCACCCATCAAAAATTACTGGAGCTTGGATGGGATGTATTGCCACACCCGCCATACTCGCCTGACCTTGTGCCGTCAGACTTCCACTTGTTTCACTCTCTTCAAAACACCTTTTGTGGTATAACGTTCAATTCATATGAGGCTGAAAATCAGCACCATGTTCAATTTTTCACGAATAAAGACAGGTCCTTCTATGAATGAGGAATTATGAAGCTCACTGAAAGATGGCAAAAAGTTATTGAACAAAACGGGCTATAATATATCATTGATTGATCTTTGTTCTTTATATAAATCAATGACCTTTGAAAAACATAGACAAAATACGTCATGACTTTTCCAAAGACCCAATAGAAATACTAACAGGGTAACGTGAGAGCACTGAGAAGGAGTTTTCTTCCCTGTGAGTGATGCTGGTCAAGAAAGACTTCATAAAGGTATTAAGCCAAAGGTTCCTAGCCCATCGCTTTTCCCATTTACCTACAACCCTGACTTTGGAGTAAATGCTAAGGACAAAAATGCATGTACATGTTTTTCAAAGTTATAATAACTCCAGCGATTTAAAAATATGTTTGTAATATCTACGAATACTTAATTCACAAATGAATATGGGCTTTAGGAGAAATTATCGTTAAAAGCCCAAAGTCCCAAATCTACAGTTTGACACTGTGATTTCTTACAATGTAAATGACTTTGAAAAAGTTATCCTCTCATAAATTAATATATTTTTAAAAATGTGTTGCACTACTGTAAGGGCTGTTAGAGATACACAAAGATATAAGACTAGTCTTAGCCAAAAAGTATTTCACAATCTAATTGTGAAGTGAAGGCATAAAGATAAGAAAAATTTAATAACCGTATGGAGTTAAGAATCGTAATGGGGTTGGATTTTACCATTCTCTAGAACCACCCAATTTCCAGAACTCTATATTACATATCCCTCCATAGCCACTCCTGAGAGTTAAGATTAAAACCTCTCTTTCTGTTTAGCTGGATGAAAGTGAGGAATCCTGTCTTCTGGGCTAGTTGTACAGCAGCAGGCAAATCCAGGGTACAGCTTTTTTATTGTCCTGGACCACTGACAGAGGGCTGTGGTCAAATCTCATGGCATTCAGGAAAGCCCTGGGGCGTAGCAGGTTTCCTTCTTCTGGTTGATTCATTGGCAACCAAAGTAGGAAATTGACAGATGGTCCACACCCTCCCACAATGAAGTCATTCTAATTTGGCTTCTCCTTTTGGGTGACATAGGGTACTTCCTTCAATGATGAAAAACATCTACAAATCATCTTGGTACTGTGTCACTTGGCAATCCACGATGCTGAGCCTGCTGACATCTCCACATAGTTCACCAATAGTTCTCTTGAATACAGATGTGGGAACTTGAGAATGGATTATCTGCTCCTTTCATCATTCCATTTCCAATTTATTTTTATAGCCTTTTTTGATTTGGTACTTTGTTTAGCATCAAAAGCCTATTTCAAAGGGTAAAAATAAGAACAAACATTAAGCCCTTCTTGAATTTTTAAAATTTTTGCTTTAAAATCCTACTCAAGGTAATGTTGATGCCTTTGAATGGTCAGGGGGAAATATTGGGAAGGAAATGAAGGAAAAGAAAGCTCAATGATTAATAGAATAAGAATTTGGTCTTGATACATAAGAACATAGGCAGGTGCCACAGAGAAAAGTCCTCTATGGGTTGGAAGAAGCAGAGACGTCTTCTCAGATGAGGAAGGAATTGAATTAGCTCCCTTATGATGGTCAGATTTTGGTTAGACAGGCCAGAGTTTGAAGGGCAGTAAAGGTATTTGAGGCAGGAAAACCTGTGTGAGGAATGTTCCAGAGGCAAACTGTGTTCAAAAAGGTGGAATAGACTAGCCTGATTCTATTGTGACACAAGACACAGGAGAGTTTTTTTCCCCAAAAAACCTGATAGGCTTCTGATCTGAAGTCTAAGGACATGAGTGTGAATCCCAGTCTGCTGCTGATCTTGGGCCAGCAAGTCCTTTAGTCATCCGCTCAGCATCAAGGTCTTCAGAAATAAGGTATAACATATTCTGTTTTACGCATCCTATAGAATCAAAGGGGCTTCTGGGAAGAAAGGGCCCTGTGACTTCTTAAGTCCACCAGACATGGAATACATCAGTTTGCTGTGGAAATTATCACATTGTCAAATGGGTTGAAACTCTAAGGCTTTTGTAATATTTCTAGCTGGGAAATGAAAAGAAGAAATCAATGGAACCAATGAAATTTGTAGAGAAATTTAATTTCAAGTATTCTTCACCCTATGCTCATTTTTCATCTGAGATTCCAAATTCTAAGTCATGCCACCCAAGGCCCATTTGAGGCCCTTCCTGGCATGGCCCCGCTCTGCTTGCAGCTCCAGCTGTGTCTGCTGTCACTTTGGCATGTGTGCCCTACAGTCTATCCATCACAAATTATTTCAGGTTCCTAGAAAACAGCATACTAGTGTGTATTTGTACCAATCGTTCCCTTTCCTTCAAATGCAGTTCCCTTATCTGCCAGAGTGATAAATCTTGAAGAGTCAGCTTAAGTAAAGCTTTAGCTTATGAGTTGGTTAAGCACCTTCTTACATCTCACTACTACCCTATTTTTAGTTCAGTAACAGTAAGGGCAATAAGATCTATTTATAAAATGCCTATTAGGTATTAGGCAATAAGTAAGACTTTTTATGCATGCTCTCAATTATCCTGGCAATCTCCTGAGGCATTACTTATATTTCTTTTATATTTCATATTTTTTCACATTTTAATTTCAGCAATTATGGGGCGTTTTAGAACCATGTGTACATTTATTATAGTGCTTTGTTTGCCCCCTTACAACCTATTATTAGGGTATTTTAAAATCAATGATACTTTACAAATCAGCGTACCATGGTCTTACCTATATTTCCCAGATTTGGAGACTAAGGTACACAGCAGAGATGAATAAGACTAAAATTCTTCTACTTGAAATATAAGCCAGTACTGTATTTTCAAACAGTGAGAATAATCACTTAATAGAAAAGCAGTGTGACATAGTGCTGGACAAGGCAGGGGCTTGCGAGTGGATTGTTACTGGGTTTAAGTTCTTGGTTTGTCACTTTGAAAATATGTGACTTAGGCAATTAACCACTGTGCTTAAGTCACATATATTTCTTTAAAGTCATCTTATTGTTTTGAAAATACTGGCTTATCTGTCTATGGCCCCACATAAAGCCATAAACACATCAAGTGGAAGGATTAGGTTTGTTCCTCTGTGTTCCCTCCATGCTAGCCCATGGGCCCACGAGAAGCACTGGACAGATGTCTCTGGAGTGACAGAAGTGATTGCTTTCTGTCACTGCCTATGTCACATTGTTACAGTAAAAGCCTGAATATAACAGAAAATATTTCTTAGTACGCAGTCCCCTCAGGAGAGATGAGTAGCCAAAAAATTGGTTGCTGAGTGTTTCAACTGCTTAGACAGAGAAAAAGATGGAGGAAAGAATTTTCTTAAGGAGAAAACTACTTATCATTTCATTTGGAGTGTTCCGGGAACCGAAAAGGCAGGAAATGGTGGAAGACAGAACTTTCTCATACTCTGCCCACCTTCTCCTGGGGCTCGGAGACTGCAGATCCTTTCTGGAACACTACCATATGAAAAACAGCTGCAGTTTAAATGTGGAAAAAGCGAAGTTCAGCCTCGTTGGGAAGTAGTTTTGATTAACTGCAGAAAGAAACACCCAACCTAACTACTATTATTAAAACCTGCAGTGGGGAACAGAGAGGACCCAAAGCTGCTTACTCAAAGAGGGGGAAGTATAGTTACATGTAAGCTGTAGCTCTCAGTCTATTACTGATTTTTAGTTATCATAATTCTTAGCTCTTTTTGAACTTTACGGTGGAACTTAATGAGTCAGAGAAGCAGGAAAAAAATAAAAATAAGTGCGTCTCAATTAACTAAGACTCAGCTATTTTTATTAAAAAATAACAAGGCATTTAAGGGAAGTAGCAGTTGCTTTGAATTATCCACAAGTCGGAACAAACTCATATGAAAATAATGAGATGTTAGTCCATTACACAAGGCTTATGAAGCTATTTGTAGCTTTTTTTCCCAGCATAGGTTTTTTGTTTTTTTGTTTTTTTTTCAAAATTCACTTTAAATAGAATTCGAACACCAGGAGTCTGTCAGCAAAATCAGGGACTTCTTGTGTTGTGTTTAAAGTAAGACGCAACTGCTTTAAATAAAGTCGTTAGTGTCCTCACCATTCTTATCTGCACGCTGTAGTCCCAACTGCGAAGGCTGGGGGACACATGCCAACTACAAGCGCTTCCTGAAGAAAATGAGGAATCAGCAGCAGAAGGGACTTGGAAGAATCTACAAATCATTTGACATCTGTTCCACATTTTTTCTGTCCTAGAATTACAGTCGAGGATGTGGTGGTTCTGTGACATCTGTGTCAATACCACGAGGCCTACCAATTCAGAAACAGGTGGATTATCTCTCCTTGTTGATTGGCGAACAGGCTGAGGCCGCAAACTGTTCAGTGCCCTGTGATGCTTGCCACACAGTGTATGGACACGCAATTGGTTCTCTAGCTCAGAGCTTCCCAGAGAGCGTGCCAGTCATGTATGTGCCATAGATATTGATGTCCTTGGTCCCTGGGGAAGAAGGTAGGACCTGAGTGGCCTGGCCAGCTGCCTCAGGCAGCCAGTATCCTCTTCCAGGGAGTACCTGAGACAAGGGTTTGCGTGTAAGGGATTGAATAAGGAAGTCCTGGCAAGGAGAAACCTGCGAGAGAGTGGAGGGAGCAGGACAGAGGTGGAGAAGCAGCGGAGCAGGTGGAAGATTCTAATGAAGTCCCACGCTCAGCCTGGTTCTGCAGAGAGCTCGGGAGCACAGAGTATGTCTCAGAGTTTGTTCCCCGCAGAAGTAAGGAAGCTGAGCGTTCCTATCCCTGCAGTAGTTGGTCACTGGCGATAGGCTTCCCAGAGGGACACCCGCTTCCCAGCACAATGGTTCTCGGCACGTGAGGGCAGGGTGGGTGAAGCAGCGCCCGTAGCTCAAGGGCGAGCCTCTTGATAAAGTTGTGGAGTGTGAACCCTAAGAAGCAAAGCCCATGGAAGTAGGAGGGATAGGCGCAGAACCAGTAAAAGAGATCTAAGTGTTTCCAGGTGGAACAGCTGTCATCTCTACTGTGCTCAGATTGTCGTCTGGAGAAGGCCTGGCAGCACGCCCCCATCGTCCCCCATGAGCCACATGAGGTCTTCAGAATGCAATTTGGACGAACCTGGATTTCTGAGCATGAAATCTGGGGGATAATAAATGCTGTTTTAAATAGTTAAGTTTGGGGATAATTTGTTACATAGCAGTAGATAAAGAGATATAGAGAGTCATGTCACACAGTTCCCCAGCCAACCCACTAAGGACCCATCATGAGAGTAACAAATCAGACATTGTTGCTTTAACTTCTAATACCTTTTTTCCCTGTAATAGAATATAGCCCATCCTATTAGGGGCTAATACGAGGTTGGACAATTAAGTTCGCTAACTCATCCTAGAAAAAGTACCACATACTTCATTGCTGAATATCACTATGGTCACCTTCGAAGTGCTCCCCTTGGGAAGCTATAAAATGATGCCAGTGCCTAGTCCACCCTTCAAAGCTATTTTTCTGGAATGGCCATTAGAGCTGTAATCATATTACACATGATGTCCTGAATGAATGTCATCAAAATGTCTTCCTTTCAATATTCCCTTTATCTTTGGGTAAAGAAAGAAGTCATTGGGGACCTGATTAGGTGAGTAGGGAGGGTGTTCCAATACAGTTATTTGTTTACCAGCTAAAAACTCCCTCACAGACAGTGCCATGTGAGCTGGCGCATTGTCGTGATACAAGAGCCGTGAATTGTTGGTGAAAAATTCAGGTCATCTAACTTTTTCATGCAGCCTTTTCAGCACTTCCAAATAGTAAACTTGGTTATCTGTTTGCCCAGTTGGTACAAATTCATAATGAATAATCCCTCTGATAGCAAAAAAGGTTAGCAACATCATTATAATAAATTCACAAACTTAATTGCCAGACCTCGTATATTTCATTAATTTATTTGCTTATTTAGTTATCATCAGTCTCTCACATTAGGCTGTAAGTACTATCAGGGGAAGGACTATGTCTGTTTTGCAAGACTGGTGCCCAGCATGGTACATGACATATAGCAGATTTTCAATAAATGTTTGTTGATGAAATTAAGAGGAGACAGAGGGACAAAAATAACTATTATTTAATCTAATTTGAGCCCATTACCTATTTCTGCTATTTTTAAACCAACTCACACACTACCCCAAATTTCCCCAAATGTATTAAGTAGATTTCAGTTATATAGGGTCTTAGAAATCTCTCCAAGCAGATGTATACATCTGCATTAGGAGAAAAGCCTTCATCATAAGAAAGGGCGGAGCCAGCACTAGCTGCACTGCAAATACATTGACAAAGGAAACAGACTGGATTATACTTTAAAAATTGCTAATATGAAACAGCTTTTAAGATTTATGAATGAGAAGATGAAAGGAAATAAAGTGAAAGCTCAAGTGAATATTCTGAAGTGGATGATTGACAAAAGGAAATCTATTGAAAACAGAAGGCCTTACATATACAAAACCAAAATGGAATTCATTTTTTTTTAAAGTCTCCAAATGTCAAAATAAAAGAAGGTCCAATGCAACAGGTGCGGCATTTGGCAGCACAGGGATGAGGCTGGATGGGACTCTGATGGGAGTTCTGGGGAGCTCCTGTACTCCAGAAGGGTTTGAAACATTTATGTCCTCTGGAAGATGGGCTAAATTAGGATGAAGTTGGCTAGGCTAAACTATGGGGTAGATGACATGTTCTTTTCGACACGTGACCCGTATCATCAGCCTTATTATGAGAATTAACAGCAATAGCAATTGTACAGGGAGATAATTTAATAGAAGGCAAAAGTACTGAAAGGTCAATGTGGAAATTAAGAACAAATGGGACTGAGGGCAGAATTGCAGGCATGTGTCAAAGCATCACAATAGTTAAATATTAGCAACTAATTCAAATCCATTTTTGAAATGAAATAAGACAGGCATACCTTTGTGCTTACTTCCCCTTATGAGTGTTTGTTAAATGCTTTCTATGTGTGAGGCATGAGCAAGGAACAAGGCATTGAGAGATGAAAAAGCCCGAGTCCTGTCCTTCCAAACCTCACAAATGCATGGGCAGATATCTAAACTAATTACAAGGTGGTAAATGTATATGAGGTCTGACAATTAAGTTCGTGAACTTGTTGCAACGCTGTTGCTAACCTTTTATGATATCAGAGGGATTATTCATTATGAATTTGTACCAACTGGGCAAACAGTTAACCAAGTTTGCTATTTGGAAGTGCTGAAAAGGCTGCATGAAAAAGTTAGATGACCTGAACTTTTCACCAACAATTCATGGCTCTTGCATCACAACAATGCACCAGCTCACACGACACTGTCTGTGAGGGAAATTTTAGCCAGTAAACAAATAACTGTATTGGAATACCCTCCTACTCACCTGATCTGGCCCGCAATGACTTCTTTTTTGAACCGAAGCTAAAGGAAATACTGAAAGGAAGACATTTTGATGACATTCATTCAGGACATCAAGTGTAATACAATGACAGCTCTGATTTTTGTACCTATACCAGAAAAAGAGTTCCAAAATTGCTTTGAAGGGTGGACTAGGCACCCTTCCAGAAAAAGAGTTCCAAAATTGCTTTGAAGGGTGGACTAGGCACTGGCATTGGTGCACAGCTTCCCAAGGGGAGTACTTTAAAGGTGACTGTAGTGATAATCAGCAATGAGGTATGTAGCACTTTTTCTAGGATGAATTCACAAACTTAATTGTCTCACCTCATATAGCATGACAGGAGCACAGAAAAGCAGGCCTCAGTTGGGATCAGGGAAGGCTTCATGTATGTGTCAATATCTGAGGTTCATTTTGGGGGGATGCAGGAGGGGAAAAATAAGGGATTTAAAGCATTTAATGTAATACAGATATTTTGAAGTGTTTTATATGTTTAGGGCTTCTTTTACACTTTTCTTTATTTTGTAAGCTTGATATTTACCTTCGGTAATTCTCCATGAGGTAGCAGAGAGTAAAAGAGGTTGGATGGGGGCTTATAAAACATAAATGTAATTTTAGATCCATTCATCAGAAATCTGTATATCATCCTAGTATTCGCATCACTTCCTTCTTTAGAGGATTGTTCTATAGTAGCAGCTGCCTTGCTCATGAAAATGTAAATCTCTCTGAGAGGGACAGGACCTTGAAACCTAGTTAAGTAATTTTATCCCTTGGGAATTAATTTATCAATTCCTTTCATGAGAATAGGTTTAGGCAGAAACAGGGGGAAGAGTATGAGAATACTGGGTGTCCGTCCGCAGGGGAAGAAGACTGGGGTAGCATGTATCATAGATTTTGGGGGAAAGTACAAAACTTACAGACAGATCCCATTACATCTTGAAGCAGTCCTAATGGTGAACTTTCTCAAAGATAGGTTATAGACTAAGCTGGCCTTTGCCTACAGTTCTCTCTTTTCAACATGGTTGTCTGAAATCTATGGTCAGCTTCAATTCATTTGACTCCTACCCAATTTCAAGGTCAGAGACTTTCCATGGCCTCAACCTTTTTCCAAACGGGAAGACGAGCCAACTGGTGGGGGAAACATATGGGCTCAATGCTTAAGGCCGCTGGCCTTCCCTTTCGGTTCACAGATGTTGTCAGATGAGCCTTTATTTTGCAGCACACCTTGAGCAGGGAGAAGCTCACCAAGTCCTGGAAAATGGCTGTAACATGCTTGTTCATCAGAGAAATACAGAGATTGGAAAATTTCATCAAAACCATTTGTTTGTCCTGGTCTTGTTAAAAGAGCCACCACATGTGTTTTAGGAAGCTATAGGCATATATTACAGTATACGGACCAAGAAGCGGGATGTTTTATTTTGATCAGGATCAGATTTTTTTTAATTATTATTTTTTTTCATTGACAGTTGACACTTAATATTATTTTATATTAGTTGCAGGTGTACAGCATAGTGGTTAGACATTTATATAATTTATGCAGTGATCCCCCTGATTAGTCCGGTACCCACCTGTCACTATACATTGTTGTTGCAACATTATTGACTATATTCTCTATGCTGTACTTTACATTCCCGTAACTATTTTGTATAATTATACATTTGTATTTTTTATTTTTTTTTTTTTTTTTTTTTTTTTTTTTTTTTTTTTTTTTAGCTGAGCCATCCTGCTACCTGTTGGCAGCTCAGCGGCTGCTCAGCTCGGGCTGGACTCGAACCGCTGTTGCTCAGAGCTCAAACTCTTGAGCGAGCTCTTAACCAACTGAGCCACTCAGCCGGCCCTACATTTGTATTTTTTAATTTCTTCACCTTTTTCACCCAGATCAGAGTTTTTAAAGAGATATTGTTACTTGGCAATTAAGGTCATATTCATGATTATCTTTGCCCAAGTATTTGTGTTGGTTCTTGAAAGGAAAATGATAGGAAAATCTTGCTATTCTTAATACCTCTTGTAATGTTTTACGAACTAGCTGAATCCTAGACTCAGAGTGATCTTGAATCAAGCCCTAGCTCTGCCACACCCCATTGATGTGACCGTGGGTGGTGCTCTTCCACAATCTCAGTTTCTTTATCTGTAAAGTAGAACTGTTAGTAGTTTCTCCTGAATAGCATTGTTTGGGGGTGTAACACAGGAGGTCGACTCTCGGCAGGTTCTTGGATTTGGTGAGGCTGAAAAAAGACAACGGAGGCTTAGGTAAATGGTTCGTACCACAGGTATATTTTCAAGGGTGGCTGGACAAGACACTGGAACAGCATCCACCAATACCCCAACCAAGGATGCCCCACATGATAGCCCAGATGGTAGCCGGCTAGGGCACAGGAGGCAACATCTGTGTATCTGTCCTTATCTTCCATATCTGTTCCCCATTTGCAAGGGCATCCACTGGGCATCTATTGGGCACCCGCGCTTGTTGGGGCAGTCCCGACATTTAAATAGCATGTAGAACAAAGGTGGCTGACAGCCAGCTGGTTACATAAGGGGGGGGGGTTGGGCATCCAGCTGATCTGAGCAGGCCTGAGGACAAGCCAGTGACCTTGTACGCAGGCCCGAGAGCCTGGAAACTGCTGTCCTGGCCCTTTCCCTACAGGGCAGGAGATCAGGTAAGGATGTAAAACACTCAGAGTTTCTGGAGCGTAATAAACCTTATATACGTAACTCTTATTATCATTAATATAAAGTGCTCTCACACAACCTTATTTGAGTATTATTTCAGTCCTACAAGGTGCCGTTTTAAATATATTTTAATGAAGAAAAAAAATAGGGAGAAAGGGCTTACCACATCCCAAATTAGTGGCAGAGTTGAGGCTCAAACTCAACTCTTTGAACTCTAGGCCATCTCACTAGACCACTGCTCCAACTTGATCATGAACACCTCTAAGGCTTCAACCAAGGGGTGAATTTCAACACATTTATCAACAGGGAAGAGGTTGAGGGTGTGGTTTTTCACTAGCAGATATGGAAGTAGTTCATAATTGTACTGGCCCATAGTAGTTAAAACATCAGTGTGGCTATCTAAATACCAGTCCTACTGGTACTGAATCTTGCATGTGCTGAAGATTCAGGAAATGTAGTTTAGTTGCATTAAATCAAAATCTCTGAGTCTCCGGCTCTAACAAAGTGTTAACCTCAAGAAAGTAAACTTTAGCTCCAGTATGTTATTTGAAAATAAGACTAAATCAGAAGATCCTTTTTTATTTTTCATTAAGTTTGTCCCGTAGTATAAGATTCACACCCAGCACTATTCTGTGGGGCTTGAAAACATCAATCTTTAAGTAGGTACTTGTAAATTCTCGACATCTTAATGCAAAATATATTTGTGGAGGGTTATTAACAACCTTTAAACTTCTCTGATTCATGTGTGTTTGGATAGTTGGTGCTTTCACCATTTCTGGTTTTATAGTAAGTTTTCAATATTGAGCCCTGAGTTCATGTGAGACAGAGAATAGCACCTATTTTTCTTGTGGTCAAAATAGGGCTCTGCTACTAGTGGAGGTACTGGGCAGAGATCCTGGAAGAAGGCAGAAAGAGAGAAAGAGAGAAGGCTATCCATGTGGGTGTTAAAAATGGTTCAAGTTTAACCATATGTTCTGCCATGTTATCACTGACAATCATTTTCTTTCCTCTGTGTATATATGCACTGCAAGGCAAAATTTCTTTGTCTTGGTCACCCATCAGCCCTTCCTGTCTGTGATGTTGTGATTTATAATAAGAAATACATGTTTATTCCGCATCCTCATTCTTTGCACAGAGATCCAAAACCCTTAAAACATCCTAAATGAAAAAGTAATAAAGGTGTCTTGACATACATAATAAACCCCCTTCAACCACACCTGAGTTTATTTATATTAATGAGGTAACTTTTGGAAAGCATCTAAGGATGGGGCTTTGTTGCCAGGGGAACCAAACAAGTGATCAGTGGGTTGGAACTTTCATTCTCTTCACACTGACCTCCAGGGAGGAGAAAGGGCTATTGACTGAGTCACCAGTGGCCTCTTATGTAATCAATCATGGCTGTGTAATGAAGACTTCATAAAAAACACAAAAGGATGGGATTTGGAGAACTTCTGGGTGAGCGAACATGTGAAGATGGGGAGAGTGGTATGCTCAGAGAGCAAGGAAACTGAGTCACTTCCCACGTACCTTGTATCTTTCCCTCTTCATTAGGCCATTCATCTTATTCTTTATACTACTCTTTTTAGTAAATTGGTAAATGTAAGTAAATATTTCTCTGAGTTCTGTGAGCTGCTGTAGCAAATTAAACAAACCTGAGGAAGGGTCAGTGGGAACTTTCCATTTATAGCCATTAGGTCAGAAGCACAGGTGACGACCTGGACTTACGATTGGTGTCTGAAGTAGGGGCAGTCTTTCGGGACTGAGCCCTGTGGGATCTGACACTACCTCCAGGTATAGTGTCAGAATTGATTTAATTGCTTAGTGGTGTTGGAACAAACACCTGTATAAGACTTTCACAGAGGGGCTTTTGAGGGTAAGGGTAGAGGAGTACAGGTTTAAGAGCAAAGAGGAAATAGTCTTGGCCATAGCAACACTCAATAATTGCTTGTTGAATAAATATTTGAATCAGATTTTTAAAAACTCCTCACAAAATCCTGATAATAAACACTTCATAAATCTCAATAGTCCAATAGCCATTGAAATATCCTAAGTTCAAATGAGAATGATTTTGAAGGTCTCTGTTTAGTACAGGTGGCAGATAGTATTATTGTTCCATGTATTTCCTGCACCTCCCTGGCAGAAAAATACACGTATCTGCCCACTAATTTCTATTTCATTTGTGTTAGACTTGGTCATGAAACTTGTTATGGCCAAGCCACTTCTTCCTGTATGAGTGGAAGTGATATGAGACTCCTCTTTGCAGAACATTTAAGAACCATTGCTTAGCTCCACCCTCCCATAGTTCAGCCTGCACCATAGAATGAACAGAGCTACAACCAAATTATCACCAAAATGTAAGGCAAGCAAGAAGTACAATTTCTTGTTGATTAACAGTTATTTTGGAGTAATTTATTTCAACATTACCTAGTGAATGCTGGCTAATACACTATGGAAACAGATAATAAAATAAAAATCAGGAGTATCTTAACTTTTTCCTGGACAGTTTTTTTTTAAGGAAGACCTGGGCTTTTATACCATCCCCTATCCGCCTGATGCATAGATGACAAGACTGGTTTTGATTTATGACCCTTTGAGACTGGGCAGCTGCTGAGCTAATCTCGCGAATGGCTGGCCACACATCTCATTTTCCCCTTCCATGCAGGATCCACAACATGGTATGGTATAATGATGAGCGCCATATAATGAGGAATTTTGGCTGTGATCTTGACTTTGATGGGGCTTAGAATTTTACAATGGACTGATCACTTAACCTCGCTTAGCCTCAATCTCATCCCCTATAAAAGGGCTATAATCATGCATTTCCCACCTCAGGTCTTTGCAGAGGCTATTCCTTTTGCCTGTAATGCATTTATTTCTGTGCATCCCTAGCTGGCTTCAGGTGCCAACTTCAAGTTTCCATCCTTTTCTGATTCTGACCACCTTATAGAAACCAGCGCCTCACTCCCCTCCCAGCTCTGATAAGCCCCCTTTGGCTCCTTCATAGCACACATTTCAATTTGTAACTATATATTGTTTGCTTATTTCTGTGCTAATTGTCTGTTTTTCCAAGACTCTATGCTTCTTGAGAACAGACATGTTTGTTATCTTGTGTATGACTGTAAGCCCAGCTCAGACCACACTGCATAGCATACAGCAGGGACTCAAATACTTCAAATACATTAATAACTAATAGTGGCTCCTACTTATAGCATACTTAACACGTGTAAGCACTGATCTAAGCATCTCAATTACATTAACACATTCTAAAACACTCCTATGAGGCAGAACCTATTACTATCTTCATTTTATAAATAGAAATAGAAGCTCAAAGATGTTAGGTAGCTAGCTTTCCCAGGAGTGTCCAGCAGGTTAGTGGCAGAGTCAGGAATCAGAAACAGTGAGGGGTTTTGAAGTCTGTGTGTCCTTGTCTCCCAGGGCAGTTGTGAATGAACATTAAAGGACACATACAAGTAAAAGTGGTTTGCATACAGGGTAATGCAAACCCTTGATGGGCATCATGAAATAAAAATTGTCTGTAGCCAACTCGTTTTCGTCTCCTTTGCTGAAATCCTCAGCTAAACTCAGAGTAAAGGTGCTGTCCAGAGCTCCTCTAGCAGCAATTTTTTTTCCAGACTTTCTGAATAAAGAATGAAAAAGCCAACATTTCCTTTGAGTGAAGTGTGGGAATTGTATTAACATCAACACAGAAGGTAGTTTCTGGTAAATTTGTTCAACATTTAAAACAAATTATTAGGTAATGACTTAAGGTCAATTCATCTAAAATGTATTGCATAGTTACACATGTGTTGGGTTCTAGAGATTCAAAGATGAGTAAGTCATAGGACCTAATGATAAAATGTTCACAGTTGAGAAAGAAAATATCCAGGCATTATTTTCTTCCTACTTCAAGTGTGGTCTATGACCCAGAAGCATCATCATGTTCTGAGACCTTATAAGAAATGCAGATTTTCAGATCTCACCATCCCAAGCCATGTTAATTAGAACCTGCATTTTACCAAGATTCTTAGGTGATTTGTCTGAACATTAGAGCTTGACAGTCTCTGAGTTTTAATTGACCTTCGAGGTGGTGTATTCATGTGTTTTATAAATTATCATGAAAGCACAGAGATTGGAAAACCAGCCTGGGGTGGGTTGCGAGTGTCAGTTTGTCCAGAGAAGGCTTCCCAGAGGAGCTACAATGTGGCTGAGGCTTGAAGGATGAATAGTAATTACCAGGGGGAACTGAGGAGAAACGTATAGTCTAAGAAGAGCATGGCTAGGGTAGATAGGCATCAGGTATACACTTAGCTCTGAAAACTCCTGAATAGTTCAATATATTTGGAGATAGAAAAGATATGTGTCAGAAATGAAGAAAAACAAACAAAGGGCAAACTGTGAAAACTCTTGAGTTCCATGCTAGGCTGTCTGTCATGAGGGGAAGCCATATTTAAATTATGTGTGTGTATGTGGGCAGGGTGGCGGGAATAAGAAGGTCAGATTTTTAGTTTAGAAAGAGCACTCGTGTTGCCATGTGTTAGAAGGCCTGGATAGAGGCAAAGGGAAAGAGGGGATGTTTGTGAAATTTTCAGATGACATAAAGCTGGGTGGAGTAGTTACAATAATAGATAACAGAAGCACAATTAATTCATAATGATTTCACCAGATTTGAAGATTGAATCCAACCAATAGGATGAAAGTCAACAGAAAGAAAATGATAAAGCTTAGTATTTGCATTTTTCAAAAAGAAAAAAAAAATCAGTTGAGAAAGTGCAAGAAAAATTCCCTAAAACTTGTGGTGGTGGATGTGGTCATGATTTAACTGACAAGTTAAATCTGCGCCAACCAGTATGCTGAAAAGCTGAGTCTTTGGCTTTATGGATAGAAAAAAAAATGGCCCATGGGAAATAACTCTTTTTCTTGTCTGACAACCTTCTCTTGACCTTTTCCCACCCTCTGCTCCATCACTTTATTATAAGATAAATCTATTAGTCTCTGATAGTTTCAGGACCAGCATATAGAATGGATGTTCTTGCATAAAGACTTTTTATATATCACACCTCCCTATACAAGCTTTTCAAAATTCATTCTAAGTATATGTTTGTTGTTGTTGTCTGCCACCACTGGAGAGAGAACAGAACTTCTTAAAGAAAGAGTTTCCATTCCTTGTTGTGTTCCCAGTCCCTAGACATTTAATACCAATGAGGAAATGAATGAATGAATGAATGAATGAATGAATGAACAAGTAGAGTTAAACAGAGCCTTAATGTGAAAGAACTGAAGGGCCACATGTAGCTATGCATCCAACATAAGGGTATGGAGAACCACTGTCACATGTCTTAAAAAGAAAATATACAACCCTGCTCTTGTCTTCTGGGAGAAGTGAATGGCCCATTAGCAACACTTCAGTTCTTTCTACAACCCTGAAGCACATGTGCACACCCAGCAACAGTTTTCCTACTGAGCTCCCTTGCCTCCTTGGCTGTCTTTCCCTGGAGCCTCCCTCCTCTGTGATCTGGGAGGGATTTCGTGTCCCTCCCCGGAGACCGTTCCGCAGGGAAAAGTCACTGGAGTGATGCTTCTGGAGTCCATTCTTCTGGCGTCATCACAGCTGGACATCAGATGTCAGAGCCCCAGGATGGAGCAACATGAGGTCTCTGACTATTCGGATTAGAAAGCTGCGAGTGCCCTGTCTGGCAGCCAGAATAAGAGACTATAAAGCAGAAACACACGATGAAAGCTCTGATTCAGGGATGAGCCCTAGGCTCCCTCCTCAGAGTCGGTGGAGCTGGGCTCTGAAAGCTCTTCTCTGCACAGCTTTGTGGGGAGAACCAGAGAGGCCTGAAATTGTCTGCTCTCCATTTCTAGCTTCCACCATCCTGCCTGAAGAATGCTTTATTACCACTCCAATTATCCTGTGTTTACTTGATAACACATAGTGAAAACGTGGAAGCTAAGAACATTTCATGTGATGTTTTAAAAGTGATGCAAGTGATATCATAGCCAAGCGAGGGTCATGCTTCCACTGGGCATGTGTTGAATTTCTACTGGTACCAAAGGCTGGCATGAAATTCTTTACTGTTTAAAATGATACTTACCCTTTGTTTTATGGGTGTTTTGACAATACAGTGCTTCTTGCCTTTTGTGCATAGGGGTGTAAGAGAGAGGGAATTCCTGGGTCTTAGAAGAAGCCACGCCCATGGCCACAGTGACACCAGGGAGATGGGTGTGCAGTCTTTTCCGAGAGGGGTTAGAAATGTCTAGAACTGCATTCTGGATGGATGAATGGGGATATTCTCTACTCTTTCAAACTGGAGAAGACAGCTAGTGAATTTGTTTTTATTTTTCTTTTCTCACTTGGCTTCAATTTTATTATTTTTTACAGCATGTTTTTGCTCATCAGAATAGTAAGAACAACTGGTCTCGGTTACTATTGTTGTTGTTAGTGGTAGTAGTAGCAGAAATAATTCCCTTTATAGGGTAGTTATTCTGTGTAGGTAATGTGCTATGAATCTTATATAACAGTAATTTCACTTAACCTCACCAAAATCCTATACTTAGAATCTGACCTCTACATGGTCAGAGTTACATCACCTTAGTAGCTCAGTATGAAGCAGTAAACGTTTTCTATCAGTATGTCCAATAGTAGCATAGCAACAGGAGTTCAAAATAATGGGTTATTTATACTCATATTTAAATAGGGGTGACGTATTGGTTCCGAGTCACCTGTATTTTCTTTAAAGGGACTATTCAGACAGCTGTCTGCTGGTAATCAACCTCAGAGCAACTTTGTCAGCTGCACTTATACTCAGATTCACTCTTTGTCCTACAACTACAACCAAGTTTTCAATTTTATCCAGAAATTTACTCTAAATATTAGAATATTAATAAAAACATCTATAATATTATGAGTATGTGAATACTATTCATGACTAAAGGGCATTAACTGCTAGGATGTTATTTCCTTCCTTGCATATTCAATGTTATGCTTTCTGGACCACTCTAAAGATGATTTGTTTTATCGTCAATATCCAAGGGACTTAGAGAAAAAATGAAACAGCACAAAAGAGACAGGAACTGTTAGTGGGAAAGCACTGTTGTTGAGTAGTAAGTCAGTTAGTTAGCCAGTTAGGTAGTTAACTTTTATATTATATGGTCAAGGAAGCCGTCACTTCAGAGATATCATTTGTACAGAAATCAGAAGGAAATAAGGAACAAGCGATGCTGACATCTGGTTTAAAAGTATTTTGAGAAGATTAAAAAATAAATGTGCAAAGACCATGAAACAGAAGCAAGATTGGCATGGTTGCGGAATAGCCAGGAAATCAGTATGGCTGAACTAAAATGCTTAAGGGAAAAACATAGTAGGTTTTGAGTTCAGCTCAGCGTCCAGAATTTTATGTGAGCCTTTGATAAGGCTTGGAAGTTTACTCTGAATGGCATGGGAAACCACTGAACGCCATACCACATGACAAGCAATGTTTAGTCATGATGTAACATTACATTCTTAAGAAGCTGACAATCCAGTAGTATAGATAGGCCTGTATCAAAATGTTATTGTATATGATGAAGTACTACACTAAGGCTATTTCTAGGAGCAATTCATAGGGCCACCTAGCCCATCAGAGGAAGTGATACCTAAATTGAGGAAGAAACAGAGATGTGGAATCCATCTCATCTTTCTTTTTTTCTCACAGTTGTAAGTGTTAGTGGGATCCAAAAATTGGTCAAGGACCTTTCTAATTCCTAAATCAAACTTGGTAGGCTAGCCAAAGCTTATTTCATAGAGACATAGGAAAACTTTGAATATATTGCTGCTACAGTGTTGGTAACCTTGTTCTTCATGCGTTATCCAAGTTGTATTGTTTTTATTTCCTGACCTTCTGCCGTCTTGAAAAAAATCTGTTTGATTGGGCTAGTTTTTTCTGATTAGCACTTCACTTTTCTACTAACTCTTATCTCCACCTTTATCCAGGAGCAGTCTTTCATTCGGACTGTCCATCAGTCAGTGTTCAATCAGGAAAACAGAAACTGCTGTAGGTATATCAGGCAGAGAGGAACTTAGTATAGAGATTTATTTATAAAATTGATACCCAATTGGAAAGGGAATCTGGGAAATGTAGTTTTCAAGCTTCTAACCCCCAGCAGTACAAAGGTGAACAATGAAAAGTTGCTTTTTCAAACAAGGAAGTTTGTGATACAATCAGAGATTGATTTTAGAAAAATAAATTCACCATGATGAGCAAAAAGGATTTCAGTAGGAGAACTAGTGGTAGGGGAAATTATTGGATAGGCTGTTGCTATAGCATGGTTACAATATAGATTAGTCAAATAGGAAGGATTTTCTGGAGACATTTAATTATTTATGTAGGAAAATACTGACAAATACTGAATTCTGTTGAGAGAGTATAGAAAAATACCTTGAAAATCATTGAAAGTAGTCATTCTAGAAGACTAGGTAGAGATCTTATAATTCTTTGGATTATCAGCCCCAATAAATTATAAATCATCTTGGCACAAACTACTGAGAATGGCATAATCAGGAAGATGGGGGGGCGCCTACCTAGGGTCACTGAGAGTGACATCACTCACTAGTGCAGGTTGGGCTGTATTTCTCCCATGTATGTGTATGATTATGAGTATCTAAAAAAAAGTGGCCAGATTCCAGAAAGATGAGGCATAGTTAAGGACAGGTAAGGCTAGAGAGCGTATTAGTTTGCATCTATATAAACTATTCTAACAAAGAGACCCCAAAATATGATTGTCTCAATGTCAGCAGATATCTGGGTCAGGTAAGCCTCTCTGCTCCGTGAGATCATTCAGGAGCCCAGATTTCTTCACTCATGCTGTATACCATTCCCTGTGATTCTGCCCTCATCTGCATGATGGAAACTGGCTCACCATCATATGCATGGTTAGCCCAGGGATCGGCAAACTGCAGCTCGCAAGCCACATGCGGCTTTGGGTACGTACATGTGGCTCTGAAGTAAAATTGAAAATGAAAATAAAACTTTCACAGTTTCATTTATAACATTTTTAAAGGATATTATTCATATAATGGCGATTTCATTTGTTTTATGGCTCTCGAATGATTTTCAAATTGTTGTGAGGGACAGGATTGGTGGCACTTCCATCTCAGAAGTTTGCTGACCCCTGGTCTAGCCCAAGTGAAGTAGGAAGGAGGACGTAAGAGGACAAGCGATTTCCTTTTCAGGGAGTGATGTACAAGTTGCCCATACTGCTTATGATCACACGCCATTGGTGAGAACCTAGTCACATGGCCACACCAAACAACAGGAAGGACTGGAAGTAGGCTCTCTTTGCTTTTAGAAATCTCATTCTCTGCCACCATAGATGAGGTGGCCAGGGCTATGGTTTCTTCAGGTGAGAGGCCTGTCTTGATTCCATGCTCTAGGTTAAGTGCTGTTCAAGAGAGCCAGGCTCTATGGATTAAGGAGAGGACAGCTCAGAACAGATACTGTTGTAGTGTCTGAAACAGATTAACAGATAAAGAAACAAGCCAGCACCATGTTTCAGCACCCAGCTTTCTCAGATTAGCAGCTTTCTGCAATTTCATTGTTGCTTTTTCTATGATGGGAGACATTGCTTGCTAACATTCCAGTGGTTACTTGGTGCAAGGTGACACATCTCAGTAACACATGTGTGACCTTTGGACATTCAAGGTCTATCTATCTGAGGAACTTGAGGCGGGGTACGCATAAGGTGAAGATGACCAGGACTAAGTCAGCATGTTCCTGATAGAGATAGAGAGAATTAGGACTCCTTTTAGCATGAGAAATGTTCATATCTAAAAGAGCAGTTAATATATATGGAATTGTAGGGTTATGTCATATACTGATTAAGAGAGAAATTCCAAACCAGTTTGGAGGGAAAAATGAGCCAACCTTGTTTTACACTGTCTTTGTTGTTTACATATTTACTGTTCCTCAACCTGCAACTTTTCTAAATTCAGTACTGCATTATAATACCTAATAATTATATAATTATATTGAATACATAAAAATAATACTTATATTAATTTATTATATATATGTATATATATGTATATATATATATAGATATATATATATTTCAATCTCAGATCTATTAAATGTAGATTTCTAGGGGTAGGTTTTGTCCATTTTTGTTTAAGGGGGAAAAAAAAAACAGCTCCACATGTAGTTCTCTGTATTTGTAGAGTATGACCAGAGAACATACCCCAAGAAAGTTCCAAATGGATTAAAGAGTTAAGCATAATGTAAAATGAAATCATGGGATAACTAGCAGAAAATAAATTTGAGTAGTTATTAGATGCCTGGTGGGGCAATATTTTAAGCAATGGAGTAAAATAAAAACAAAGGTCAATTGATCCACCATAAAACTTGTAAATTTTGTCAGTAATGAAAAAAATGTCATATCAAATTTATATAAAATGGTAAAGGTTTTGATGCTACATTACAGAAAACATTCATACAAATTGATTAGAAGAAAAATCAGGATCTCAATGGTTAAATTAAAAAGAAAGACATTTTGGAATAATTTACAAAGAACATATGTAATTCAAAAATAGCATTGAAAATATTTCATCTTATTGATTTTTTAAATATAGCTCATGTACTCACACATTATTTCCAATGCATACTTTTATGTAACAAGTCTGACATGAAATTTGGTAGTTTATATTATGCATCCTGTCCTTTGACCTAGTATTGAAAAGAGACATGAAGAATCATAGTCTATCATTTTTAGAAACAAAAATTGAAAACAATGAAATTACCCAATAATAAGAAAGCAGTTAAATAAAGAATGGTATGTTAATATCATAAATATCACAAAACCATTAAAAATGAAATTTATAAACACCATATAGCTATATATGCCTAATATAATTTTATGTTATATATCATGTTACATAAAAATAATTTAGTTCAAAAGTAGAAAATAGATTTGTGTGTGTAAACTGTGACTATATGGAAACACAAATAGTTATGTATATAGACTAGAATTGGTAGACTTGAAAAAGTGCTGAGATGGCTGGATAATAATATTGAGACACACCATCCTCCTTCAAATATTTCCCTTATATTTGTTGTAATACTATTACAAAGCTAGAAAAATAGCATGATAATTACTGGAGTATTTGTTCAATAGTGAACATTAGGATCTCTAATTCAAGCTGCCTATGAAAAAAACTACAAAAAAAGTCTATTGAAAAATATAGCATCCAAATTCTAGAGTAGGGAGAGGGAAAAAAACTGACAAAAGGAGATTTAGTAAGACTTCTGTGGTAAATGTGTATGGAGAGGCAGAAGAAGGGTTCAGAGGTGACTGAAAATTAGAGCTTGAGTGATGGGAGAATGGAGGTGCCATTGAACAGAGATAAGACTTTTTTAAAGACAAGAGTTTGGTAGTGGTCATTGCAGTATACACTGGGGCTTGATGGGACTTTGCACTTTTCACCATGCAAACTGGTTTCGAGAGGTTGATGTACAAATTCATCATTATCTACAGGACCAAACTAAATGCCTCTGCTTTAAAATTTTGACTAAAAAAATTACATGATACATCTGCCAGCAATTACCATGGGTGTTACTGAAGTGCACACAGCCATTGGCTCTCACTCACATCATTCTTGAACAATGATGTTGGATAGAGGCCCTTTCTCAAACTTTCAAGTGATCTACAATCTCCTAGACTACTTTCATAATTGGCTTCTTTTTGGCTATATATGTTATTTCATTTTTGGCCACTGACCAGAGGGCAGGAAGGACATTGTTGGTGAATTTGTAGCTTTTCAGTTTTACGGATAGCAACATCTGAGCAGTGATTTCACTTTTTGGTTTCAATCTTTGACACTGAGCTACAAAATGTCATCTTTAGTTACCCAGAAAAAGCAGCCAGCTTGGAAAAAAAAATGTGTGGTTGTGCAATGTTGCAATGGTTTGATTTCTTCTGTGGATGCATCAGAAGAGGCAAGAGCAACCTCCTGCATGACTGGACTGGGGGAGAAGATGCCCCTCATTATGGTGATGGCCAAAATGTCCTTATTCATAACAAACATACAGTATGGCTCAGAAGAAACTTTAAAAAATAAGAAAACCTAAAATCCAAAATCGGTTGCTGTAAACAGTGTTTTAGGTGTTGATTTCCTAAGCATATCTGGAAACACAACCTAAAGATTAGATGCTGTCTGTGTAGTCCATAGGCTGGATATTATATAACATTTATCTTAGCCAATGATGCTATCAGAACTATGCTAGTTGGATGTCACAGACAGACTCATAATTTAGTTGTTCTTACAAACCCATTTCCCTTGGCTGATTGTGCTCCAGCTGGCATATCACAAAATGTGTAACCCAAGCCTGCTTACCATCATCATTTGGCGAACCTGCTGAAAGCATCATGGAGAAAATAATACTACATTAAGTGGGAAATCCCCAAATGTCACTCTAACAATAAAGCTTGTGTTTTTCCCTTAGATGAGAGGAAGCATTTAATTATGGAAATAGCAAGGATTTTGGAGGCAGACCCCTGTAAACCCCAATTTCCTGTGCAATTTATGTAATAATACCTCCCTCATAACATTGCTTTAATAGCCAAATGAAATGAAGTGAAATGCCTTGCTTATATTATAATTTCATTAAAAGTTTGTCAACTCTGTGACTTTGGGTAAGTTATTAACCACAGTGTGTCTCAGTTTTCTCATGTATGAAGTGGACATCATGCTACTTACCTCAGAGGGTTGAGTGAGGATTAAATGACTTCATAAATGATAAGCTGTCACAATAGTACCTGCTAATATTAAGTGCTCAATGAATGTAGTTGATGTTGCTCTGATTCTTATCCATTGTGTGCTAATAAGACATTCTACATAAAGAGAAAAACGTGAGCTCAAGAGGACTTAAGGTTTTATGCACATTTTTTATTCAGGGGATGGTGGGTAAATAGGGGGATAGAGTTGAGGGAGGAGTTTCACAGTAATGCAGGACTAATGCAGAACCAATGAACGTACTAAGGGGAAGTGCTAATAAAGCGATTTAGGGTTCAGCTGTGAAGATACTTGAAGATTGTATCAAGTACATGGGCATTTTTATTGGAGAAGATAAAAAGCTGGCAAAAGCTTACATCAACAGGTCACATGACCGTATCTATATGTTTGACTAGAGGGGTTTTGGATGATTCATAAAGGGAGGGTGGTAAGCAGGGAGATATTTAGGAAGTTATTTTGGAAGGTAGGGTTAAATAAAGCAAAGACAGCAGTGAAGGAGATGAGAAAAACAGTTATTGAAAACAGTATGGGGGTAAAAATAGTTTGATATGTTGGCTAATTAGTTGTGGGGATTGAAAGGAAGTAGTTAAAGATGTTTACATGTTGTGAAAATGGTTAGATGATGAACCCAAGGTGGAGAATTTGAGCACATGCTGGAACATGTTGAGTTTATCTTCATGGATCATCCAATGGTTGAAATCACTAGTGTGAAACATTGCTGAGAAATATTGCTTAGGAAGGAAGAGAAAAGGATAGAGCATAGAACTTGGAAGAGTGCCTACATTTCAGAAGAGGTCAGAAAATATGAGGTGCCAAGGAACAGCACTGAGAAAGCAGCAGAGAGTAGGAAGTTGGCAGGAGAAAGTATGAAGTGTGATCAAATAATACAGTAAATGTTTAAATTAAAAAAAAATATTATAGTAAAAGACACATTGCCATTAATCCCCCTCAGAATAATCCTCCTCACTTCAAACATACTTATCCCATTATCTTGCCACATTCTGAAGCAGCTCTGGAAGTCCCCTTTTGTGAATATCTTTAGTTGCGCTGTCGTGGCTGCCTCGATGTCCTGAATAGATTCCAAACGTTTACTTTTCATGGTCACTTTGACTTTGGGGAAGAACCAAAAGTTGTATGGTGCCAGATCCGGTGAATAAGGTAGATGAGGACACACCATAATGTTTTTATCTGACAGAAATTATTGTACCAGAAGTGATGTGTGACCATCAAGCATTGTCATGATGGAGGATGATTTACGGCACACTTTAAAACTTACCTCTTCTCTCACTGTAGCTCATACCTGACTGACTGCACTGAACAAGTTGAAACGTATCACACACTGTTACTAAGGTTTGACATGCCACTTCCTGTACTGAAGATTCCTGCCTTTCTGTTGGATGGCATTTGGCAGCAGCATTCACCGTATTTTTTTTTATCACACCTCATAGCATCATGGATATCCAGAGAGACATGCATTTCAAACAAAGCAAGAAGTCAGCACTTACAGTTTTAGGAATGTTTAACCGTCTTTAGGGAAAAGGTAGCCAACTCCAAATGTATATTTGATGCTGAAAATGTGCCAGTCCTTCCACTTTCATTTTTTATTCACATTCTTTCTCCCTGTTCTTCAAACACTACATAGACTTTATAAACTCCCTGTTTCCTCAGTTCTCTTGCAAGTTCTTCAGTTCCTGGATGGTAGGCAGATGATCTTAATACTATCAAAGGGAAGGATGAAATAAGATGTGGGCGATGTATGTGTATCTGAGTTGAGCCATCCCTGCCCACACTGATTCAGAACAGATCTCTGCTGTGTTGTATTGCGCATCAGGACAAAAACTGAAAAATTCACTTCCAGGTCTAAAAAGGTTTTTCTATGTTATAGGTGATTCTTATTTTTAAAACACTTGAATCACTCAGTGACTTTTTTTTTCTCTTTGAAAATTGGGGGCACGTAAATATGATCTGCTGGAAGAGCTTGGACAAAAGAAACAAATGGGCAAATGAAACAAATCTTGCATTGTCAGCTTAAAGTATTAAAGGTTTGGCATAATTTTATGTCTAGGAGTGACAGTTTCATAATTTGTTTTCTATTCAAGTTGCTTAACAATCGTCCTGTTCTTTAGTTACTTGAAATATAATAAATCTATGAAAAACTATAAAATCCTATGTACCCCAAATGTCCCTACCCTTTCCTGTTTTTAGATATAAGTGAAATCACATTGACATCAATAACCCAAAGTTTGTTACCTTAACTTAGTTTTTACTACAAAGCTTCCTATCTTAGCATGTAGAATTTACTTATTCCTTACGATGTAGTGAGCAGGCAGGATCTACTTAATCTTCCTCTTTTATTCAGATGTAATGTGGGCTGCTTGTCTCATTACCACCGCTTTTGGTGCCCATATGGGTATAATGCTCATGTATAGGGTAGTATCTCCCAATTATAAGGCCACCAACTCTTGGAATGCCAGACTGGTCCTAGGTCCTAAGCAGAGATGACAAAAGTGTCCCTTTTTTCCACTCTGTATCAGCATTTGTCAATTTGGCCCCAGATGAACATTGTTTGTGATGAGGGTCTCCAACAAAATATCTCCTTCATTTGTTGGCCAATACCCTTCTGTATACTAATGAGAAAGAATAGTATTCCAAGGGGTTAGAAATGGGACAGAAACTATTCCATAATCCTCCTCATTATTATCATTATCTCGCCTACTCTCCCAATATTCCTTGGCTCCATGCTCAAATTCTTCCTCTTTTCTTGGTTATAAAACAAAAAAATTATGTATTTCGGTGGACTCAACAAAGATCCTTGGTGTGGGATTCTCTTTCCTAAAAGTGTGTATGTCCCAATAATTTGTCTGAATACTCTGTTGTAATTGCATAAATATAAAGAATTTTACTACAATATGTAGATACAGATATATCGCACTTTCCACTGAGACACCGAAGGCCAAGAGCAATTCACTAGGTGTCAAGAGCCGTACCATAAAATGAAGTTTTTGACTGCTTCTTCAGGACATAATGAGAGATTGCAGAACTAGTTCTGATCAATCTTATCCCACTATCCAATTCCAGACTGCATACAAAGAAGCAAGCAAAAGGGACTATTTTGAAAAGTGCTTTATTTCTTATTGCTCCATCTCCCCCAAAGCTGGGGGTGTTCTTCTGTCTTACCTTAAGCCAGTGAAAAGAATTTTAAGGAGACCACTTGGAATGATTCACACAACTTGTTGGTGTTTAGTGACCTTAATTAAGTATTATGAGTCAGACTTGGAAAGTCTAAAAGTTAAAAGCTAGGACTGGATTGCTCTAAGGGCAGCATGGGAAGCCAGCTGCATTTCCCCTATGGAAGGGAGCTGGCCTGAGGTCAGCTGTCCAGTGTGACTGCCTGGAGGATCCTTCTGACCACAGCAGAGGTGGGGAATGCTGGAACCCCAGGACCATGAGGAGAGGTGTGACAGATAACTGAGGGGAAGCACTGACCATCTGATGGGAACTGCTGGAAGGGGTTCCCAGTGGAGAATCTTCAAGAAGTCCACACAAGCACCCAATGAAACAATGAGCCAGCAGTTGCTTCTGGAGTTAAAGGGCACCCATGCCAGAAGTTCAAGTCCCTAAGCAGTACCCCTCCTCCATGAAATTGGCTAGGGGGGAAACAACAGCCGCTGTTGCTATGGAGAAGAGGCAGTAAAGAAGCAAGCTGAAGTTGACCATACATCTGCCTCCCCACACACTCCAGATTTTTAGGCCTGTGGCAGGCCTAATTGAGGAGATAGCATAAGGTAAACATGAGTGCGAGTTAGGAATATTGAAAATATTCATTAAATTGCTGAAATGACTAAGGAACTGGAAAAAGGTCATGTGACCTGCCAGAGATTTCAACCAGGGCAGAGGAAAAACAATTTTCACAGCATCATTTGACAAGAGGAGTGTGGTAGACAGAGCAATGGCCTCTCCCAGAGAAGTCCATGTTCTTATCCCTGGAACCTGAGAATATGTTCCATTACATGGCAAAGGTGATTTAAGGTAGTAAATGGAATTAAGGTTGCTGATTACAAGACCTGAAAATAGGGAGATTACCCTGGATTACCTAGGCGAGCCCACAGTAACCATAAGGATCCTCAAACATGGAACAGGGAGGCAGAAAGGTCAGTGTTGGAGTGATGCGATGTGTGAAAGACTCTGCTGACCCTTGCTGGCTTTAAAGAGGGAAGGGAGACATTGGCCAAAGAATATGAACACCTTCTAGAAGTTGCAAAGGCCAAAAAAATGGATCCTCTTATTCAGCCTCTAAATAGGATTACAGTAATGTAGAAACTATTACTCTGGAATTTACTAGAAAAGATACACTGGCTCTCTGCAGAAAAAAAAAATTGTATAGAGCTGCCCTAAGAGTCACACTCACAAAATGTACTACTGAGCACTTGAGATGCTGCTAGTCTGAATTGAGATGTGCTGTAAGTACAAAATACACATTGGATTTCAAAGACTTGGTACCAAAATTAAGAATGTAAAATAGCTCATCATTTTTACTTTTATTATCTTGCCTTGTTTAGATTAATTTTTGGGGTATATTGGGTTAAATAAAACCTATTGTTAGCATTAGAATGAATTTCACCCCTTTTTACTTTTTAAATGGAGCCATTTCAAAATTTTAAATTACATACGTAGGTCACATTATATCACTATTGAACAATGTTGATAAAGAGAAAAACCTTTCCAGAAATTTTAAAATTCCACTTTACATTCGTATGATTGGAAGCACTTTATACATTTCTCTAATAGAGACTTCTTATAGCAGTCATGTGTGATGAGCGGGGTATAGCTTATTATTTCTAGTTTTTAAACTGTGAAAACATATACTCAGATAATATAAAAGCCTACCAGAAAAATCACATAAGCAGCAAGTGACAGAGCTCGGCTTTTTTCCCGCTAGTCATACATTCTGTGGGTGGTGGAGATTGCAGTGCCTCACTTAGAGTTCTCATCATCTCCAGAGGAGAATTACTTAAAGGAAAGAGTCTAGAACACTTGGGCTGATGTGAAAGGAGGGTGCTTTATATATCTCAGCCTAATTAAGTCTCTAGAAAAGCCTTCACAAAACTGAATTTCATAACCCGCTGTTTCTCACAACTTGCTCCATTATAAAAGCATCCTCTCGTCATGTGGGTTTGAGAAGCACTGGATTTAAAGTTGATTTCTTTTAACCACAGGGCATTTAAATGCATGATTAATCTCTCTGAGGGAATAGACTACAATTTCCAAAACTTATTTTCACGGATTGTGGTATTCTGAAAAAAAGCAATTTAGGAAATTGTGCTCTACAACAAAAGGAAGATTCAAGGACAGCTCTGACTTCTAACTCCTCGTCAAGTGTGAGCCAATCTCCAGGGTTGAAAGAGGATCTGAAGGAAGAAGTGGCAGTTGCTCCCCAGCTGAGATGCATTTGCTAGCTTTGGCAACTATCCAGGACAAAGATGGACATTTGAAAGTGATTTTTAAACTACAGAAAATTAGCATCAGTTCAATAAATAATTTGTTTAGCATCTTAATAAGGTTTAAACACAAAGCCAGATATCTGTTCCTTGAAACCACAAGAACACGTTTGAGTGCTTGGAAGTATTCCCTGACATGCTAGTGACTTTCTAAATGAAATTCTAGTAAAATGAGAAAAAGGGCATGTAATGACCAAAAAGTTCAGGGAGATATTTTGATATTTGAAACCGTTAGATTTGCCAGTATTAAGAGCTGTCAGTTGGTAATAAGAAATATGAATTTTGTTTTCCAAAGCATCTTTTTGTCAAGTAAGTGATTTAAGAAAAATGCTTCAAACGCATATTAATTTGCTTTTTCATTTCCTTCAGATTAACCAGAACCAGAGACAGAGACCAGAAATACCGGTAGGAAGAATAGGACAGGAATCTGCTCATTCGACAACATTTTGTGCTGACTTTGTTTTAGATGCTGGGGACTCATTGGTGATAAAATAAAATCTATGCTTCCAGTGCAGCTTACAGGAGTTCAAGAAATAAAAATATTATTTTTCATTCATTCGTTGAACATTAAGACAATGAACAGGTACCTCTTTTGTGCCAAACGCTGTGCCCTTAGGTATCATGGATGTGAAGAGAAAGAAGACAAAACTGTTGTGATGAAGAAGTGCACGATATAGTTTAAGAAGCAGACAAGAAAACAGTTAATTACTAAATGGTGCTTCCTCTCACCAAACCTGGTCCAGCCACATTCATTCTTCCTCTGCTCAGTAATTGGACACTGCCCATTCAAATATCTTAGGGTCCTTGACCACACTCTTTTTCTATAAGCCACATCTAAACTATCAGCAAATCCCACTGTTCTTCCATCAAAATACAATTTGAAATAAAACCCAACCACTCCTCATTTACGTCCGCTACTGTCAACGGGTCCAAGCCACTGTTATCTTTTAAAAGAGTGTCCTAACTGCTCTGTCAGCTTCCAATCTTTTTTCCTTAACCTCTGTTCTCCGTAGGGTGGTCATATGGTTTTATTTCTCTGTTGAAAATCTTCTTTTACTCTTCCTCCAAGCATTTATACCAACCTGCTATGTTTTATATGTTCATCTGTTTATGTGTGTATTGTCCGTCCCCTCCTCTTGAGTTAAAATATTGTTAAGAAAAGTGAGTGGGTCTGTTTATAATAGGCAAATCATCATTTAGTTTATTCTGTATAGTACATTACATAGTATGGTCATATTTATATGGTAAATATTTATATAGTAAACAACAGTGAGGTCACAGATGAGGGTTTTATCCATTTTCTTTGGGTTCAGATGGTGCGAAGATCACGGAAAGTTTTGCAAGGGCCTTTAGATGTTTGTTTAAGGTGCCGTCATCTGACTTCTACCTCTACCCTCTCTATACAAGGTAACAATAACCTCCTAACTGATAAAACATTTCCTCATCATTTACCCTAAACAGCCTCTTTCTTAAGACATCTTTCTTGATTTTCTGTTCACATATTTAATAAAAGTGTATTAAATGCCCTCTGTATGTCGCCCATAAAGGCTACAGTCATAGATAAGGACATTAGAATGTCGTAAGGTGAGGGCCGTGAGAAGGCACGGAAAGAGGGCCATGGGCATCTGAGTCTTGTATCTTATTACTCCCCTCTTATCAGCACTCTGCTTTCTGCTTAAAGTTTTGTGTTTTTTCAATATACAGAGGGTGCCAAAAAATGTATAAATATTTTAAGAAAGGAAAACTGTATTAAAATTTTAATACACAATATATACCAATAACAAAAGATGAATACAAGTCACGTTTGACTTCTTCAATGACAAGAGGTGCTCAAAGTTGTTACCATCAGTGTCCAGACACTTCTTTCTGATGATGGCGAACTACTGCTTGGGCAACGTTGACCAAAGTGTCCACTTGTGTACATTTCTTTGCCACCCGCAGTAGTTGCAGGCCCCATTTCCATCAAAGTCTTATGTGGGTAGATTTTGAGTTTTAAGTGGAGCTACACCATACATCCGTGTTCAGTGCAGTCCATTTCAGCTGCCTGTACCGAAGACGACAAGCCTATAAGCTCTGTTCTCTGGTTCCTAGGTCTCACTAACAAGAGGTGGGAGCTGCAACCATTTTGTTTCCCTAACCAGCTGTGTGGTGTAATGGCCACACTGACAACACCCGACAATACTTATGGTGGGAGACAGATATTAGAGAGCCAAGGCAGGTAATCTATTGAGTGAAGCAGGCGATGATATGAGTAAGAAGCAGTAGGGATGTGATGAAGTGGAGAACCTATGCTTGGTGACTACAGAGGCAGTAGCGATGGCTGCCACGCAAGGAACATAGGCCCACAGGTGGAAAGAAAACATCTCTCCCCCTCTCGCTAAGTGGAGGCTCCTCCTGGCCTCTCTCCATGCTCTCATCCATTCCTATCCAGAGATAGGTGGTCAAGTTTGTTACATTTGGAGGAGGGCCTGGACGTCATAGCCCAGCCTCTTTCGTGCTCTTTTCTCTGGCATTTGCTTTTGGCGCTGGCACTAAAGGTGCGTGCTTGAATCTGCTTGTCCTGTGATGAGTGTTACAGTCAGCCCTCCACACAGGCTCCAGCACTACCTGTGACTGGTGAATCCACCTGGCTTTTGCTGGGGTTTGATATTAAGATACCCATTGTTTCTGCTTACCTAATCACATTTGTCTTTGACTGTGTCAGCAGTAAATAAGATATTATGATCTTCATTTGCCTTCACCTTTATTTTCTCAGTTTACAATTTACTCATAAGCTCAACTGAAAAAAAAATAGGGGTGTGTGATTTATTGGCCTGTCCCCGCAGATCACATGACTGAGGTTGCTTGATTTTCTCATTTCTAAAGAGAAACCAGGATTTTTTTCTAAGAAAAGATTTTCATATAAAATCTTTTAAATTTTTTATATAAAAATCTCATGATTTTGAAATGTTGAAAAAAAATTCATGTATTTAAAAAAAATGTTAGGTTTCAAATGAAATGTATTTACAGGCCAGTTTACACAAGAAGCCACCAGCTTGCAGTGATGCTCTGAACCCTAGGGTTTGGAGTCAGCATAAATATCTAGGCTTCGGTCACTTCTGATGAATCCATTTCTCATTGGGAGTTGAAGCCTTGGCCTTAACCCCAGCTGACTAGTCTGAATCTCCCATCTCTCTACCACCCAACCATCCTCTCTTCAGCACCTTCCCCTGGAGGCTAGGCCTTGTTGTCCTTACCTCCTTCTCTTCGCTCCTATAAACTATAACTCTTCAATCTGGCCACACCAGCCCAGCCTCCAGAATGACCGGACCTTGGAGATCTCTGTGTTCTTGTTTAATCTACCAGACCTGACCTCTTTGATCCATGACCATATCTCATTTAACCTTAATTATAAAGATTTACACAACTGGCTATTACAGCTCCTTTCCTATAGGAAGGGAGAACCAAGTTAGTCCATATCCCTCTCCATTCCCAGATTATTCCTCCCTCCCAATCTACCCCCCATTGAGATCCCAAAATGCATGATATTAACATGCACACTGTAAAATTTGGGTAAATTCTATTTCTTTTTTTCTCTCCCTTTCCCACTTGGTAGGTGGCCATTGATAGATTTTTTTTCCCCCTCTTTCTCTTATCAAACAGAAATCATGAATACAAGGTATTTTAGGTTTCTTTTCCCCAGTCTTTTGGTGCATTCTTTATTCTTCTTGCTTTCTTTCAAGTCACTGGCTCTATTGACAGTCTCCTTCCCTAGGTCCTTATTCAGCCAATCTGATAGCAGCCCCCAGGAAGGGCAATCTGAATTAATTTGTTTTAATTGTGGATTATTTTCCAAAGCTTGGACTAGCCTATAAGACAATATCGCAGCCTCCCCTGGGACCACCCATTTAGTCTTCAACCCAGCTTCTTTGACTTTTTTCCAGCCATCTGTTTTACTTGGGCAAAGAAAATCAGTTTTAATGTCTACATGTTTTTCCTTTCATCTATATTTTTGGCACCTTTCGTTAATTCAGAGTTAGTTCCAGAAAGGAAACATTTACCATCCTTCTGCAGCTGTTCGGTCCTGGAGGAGGAAGTGGAGAGTCTTGTTCCTCTTCCCATTGGCCCGATCCCCTTATTCTGACCATAGTTATTCCATCATCCGTGCACTCTAGCCTGCCTGACACCTGGATGCGCTGATTTTTGCTTTGCGGTGAGCATAATAACTCCTGAGCTCAACTCTTGTCAATTCATTTTTCAATGTGCATGAGTTCTGAATCTCAGTACATAGTCCAGGGCTCAGAGTCCAGAGCCGGGGATTCTACCTTTGACTCCACCAGTCATCAAATAAACCACATCATCATGTTGGACCTCACTTCTCCCATTTATGAAATGAGGGTACTTATCTGTAACAGAGATGCTGAATTCAAAGGTCATTACATACCTACAAGATCAAAGAATGGAACAACTACTAAATAGAGATGTTGTCAGCTGTAAGGTAACTGGGCATGACAGGGGTTTGAAACTGAGAGGGCATGGCCTACCTAAAGACATTTGCTGGCTCAGTTAAATCTATCCACAAGCCCCTTGGCTGAGGACTGGCTTTGGCTGACAGTCTGTGAGCTGTATGATACCTTAAGCCCTGACATTCTGTAAACCCCAAGTCCCTCCGTGTTACAGCTGTTTCCTCTGAATAATTTCCCCATAAATAATATTTAAGGCAGACTATTACATGTAATATGATAGAAGATGGGATATAATTTTATCAATCATACTACCCAGCCCTTTGCTCATAGATGGAGATAATACATTAGCATGGAGCTGATTTACTAGTAGGTAGCAATGATTTGAAATGAAGCAAATATATCAATGTAGTGCAGAAAAGGTATAACAAAAGTTCTGTGGCCTGAAAAACTACAAGTTCTTAAAATACTATTTGCTTATCAGAGCTGGGATATGGAAAAGTCTAGATGAAATGTGTAGAAGTGACATGACTACAAGGAAGATGAATATCAGCAACTTCTTCACCTTGATCGTCCCCATTATTAGAAGGTCTCTGATGGTTTGCAATGGACGTGGCTGGCAGAAAAGGCCCCAACGGAGCATACAGAGTCCTTGTTGTAGACCTGATCTCAAACATGGTCCCGAAGGTTTGGGGAGCTTGCCAGTTATAACTCATTGTGCTGAGGTTGTAGCCAGACTGATATGAAGGTATGTTTGGGAACACTGGCTAAGGCAGTGAGTATAAATCAAGATTACTGCTCTTAAAAACCAAACCTCAAGAATGATATGATCAGTACAGAAATCTACACCAGCAATGCTATCACAGATATTTATAGGATTGTGTTGGATAATCTTCACTAGCAATGTCTAATGACAGCAAACAACAACAGCAGTAATGGACCAGCCTCACTCTCTGATTCTTTCATACCTTGCATTTGGAAAGACAACTTGTCAACCACAATGTAAACCACATAAATCCAGAGGCTTTTGGGAAAATCGGAGTAGAGAATGACTCCAGAAGTGGGGAAAAAGTGATTTTGTGATAACATGGGAATGTTGGCTCTTAAGAAAAACAAATTTTAATTAAAATACATTGCATTGTTGTTAGCTGCTGCCACAGTAAAGTTGTATAACATGTGATCATGGCATTTCAGTAGCATTTAGCAATAAGCATTCTCACAGATCTAGGCTGAGCTCAGCTAGGCCACTCTGCTGCTCACTGCAGATCGCTGTGTCAATGCAGCAGCTCTGTTCTACAGGCTTCGCACCCTCCCTGGACCATAAGGCTAGCTGTGACATGTTCTTCAAATGGTGGTGGTAGAGGTACTAGAAGGCATATGCAAACGCACAAGTACATTTTAAGCCCTTGCTTGTGTCATGTTTTCTAACATCCTATTTATTAGCCAAAGAAGTTATAGGGCTGAGCTCAAAGTGAAGGGGCAGGAAAGCATATTCCTCCAGTAGAGGAACAAAAAGTGATAGGGCAAAGGCATGAGGAATCAAGGCCAATAACTGAATCTACAACAGATGTGAACATATTTTATATCCTGAATTGAGGAAAAGGGTTTATCAGATAATTATAGATTTGGATGAGCTTCAAGGTTTTAGATATTGCCTGTGAAATAAAACACATTGCTTTTTGCCACAGTGATATGTGCTTGAAAAATATATAAAAGATGCTGTGTGAGCTGTGCATTGATGTGCAGGTACACAAGCATGCTTCTATTCAATAAGTTGAATTCTGTGGCTGAGATTAATTGATCACCAAAGGTCCATGGTTTCACTTGAATGTGTAGAATTGTTACTAAGAGTTGGATGCACCACCAGAAACCAGATTTGTCAGTCCTCCTTGCATGTAGGTGATGATGCCACGTCACTAGTCCTTGCCAATGGAATGAGAATAGAAGACAGGTGCCATGGCTCAGGCCAAGTTAATTGAGCAGTGGATATCCCTTCTCCACCTGCATGTCCCCATGTGCCCAGTGACTGCAGAAGGTTCCGAGCCCCTTCTGACAAATTAGTCTCAAGATGGAACAAGTGTAGGTTTCTGGATCTTGTGGAAGCTCACCTGCCCACCAGGAAAGCTTGCCTACCGCTACATGATTAAGAAATGAGCTTCCATTGTGTTTGGGTTATGCCACTAAGTCACGGTAAAAATGTCTTACTCATCTACAACAGTCATTCGGAGAAGATGCTGAAGCTCTTCCTGTCACTGTAAAGAATGTATAGGGAAGGGTAAAATAATCAAGGAGAACGTTTACTTCACATCTACCATGTGCAAGGCTAAAAGCTAAATATATCACACAGGTAAGTGTTTCAGACCTGCGATATGGGTGAAAATGTCATTAAATATTAGAAGAATTGTCTGAACATGACATCAGATGTTAATAGCCATAACCATGGAACTCACTCAGTTTTCTGACACATAGGGAGACAGTTATCTATTGGCTATGTGGCAGAATGCGGAATATAATAGTACACAAAATCAAGCAGCCCAAATTGTGAAACGCATGCTGTTGGTTTAGGTTGGTCTTTGCTAATATAAAAATTGCAAATTTAATATTTCTCAAATTCACTCAGTTCTTTCCATTTGCACTGTAATCATCCTAGACCAAACCACTATCTTCTCCCGCTGGGACTATGAAGAAAGTCTCCTCAGAGTAAAAGGAACAAATCACAAACTAAAAACTGCTTAAAACTTTTCGTGGCTTCCCCTTGACTTACAAAGAGTCTTTACCTGCCCTAGAAGACCCCAGCCCGTCTCACCCAGGCCTGCCTCTCTGTTCTTAGCCCGTCCACTTTCTCTCTTCCTTCATCTACTGTATGATTCTCCTTATCTCAGTAACTGGACTCTGCCTTGGTTTCTTCTCTCTCTGGATGGCTGGTTTCTTTGTTTAGTAATCAGTAGCAGTTAGTCAAAAAAAAAAAAAAGAAAAGAAAAGAAAAGAAAAGAAAGGGAAAGCATGTTTCAAACTAACCCCCCCGCCCCGCCCCCAAGCTAGATTACTTGGCCCCATGAAACTGTACTTTTCCTCTGCAACCCAGTGTTCTATTACTTAAATATATTTTTGTAATTTGATTTTCAATGTCTGTCTCTCTGCGTTTTAAGTGTATAAAGGCAGGTACGCATGACATATAATAGGTAGGAGCTAAATGAAATATACATTGATTAAAAGCAAAGAAATCCTTTGAGCACTATCTCTTGGAGATATTTGCCTCTCTCATATATCTAATGATACCCCTATCCAACCATTCTCTTGTGGGACAATATTCTGCTTCCTTTTACTTATGTTAGTTGGGTTTTTCTTCCTTATGTTGGGTTATATGAAAACTCCTTGAATCAGGTCAGGCATGTGGTGGATGCTCTATAGTGACAGATTCTATTTGTTCATTTTTTTTGAAGAAATACTGATAGACAAAATATTTAGATCTTCTGTGATCTGAGTGCTGTTGAGTCATTTCTAGGTTCCTAGGCTCTGACTGCAGAGGCAAATGTGGCTCCCAGAGCTAAAACCTTCAATTCTCGTAAGTGGGTAGAGAGTAAGAGGCTTCGTGAGAAGAGTAAGAGGCCTTACCTGTTGGCCAGGTAAGGGGATGCCCTCTTCTAAATTCCAGGCAGTGTTGCTGTCCTCTGTGGAGCTGTGACTGCCACAAGGCAGCCTAGAGATTCCTCTGGACTTGGAATTCAGCAACTTGGCTTTAGAAGAGCTTTAGACCAAGGAGCGAGTGACCCGTGAAGGGCTTCGGTCCAGGGATCAAGGACTCACAGGCACAGCATCTTCCAGTAGCAGGACATATGCTGGGCACTCTTGGGACAGCTGTGCCATGCACTCACATATTTTTAAACTAAAGAAATGTCTTAAATCATCCAATTCTAAGATTGCAAACTGACAGCATGTGAATAAGGATAAGGCTTCCAGATGTGTTCGGTTCATCTTGAACAATATTTTTAAAATGGTTCAGTCTCTTATAAGAATGCAGATAGCCAACATTTCTTGAAAAAATTAGATCAGGACACATTGCCACAAGACAGCAGTGGGACAATGGCGGAGCATGGCTGCCTCCTTTATGTGAATGTCTCACTCCCTGTTAAGACTACTTGGAAGCCACTCAGTTCTTTTAGAGGCAGTTATTTTGTGACCCTCCTCTTGAATGCAATCATCTTATTTCACAATGAAGGAACCATCTCTTTCTGGGGATAGTTTTGGGGGAGGCGAAGCGGGTGAGATGAACTGGCCACAGCAAACTAGTGGCAGAGTTGGTTGATGTCACCATGTCCTACGTGGGTAGCTCTGTGAAGAATCTGGTGTGTCAGAAAGTAGTCTAGGGGGACGCTCCCACTCAGGGTTATCTCACCAGAGACATTAACTACCGGGCCCAAGGCCTGACTGCTTATAAATGGATGAGCGTGACTGGTCTTGTAAAATAGTTATTTCTGAATCCCACATATAGTACGTAATGGTGCGAAACGTAGTACTTGGGGATCGAAGTGAGTGAGATTGGATAATGCAAAAAAATAGTACATGGGAACTGAATTGAGTTTGAGTGAATACCCTCTGTGAAGCTGTCTCATCACTCCATTTTCTTCCGACTCCTCCTTTTCATTTGGTTACATTGAATCCAGCCAAACACATTAATCAGATGGGCAGGGTTACACATTGTTTTCACAGGAAATCCCCCCTTCCTCCTTCAGTTTACCTAAAAGGATGGGAAGCGAGGCGGGGGGGTTGCCAGTGTATACACACACATGTCGATGTATATATTTATACGCCACCCAGAGCCATCCACACATGTGTCTGTAAAACAATATGTGCTCACTGCAGCATCTGGCTTTCTGTGAAGTCTTGACCTCTGCTCCCTTACAGCTGTGTTGGCTCAGAGTCTGCAGCAAGAACTGCAAGACACCCTGAAGAACACATGTTTCTAAGCAGTCCCCTAGTTCCCTGTCTTTTTTTTTTTTTTTTT
>NW_017731805.1:973676-979307 GCF_001890085.2 Hipposideros armiger | reverse complement strand
AGGATATAGGAGGCTATAGCTGAAAGACAATTGGTCTAAAGTTAGAAAACCTTATTCTAGTCTCATGTCAACCACTTATAGCTATGAATATTTGGGTGATTTTTTAACCCTTCCAAATTTGTTTGAATTATAGGGGGACTATCTTTTACAAATCTGTCTTTCTGAGTTGTTTTGAAATTAAATGAGAATAAACATAAATTAATGTGTACAGAATTGTAATAAACACATTTTTTTTTGCAATAGAGAGTTGATTTTTAACTTATCTCCCCACCCTACTTCCTGAAATGTAGCCAGTAATTATAGACAGTGGCGGTTCCCTCTTCCTCCAATCCTAGCCCCACTGCAGATGATAAAGGCTGACATGGTCCTGCCAGCAGGGAGTGCATAGTCTCATAAAGGCCAAAACAGAGTTGAAAATAAATCGGATGCTGGTCTAGTTCAAGATTATGTGTTTGGATTGGCTCCAGATCACTTCCTGTCTAGAGAATCTTTCAAAATGGACTCATGCAACCTATCTATGGAACTGCAGCTTTGGGGCCCTAATAGGTACCCAGCCTGGAAAGGGCCCTTACACCAGCATAAAATGGGGTGCTAAGTGGATTTAAAAGAGTAACATTAACAATAGCAGCAGCAGCAGTGCACCCTTATAGCTCTTACGACGTGGCAGGATGTAACTCGCCCAATATAATCCTCGTAACCACCTTCTAGGCAGGTCCTATTATGATACCCATTCTACCCTAGTGGAATTGGAGGCCCAGAAAGTTGTTAGCAGTTATTTCTAAAATGTATTGGTGTATTGAGTTCAATAAGCACTATATTAATCACTTGACATGAATTTTTCCACTTGATCTCCACAATAATCTTATGAAGCAAGTGCAGTTATTATCTCAGTGGTATAAAGGGGGAGAAAGAGGCTCAGAAGGGTGAATGACTTCCCAAGGCCACGCAACCAGCCAGCTGTTGAGCTGAGACTTGAAGGCAGGGAGGTCTGAATCCAAAATGAATTCTGTTGCTATCCAGTATAAGCCTTGAAACCATTCCAGATAAATGATCATTTCAACTANTTCCCTGAAGAATTTCTCATGGTTGAAGGAATCACCCACCATAGACAGAGTCGGTGTCAGCAATCAGGTTCTGTCGTCTCCCTCGCCTCCCTCCCCAGCTTGCCCACAAAAGAGTTGGTAACATCTCACTTTTCAATTGCTTGTGCTCGTACGGACTGCTTTGACAGGAAAGGGGGGTTGGTGGCAGCTTTGGATAACAGGGAGCTTCTTAGTCCCCTTAGTTTCAAAGTAGTGGGAAGAAGAGTTCAGTGGCAACCTGAAATGCTCTGACGGGTCGTCAACACCTCAGCCTTGTCACGTCCTCCTGTGCCGTGTTTTCACACCTGCACCTGGCTTGGCGGATCTGGGGAAGCGCACGCTCAGTGTAGATGTGGCTCCTGAACACAGGTGGGGATCAACCCACAATGAAACACCAGGTGCTCAGCTTCCTGTTTTGCTTTTGTTTGGGGGGGAACATCATATATGTGGTGTTATAAATGGCCACAAGATAGTGTAATTTTAACAAATTAGAAATAGAGATAAGATAGTGTGTTTTAGGAAGGCACGCCTAGGCCTCCCAGGTTTTATAAACTAGGGGACTTCCCTTCACCTCGCTTGCTGTCTTTGGATCCCACAGCTGACAGGTAGGCCATGCTCGCGGGGGAAGGGGAGGAAATTCATCAGTTGTGTACTCTCAGCTTGCTGGATGCTACACATTGAATCCATCTCCTGTCACCACTCCCAAACATCTCCCCTGGTCTTTCCGAGCTCAAACACTTGGAGTGTTCCTTGATATCTCTTTCTCTTAGAAACCACATCAACTCCAAAAAAAAAAAAAAATCCAGGTGCCTTTTTCTGCAAAATACAAACAGACTCCAGTGATTTCTTAGCAGTGCCTCCACGTCCACCTGCCTTTTATCACAGCTCTGGAGAAAGGGTGAGAAATCAGAGTTAGCTTGGACTAATTATAATCCCATCCTAACTGATCTTGCTTCCAATTTACCCCCTTAAAACCTATTCTTTGAACAGTAGCTGGAGGGAACCTTTAAAAACATAAAGCTCTCCTCTATTCTGAATCCTCCAATCGTTTCTGATATCATTTAGTATAGAAACCCATGTCTAAGTCGTGGCTTACAAGGCTGTAGGCGACTGTGCCCCCATTTATTTTTTCGCCTTATGTCCCAGGTATCAGAAGTCCTTTATCTTTTCTTCCTTAATTAGGTCAATATTGAAAGACTACCTTGTCAGGGAGACCTTCTCTGACCCACTGATGCATCACACACCCCAGCTGTCCATACCCCCGTCTTGCCTTGTTTTTCCTAGCACTTAGCACCACCTGATACGTAGTCACTTGCCTACTTGTTTATCTTTCTTTCTCCTCTCACCACAAAGTATCTCTTATAAGAGGGGCTTTCTTCCATTCACTGCTTTATACCTGGTTCTTCACATACTGAGTGGTTCACAGTAAGTGTGTAGTTAACATGTATGTAACGTGTTAACATGTTTAGTAACATGGATGAATGCATTGGATTACCTGGATCAGGTAAGCAGGCACTCACAGAGCCAGTGGCCGAGCTTACAGGACAATAAGCAGGAGGCCCCATAGCCCAGGTCTGGAAAATGAGGAAGGTGGGTACATGACTGAAATTGAGACCTGGGGGAGCGGGGTCAAAGCAGGTAAAATAGGACCAAACGAAGTTACCAATCCAAGGACTGCAAGATCATCGCCGGAAAACAGAGGAAACCTCACCTGATGCTGAGCTGACTTTATTGGGCACTTGTATTAGTTTCCCAGGGCCGCCGTAATGAATTACCACAAACGTGGTGGCTTTCAAAACAACGAAATTTTATTCTCTCACAATTCTGGATGCTAGGATATCCTAAGGTGTTGGGAGGGCTGTGCTTCCTCTGAGGACTCCAGGGACGAATCCTTGCTTGCCTTGTCCAGCTTCCTGTGGCCCCAGGCATTGCTTGACCTGTAGCAGCATAATTCCAGTTTCCACCTGGGTCTTCACATGGCCTTCTTCTCTTCATCTCTGTGTGTCCTCTCCTCTTATAAACCCAACAGTCACTGGATTTAGGACCCACCGTAATCAGCATGAGCTCACCTTAATTATATCTGCAAATACCGTTTCTAAATAAGGTCACAGTCTGCAGATCCAGGTGGACATGAACTTGGTGGGGAGGAGACACTATTCAAATCACTATAATACTCAAACCATTTAATTAATTTATATTTTCACAATTCACTGAGATAGATATTATCCTTGGCAATGTTTTACAGCCACAGAAATGGAGGCTCAGAGAACTCCAGTAAATTGCCACAGGCCATAGAGCTAGAAAGTGGATTCAAACCTAAATAGCTCTGACTCCACCTAGTTTGATCTTTTCACTATACGGTGTGGGTTCCAATTTTACCACAGTACTATGTTCAGAATGTGTTTGATGGTTAGGAAAGTATTGGGTTGTCGGAAAAGTCATGACGCATTTTTGCAACGAAAAACAGAAAAAATACGCCATGACTTTTCCACCAACCCAGTACTTACCTTACTAAGCCTGTATTTAAAACCATGGAACTGGGCCGCCTTGCAAATACAACCAACACTTGTAACTGCTCGCAGCACTTTTACAAATCACTGAACAAAAAAGCCCAGATGTCAGAAAAACGGGAGAGACCCTATCCCAGGATTCTCTCGGCCTGAGGTCACTGCCAAGGGCAGCTCTTGCTGGGGGTCTGGGAGAGAGGAAGGGGGTTAAAGCATTTCCCCACAGGGGCACTGAGCAACCATGGCAAAAACAATCTTTACCTTGGACAGAGTGTGAAATCCAAAGCAGCTGAAAACGGGCTAGGACCACCTTGGGATCTGCGTTAGGCTAGAGTGTGCGTGAACGGAAAAACAAGCCAAATCATTGCAGCACAGAAACCATCTCGTATCTGCTCAGAATGACGCCTTCACTGTGTATGGGTTTACGTGTAGCAAGAAGACAGGAAAATTATACCTTATCATGTTCTCTGCCCCCGTAGCCTTTATAAATAATGTGCACTGCAAGTACAAGCCACATTTTTCATGATTTCCCCTGTGAAATACTGCTCAGCATTCCAGCCTGGGAATATATTTACTTCTGTGATCTAAATTCTCTCCCTGGTTTGCATTAGCTTTTACCAAACCTCTGGCCTGGAATTATCATTGGTTGAAAGCCAGCTGGTCAACAAGAATGTTGAAGAGTTTAAGTCTCTGTATAGTTTCCCCTTTCTAGGAATTTAAGCACAAAATGAGACATTTCAATGTTCTGAGATGGCATCTGTTTCTGTCTGCAGCTTCTCTCTTCTCTACTCCTTTACCTCTTCTTCCCCTCGTCTGACTTCCTCCCTCCTCTTCCTTCCTTTCTCTCTCTTTCTTACCCCTTGTTTTCTCTCTTCTGCCTCTCCCTGTCATCCCTGCCCCTACCATCTCTCTTTATCTCTCTCCCCTCTCTCCAGACTTTCTTAATCATTTTGATATTTTTCAGATCCTCGTGGCCTTATTAAGTAAGCCAAGCAATTAGTTTTTTGGGTTTTTAAAAAATTTTTATCTAATGTCTTAAAAAGTAATTTCCACTAACTCCCTAGCTTCCAGTGTGCATTGGTGCCAAGACCTTCCAGAATGTTTACTCTGCTGATAAAATTAATTGTGGCTTTCAGACACAAGCTCTCTCAACTTCCTTCTCAGCTCCTCTGGACTTTGGGATAGGCTCACACCCATCCTTTCTTTCCTCTTTGATATTTCAGAGGCAGAGATATTCTTCTCTTTCTTGCTTCCTCAATCACCCACTTTTTAACTCTTATTATACCAATTAGCCTGTGATAAAATTATTTTAATACATTGTTTAGCTTAAAGTTACAGGACCTATTGAGGATGTCAAGTGAGGACTTACGGTAATTTCAGAGATTTACTTTTATTTTTAATTTTTTAAATTATTTATTTCTTTTTTTCAGTTACAGTTGGTGTTCAGAATGATTTTATATTACAATAGTTTCAGGTGTACAGCATAGTGTTTAGACATTTGTATAATTTTCACAGCAATCCCCCTGATAAGTCTAATACCCACCTGGCACTATACATAGTTGTTACAACATAATTGACTATATTCTCTATGCTGTACTTGACATCCCTGTGACTATTTTGTAACTGCCAATTTGTATTTCCTAATCCCTTCACCTTTTTCACCCTGGTCCCCAACCCCCTCTTCTCTCTGGCAGTTTGTTCTCTTGATCCATGAGTCTATTTCTGTTTTGTTTGTTCATTTACTGTGTTTCAGAGATTTATTTTTTGAAAAAAAAAATGGACCTTGTGGTTTGTTCACACTCAGCTCAAGCTCTTAAGTCTTCTTAATAAATAACTTTGGGCAACAAAATTCAGAATTACTAATACTCAGAACCACCAATAAGGTCTTTCAAGCTTGAAGCTCTAAAGAAGTAACCAATGCACTGGAGTTGGTTGCTTAAGGCAGGAAGATAAACGACTCATTATTAAAACAAATAATGAACAAAAGGTTCCAAAAAATTTGTTTCAAAAATAAATTGAAAAAAGTTTTTCTGGTTAATCTT
>NW_017731805.1:967838-972511 GCF_001890085.2 Hipposideros armiger | reverse complement strand
CAACCAGCCAGCTGTTGAGCTGAGACTTGAAGGCAGGGAGGTCTGAATCCAAAATGAATTCTGTTGCTATCCAGTATAAGCCTTGAAACCATTCCAGATAAATGATCATTTCAACTAGCAAGTGATTGACTGGATGACTTCGCTGGATTCATGCAATTTCCTTGTTGTCAGTGCTATATTTACGGCCTTTGCAGCGGGTACTCAGAATCTTGCAAGCATGGTGGTTTCAGCTCATTCTGGCCTGGGACTCTGTGCTCTTGATCTTCTCCAGGACTAGCCTCAGACTCCAGGGAGTCAGTGAGGGGAGATCATCTGTGTACTATCAAAGCCACCTCGGAGGTTCTTTTATTATTTTCCTGTAGTTTGGCTCCCTGCCAGCTCCCGACTTCGCCTCGACCTTTCAAAAATGCTATAATAGACTAGAAATACATCATGTCCTTTTCTGATTCCTCTGGCTAGATACCACATCATGACTTTTTATAAAAGGATTACTATCTAAATTTTATTAAATTCATTAAAATTTAATTAAATTGATTAAATGTTTGGTGGAGGATAGACATGAAGAGATATACGGAGGCAGGGAAATGGCAGCGTTTAGGATCATGTTCGGGAAAATGACATGGACTCTCCAAGGGGAGGTGATCGAAGATGAATTTAAAAGGAAAGACTCGATGGGGACAGTATTAGAGGGGTTCCTTATTGGTTGACTGGAACTGGTTCTCAACTTTCCTTGGGCATCAGCATTATTAGAAAACTTAAAAAAAAATAAAGGTAAATTTCAATTAGACCGGACTGGGGGCCTGAGAACTTGTATTCCTGAGAGCTCCCCAGGTGATCTTAGGTGTAGCCAGCATTGAGAAGTGCTGGTAGAGGGGCAACATGGTGCTTACTATAAAAAGCATCCTGGGACCGGACTAGTTAGTATACCTTGCCAGGTCAAGTCTTCCTTCTGCCATATACATAAACTTTGACCTTGGATATATCCCTGAATCTTCTTTCTGGCTTTGGAGTTAACATTCTTTATGACAGTATTATGACTATAAAAAAAGCATTGTTATGGATGACCCTATGTAAAATGTAAAGCTCTGTAGAAATTGTGGTAGGCAGCTTCTGAAATGGCTCCTAACGATCTGACCTCTTGGTATTCACTCCCTTGTCTGAGGGTCTTCTCTTCTGTGTGGGCTGGACTGAGTGACCGGCTTCCAATAAATAGAATATGACACAAGTTATCACGTTCAAATTGGATTATAAAAGACTGGAACTTCTGTCTTCTTCGTCTCTCCCTGTTTCTCTGTTATTCTTGGGTACTCCCGCTGCTGAAGCAAGCGGTCATGTTATGAGCTACTCTGTGAAGGGCCTTACGTGGCAAGAGCTGGCAGGCTTCTTCCAATGAACAGCCAGCAAGGCCCTCAGTCTAACAGTCCGTGTGATATTGAATCCTGCCGACAACCACATGAAGGAGCTTGAAGGTTAATCTTCTCCCATGTGAGCCCTGAGATGTCTACAGCTTCAGCTAACAACTTGATTATAGTCTTGGGAGAGACTTCGGGCAAAGGACCCATGAAACCTGCACCCACATGCCTGGTCCACAGAAATTGTGAGATAATGAATGTGCACCGTTTTAAACAAATACGTTATAGGGTAATTTGTTACAGTGCTAGATCACCAATAAAGAAATCAAAGTGTTATAATTTGAAAATCACAACTCCATTTTGGGGAGAAGAAAGGGAATAGGAACAAAAGTGAATGCTTGCTGAACACACACTCTAAAGCAGCGGTTCTCAACCTTCCTAATGCCGCGACCCCTTAATACAGTTCCTCATGTTATGGTGACCCCCAACCATAAAATTATTTTCGTTGCTACTCTATAACTGTAATTTTGCTACTGTTACGAATCATAATGTAAATATCTTTTTGTTTTACGATGGTCTTAGGTGACCCCTGTGAAAGGGTCATTCAACCTCCAAAGGGGTCACGACCCACAGGTTGAGAACTGCTGCCTAAAGTGAAGTTTGTTAAGTGCTTTATAGCCTACCTCACTCAAGTAGTATAATAACATTATTATCCTCATTCTTCAGACAAGGAAATGGAAATACATCATGTTGGTGTTATTTGACCAAGGTCATATTTGCAGGCAAGTAGCATAGCCTTGCATTAACATCTTCTCCTGACTCCAAGTCTCTTTTCTGTACATTCTATGCTATGCACAAGTAAAGAAGCGTTTGCCATATGAGCCATCATTAGGTGGCTATGCAGTGTTGTTTGTTTGTTTGTTTGTTTGTTTGTTTATCCATATAAGGTGGGTTTCTCAATCAGTTACTCTCTCTTTTCCTCTGGAACCACTTTTGTCTTATCTGATGGTCTCACTGGTTTAAAAAATATATATATATATATATTTAGGATATGACACACTGCCTGGAATTCGGGCAGTTTATTCCACCATAGCAGCTAGAACAGAGGTTATTCAAGAGTTTGGGAGCCACTTAAAAGGAAATTTTTCCCAATAGAATAAAAAAGAATTAGTTCAGCTTTAAGCCAGAACACTAAAAACTTCCTGGATGACTTTAAAAATTGTGTTCATAGTGTCATTGAAATCTTAGAGGTGCAAGGGGCCACCGAGTTCATTTGTTTCTATTCTGAAGATAAGACAGGATCCTCTCTAATGGAAGCCTTGGAAAGTTGCCCTTCTTGAATGTTTCCAGTGACATGCAGTTCAAAGCCACCAACACCCCTGTGTTTGCAGCCAGCTCTGGTTGGTGAGGGATGCCTGCCTTTTTTGGAGCAGCATCTTACTCTCAGTCTTACCAAAACTGCTAATGTGAAAGATAGAAAAATTGGAGAAAAATCACGAGAAAACTTGCGTAACTCCAGAAATATTAAGATATACATATAGAAATTGGAGCTGATCATTTTTGTATATAACCTTCAATGTCTTTGAGAAACAATGTATCTCAAAGGTTAAGAGTATGCTTTTCGCAATTGGACTAATCTGGATTGAAATTTTAATTTCTAACTTGACTTAGATAAGTCACTTCTAATCTCCATGAACTTGGTTTCTCCGTCTTTAAAATTGAATAGCAATAGCCACTTAATTAGATTGTTCTAAGTCTTGACTGTAATAGCAATAACTACACACCAGAAGAGGTTAACATAGTGACAACAAATAGTAAATGCTCAACTGATGATATTCATAGTTAGCATGAAGTCTCTCTCTGAAATCTCCTCCTACTCCAATGGTAGTCCTGTGATATTGGGTTGTCGGAAAAGTCATGACACATTTTTGCAACGAAAAACATAGAAAAAATACGTCATGACTTTTCTGACAACCCAATAAATTTGCTAGAACTCTAATTTGTATTTGACACAGGTCAGAGAGGCTTTTGCTTTAAGATGGAATGAAAGGGGTTTTGGATGGGAATAAATTGCTTAGATGGAGGGGGGCCTCTGATGTTTTGCACTTCCCCCTTGTGACTATAGTACTGTCTCTAAAAGTGGGAACACACATCAGATGCTTGTTAAAATGAAAATTCTTGGACCTTTCTTTGGACCTATGAATCTGAACTTCTTGGTGTGAGGCGCTGGAATCTCATTGTTGACCAGCAGCTATCATGATTACTATATATGTATACACACACACACACACACACACACACACACACACACACACACTCCCGTGATTCTCAGATGCTCTAAAGTTTGAGAAATGGTGGGTTAGAATACACTAAAACACCTTTCTAGGTGTGCTTTTCCCAGAGAGGAATAGAATGGCACCATAACTCTGCCCTGTTTAAACTCTAACCTTCAACATCTATGGTCATTAAACACTGTGATGTTCCAAGGTTTAATCAGCCTTGGGCTATTTTGGAGTATTTTATACATTTTTGAAATTTTACAAGATTCTGATGTGTTGTCAAAACCACATCTTTAAAATAACTCTGCTTTCCCAGAGGGATATTTCTTATTTCATTTTTCACATCCTTAAATCTTGGTAAGTCTTGCTACCTCCTCACAAGTCAATTACCCCTTTTCTACATAACTTGTTTCTTCTGGCATTTCACCTTCCAAAAAGTGTATTCTAATTATTTTAGTTTAAGGAGCACTAGTGTGTGTTGGAGACTTCAGTATTGAGTCAGTCAGTGGAAACAGTGTTCTCCCCAAGTTGCCAGGCAATCAAATAGTGAACCCCTGAAAAAGTGTGGTTTACCCTAAGAGATGGAAAGTCAAATTTGATGCAGACACAAAAATTATTTCGAGGTGGATCATAGTTCTAAGTGTAAAAGCTAAAAACTATAGTTTACAGAAGAAAAGATAAGTGGAAAATTTCCCAAACATGGGATAGGCAAAGGCTTCATGGAGAGAACACCAAAATTGCTAATCATTACAGTGATAAAATGAATGGATTAGACTTCATCAAAATTAAAATCTTCTACTCATCAAAAGGCACCAACAAGAAAACACATAGGTAAGCCACAGACTGGGAGAAAACATTTACAAAACACATATCTGACAAAGGACTTTTTCTATAATATATAAAGAGCCTCTAAAACTCAATAATAAAAATACAAATGTCTGTTTCTTTCTGTCTCTGTTTCTCTATCTCTTATTTTATGTATATGTATATATTATATATAATGTATATATTATATGTATATATTATATATAATGCATAATTA
>NW_017731805.1:962385-964722 GCF_001890085.2 Hipposideros armiger | reverse complement strand
TAAGGTGTGTCTTATACATGGGAGCGTCTTATCCATGGGGCAATACGGTATCTACAAGTGCTCTAACCACTTCTTCACAGGGACAGAGAACTAAATTGATAATCCCCACATCATTGCAGTTTAAGTAGCTCTAATAAGCTCTAATCGCCAAAAAATATCCTTTTCTCATTGTCTATTCTCATTCATTGGGACAGGAAATGTGGCCCCAACCGCTTTCTCACCATCTTGAACCTGTGGGCAGCGCATTTTGAAGGAAAAGATCACTTTAGTTAGCATAAACGTTCATTTGGAAATAGTTAGCTCAGAAAAAAACCAAACCTTTTTCACAAGTCTAGATTTTTTGGGGAGGGAATTAAAATGAGTTTATAGTTGTACTTTCAAGTGAGTCAAGGTAGTAAACATCCTGGTAATAGAAATATTCAGTGCAGATGTCCCTGGCACGGGGACATGATTTAAAGCTCTTTTCATCCTGACATTTCATTTAGTGTGTCTCTACTGAGTAGATCATTTAAAAATGTTAGAGTTTTGTGAAACCCACTAGGGACAGTCCTTCAGGACCTCTTAATCATGTAAATTATAGATCACTATAGCTTGCCAGATAACACAGTAATTATTAAAAATAAAATCCTCAGGCAAGAGAACCCAAAATGTATCAAGCCTTTTTCTCTTCACTGTAAGAACTGGAATTTGTGCCTGAGGCTCATCTTTAATAAAGGTCTGTAGTTACTAATCAACAGCTGAATGAATTAAGCTCCTTTGCCATACATGCCAAATCAATCCCTTCCAAAGTGAAGGTCTTATTTTTTTGGTCTCTGATTATTTCTTCACTTTGTAACCCATGTTGAAGTTCATCTCATTATCCTTGTCATTATCAAAACCATATATTGCTGATGGGCAATGTGGTTACAAAGAAAGGAAAATAGGGAACAGATTACTTGGAATGGAAAGGAACATTTGGTTGGCTAAGACTCTAATAGGTTTTCCCTGAAACACCTCCCACCCCTCCATTTTTTTTTTTTTTGGTTTTATATATACTGATTTTGTTGATTAGGTCATTTTCCAAAGGGAAAACAATTGATGCCAGAGACTCATTAGAGATATGGTAGCATGCTCAAGGATGAGAGGTTTCTTCAATCAAAGAAATTGAGGCCATAGAGCTAAGGAAATGAGGAAGGATACTGCTGATTAAAATGTTTCAAAGAATTCATCAAAGACCCAGGACGATAAATGGCTTAAGCACATTGATTAGATATTGGTAGGCAGATTGCTAAAAAAGAAGTAAAAATCTTAATAACTTTTGTGGCAACCACTGTCTTGATTCACTTTTTTTTTTTCCTGCAGGAGTAAATAAACTGATTCTAAACACAAGTATTAAATACTCTAAGTCATGCCTTACCGCTTAGAAATTACTGTGCTGCCCTGCTCCTCTAGAGCAGGATTTCTCAGCCTTGGCCCTCTTGTCATTTTAAACCAGATGTTTTTCCTTGTGGGGGCCTGTCTTGTGCACTGAAGAAGGATAAGCAACATCCTCGTCTCTGTCCACTAGAACTCCCCAGCAGCTCTCCAGCGAGGGCTACCAAGAATGTCTTCAGATATTGCCAAATAGTCATAAAATCACCCCCAGTAGAGACATAAAGGAAGAAAATACCAATTGCAAATTACATCAGCCAGTCTGTTCTCCGTGTGCCTCTGTGCTCTAGATGGAATATACCACTGATAATAATGGCTGCCATGTACTGGGTTCCTACAATCCCAGTCGCTGGACAAACATGTATTATTCAGGAATCTTTGGCTAAAATGGTAAAAGCTGAATCCTCTGGGAGATGTGGGCAAAAAAAAAAAAAAAACAAAAAAACTTAAAGGAAGTTTGGCCCTATGAAATGAATCATAAGATTGAAGAAAAGGCTAAAGAAACCGGTGTCAGTAAGTACAGGCAACCAATAAGCTGCTGCCCTTTAGAAAGCTTCTGTCTCCTAGGTCACAGGAAATGATGAATCATCTCTTGGCTCATGCAGTAAGAAGTCATCTTGAACCTTATGTTCTTAATTGTCAGTGGTGCTGACATTCAAATTCCAAGAAGAAAGTCTGACAGCCTAGCCTGGGTCACATGACCATCCATTGACCAGAGCAGTTGACACTTTGACTATTATTACACAGACCTTACCTAATGGATACAATTAGGTACTATTACCATAAGAAGGTGTGGATGTATCCTGGAAAGAACAAAACAACCAATAGCTATACATGACATTGGTAAGATTCCCTTCAACAAGGTTAGAGAGCAGGTATTATTATTTACAGATGAGGAAATTGAAATTCAGTGTGTAACTCATACCA
>NW_017731805.1:954917-960967 GCF_001890085.2 Hipposideros armiger | reverse complement strand
TTTTAGTTTTTGTAAGCTTTGTGGTTTTTTAGGTAGTCAAGTTTCATGGAGTGAGGGAGTTAGCAAACATAAGAAAGGTGGGGGAGCAAAGAGAAAAAGTGATGTGAAAACAGGAGACCCTCTATCATGTTTGTTTTAGTCCTTTTACACGTATTGAGTACTTCCCACATTCCGGGTTCTGCACTGTTTTCATGCATTGTATTTAAAATCTGCACCAATCACTGAAGGGGGAGATGCTTGGCTGTCATTTTCTGCTTTGGACTCCAGGCCCCACATGGCCAACAAATGAGCAGGTATCTCAAGGAAAGAACAGTAGACAATGTGGGGCTCACCTCAGTGCATTTCTCTGATGTATACAGTGTGTGTGTGTTCATATTTTGTAGTTGCTTTCTGGTGAGAAGGTGAGTTTGATGTAAACAACTCCACTTTACAGAAAAAGGAACTGAGGCTCAAATAGAGCAATTACCTAACGTAAGGCAGCTAGCCAGCAATAAAGCTAACGTTACAGCCCAGAACCCCCCGGTTCCAGTAAGTACACTTTTAACCCATCGTTTTCACTGAACTCACTGGTCACTTGCAAACCTCAGAATATAATGGACATTCTGTGTTCTAACTGGGAATTTTTATAAAATAAATGAGTTAGTAGTTGAATCATTTCTCCCATAAAATGCAAATACTATTGAAAAATAGTAGCCTATGTTTAAAGGACCTTTTCTTTAAACCATTATCTTTTACTTACTTGTTCTATTTTATGACATCAGCATAAAAATACAGAATATTCACTCAATACAGTAACTTATACTTAGTGACGAACATTAGGCAATTCTTAAACAAACACAAGAAATAACATAAGCTTGTAATATGCCGAGCGGTCACATGCATTGAAAAAGAATGGGAAAAATGAGTGTATTGTTTACTGCCACTTTTGTTGATGTGCATTTTTTTCCCTGTGAAGAACTGTGGGTTTGCTGGTGGTTTTTGTGAATCTGTGCAGCATATAATTGATGGTTTTTCAGTTATGAAGAGAATTACTAATATGTACCCAAGCACACTTTATGAGAGTGAGAACATTCAAGCACTAACTACTGAGTCGTCAGAAAAGTCACAACATATTTTTTCTATGTTTTCTATGCAAAACTGTGCCTTTACTTTTCCGACGACCCAATAGAAAATTGGGAAATCTGAAATATGATCAAGACATTAAATAGAGGAAGAATTGTATTTTTAAATTCAATTTACATACAATTTCCATCACTTAGGGTTTTTTTAAGACTGTATTTTTAGAGCAATTTTCAGTTCATAGCAAAATTGAGAGGAATTACAGAGATTTCTCATATAACTCCAGCTCCTCAAAATGCATAGTCTTTCTCATTATCAAATCCCCCACCAGAATGGTACTTTTGTTACAATTGTAATCCTTAACTGTTCTTTTTATGTCACACCTACATCTAACTTGCAAAGAGATCCTACTGTTTCTACCTTTAAAACATACAATTTCACCTGTTCTTACTTCCTGTATTGACTGCCCTCGTCTGAGCCATATTATTGCTTGCCTTCATAGCTTCTAACTGGTAACTCTGTATCTGTTTGTGCCTGTCATATAGCCTGTTCCAAACATAGTGGCCAGAGCGTTTCATTCCTCTGCTTAAAACGCTGTCATGGTATCCCAGTTCACTCACTATAAAGCCAGAGACAAGACAGAGGCCTTAAGTACCTACTGACCCTCCCTCGTGACATCTTTGACCTTCATCCGTTTCAGTCCCCTGACTTGTGCACTTCATTCCAGCTGCACTGACCTTTCTGTTGTTCCTTCAATATCCCAGGCACTTTTTAGGGCCTTTGCTCTGGCTGTTTCTTAGACCTCGAATAATCTGTCAGATAGCCACACGGCTAACTCTCTAAATTCTTCAAGCCTTTGTTCAAAGGTCATCTTCTCACTGTGGCCTGATCTGATGATATTATTAAAATGAGTCTCTCCTCTCTTGACATTTCTGGTTTATTTTATAGGTTTCTTATTTTTGCCCCTTAAGTGTTGGAATTGCCCAGGATTTCGTTCTTGCCCTTTTTATTTCTCTTTCTTCATGCAGTTTCTGATGACTCCAAGATATGCTTCTTGAACCTAATCTTCTTCCCTCTGTATTAACATGTGTGCTAAAAATATGGAAAGATCTTTAAGGAGAGGTTTGCATTAAGTATCATTGCATCTGTCCCTCCCTTTCATCTCTATTTTCTGGTGCTGCACCTCTAACAGCCAATGTTCCTCCCTTCCGGTCAACTTGTTAACCAAACTTGTTAACGAGGTTATCTAGCGAATACCAGCATCCTTAATATGGAGAGCCTCTTCTGAGAAGCAGTTGAGGCTGTGCATATCAAATGGGAAATCCTTATCCTTGTGTGACAGTGTTGAATGTGTGACAGTATTGAAGCTATTAATAGAAAAAGTCATAGCAAAACCTTGGCATGTATTTGTAGAGCATAAATGCAGGGGCTGGTGAANAGAGAAAGGGTTTACCAAGCCATATGCGCGCCAGAAAAGGACCAGGTCCCGGGGCACGCTGTCTCAGCCACCAGCAGCAGGGCTAGGTGGAGAAGACAAACATGTCCACTGTCCTGGGATTGATGGGGCTCTTTTATACAGTGTGGAGGAGAAAGATGCAAGTTGTTTTGCAATAATTTACACTGGCTGTATGTAGATAAGAGGCCGGGGAAAAGGGAAATGGGGATAGTTCTGGGGTAGGGACATAGTCTGTAAGGAAGAAGTGTTGGCTCCTTGGAATTGGTTGTGAGTAACTGTTCAGAAAGTTCATGTGTAAGCAGGTTGCAGTGGTGTCTGGGGGTCAGCTATGCTCTCTAGATAATCGCAGAAGCAGCTACCTGGAAACTGGTTCCAGGTTTAAACATACATTTAGGAATGTAAGCAGGCTTTCATTGGTTTCAGCCCGTGATTGTTAACTGATTAACCACTCTTATCTCTTGCTTCCATTCTCCAGCCTGCCATAATTTAATTTAGGACATCTCAGAATTTTTCCTTGTCAATATGCACAATATTTATGTGGTATTTATATGTATATCAATATACATAAAGCTTGGTAGAAGACTTGAACGGACATGTCACGATAGATGATAGATAGATAGATAGATAGATAGATAGATAGATAGATAGATAATAAACACATGGAAAAATACTCAACATCAGTATTTACCAGGAAAAGACAAATTAAATAACAATGAGATACATGCCCACTAGAAAGGATAAAATGTGAAAACTGACCACATCAATGCTATCGTGGATGTGAAATGCCCGGAACTCTCATAATGTATTGCTGAAAGAAAGGAAAATGGTGCAACCACTTTGGAAACCTCTTTAGCAGTTTCTTTAGAACAAAGTGGTTAACTTGAGCAGTTAAACCTACATCTACTCTATGAGGTAGCAAATCAACTTCTAAGTATTTTTCCAAGAGAAACATAACCATATGTCCTGTAAGTCTGGTCCAAGCCTATTCACAGCAGCTTTATTCATAACGTCCCATCAGCCCATCATCAAGAAAATGGTTAAACAAACTACAGAATATTCGTAGAATGGAACACTACTTAGCAGTAAAAGAGAGCTTCTGATAAGACCTAGCAACGATCTCAGAAACATTAGGCTGAGTTAAAGAACCGAGATGCAAAAAGAGTTGGTACTTATTTGCATACTTACTGTAGGATTACATTTAAATAAAATCCTGGAAGAGGTCAAACAAATGCACAGTGATGTACACCAGAACAGTGGCAGCTTTGTGTGTGAGGGGGGCAGGGAAAGGTGGAATCGATTGGGAAGGGGCACAGGCGAGCCTTCTGGGGTGGTGGAAACATTCTGTATCTTGTTAGAGGTTTGGGGTACATGGGTGTCTACATTTACACCAATTGAAGCATCTGTACACATAACACCTGTTTATTTCACTTTAGTTATACCTCAGTGTTAGAGATGTAGAGTTCGAATAATTGAAGGCTTATGCTAGGTTTGAGAGGAAAGAGGTGTGTGCGCATGTGTGTGTGTGTGTGTGTTTGAGTGTGTGTGTGTGTGTGTGAGTGTGTGAGTGTGTGTGTGTGTGAGTGTGTGTGTGTGTGAGTGTGTGAGTGTGTGTGTGTGTGTGAGTGTGTGAGTGTCCCTTATCTTGGCAGCCATGGGAGAAGCATTATGGTGATTATATAACCGTGCCCATGTAGGGGAAGAAGAAAAAAAGGTAGAAGGCACTAAATAAAACATTTTCTTACCTTTAAATTTTTCCTAAAAATCCCTCAAAAGCATAAAATGCTTTCACTAGGAACACGTAAAGATAATGATATCGTTTTTTACTTTGATCTAGATACGTACTTGGCAAGTGTCGGAGTGCCAGGTGTCGTAAACACGGCCGGGTTCCTCTACTCTGTGGGAATTGATTGTTCTGCAGTCATTTGAAAAGTTTAAACATCCTAAATGTCACCACCCTAGCTGAGCCCAAAATGTCAGTGCTATGTGGCTGTCTATTCTGTGACCAAAAAAGATTCACAAACATTGTTTTCCTGCCTTTGACATTATTTGGATCACAATCAGAAATGGAAAAAAAAAGGTTTAATCAATCTGCTTGCTTTAAAGGCTTATAGAGACATAACAGTGTTGATTAAAACCCTACATGTGAAAAAGTTACTTGAAGACCCATTCATTTCTTCTCTATAAAACTTTAAGAGCCAGGACTAGCTGTGGAAGTATTGCTGCGCTTGCACTGATGCTGGTGGCTTACCGTTAATGGAAGCATTCAAATGTCTGGGGGCGGACTCAAGAGAGAGAATGGCAACAGATAGCATGTGGTTAGTAAAACAAGGCCAAATATTGTGCAGCAGAAACCCAAAATAGAACTTTCCGTGGAGAAAGTGGGGTTTTTGAGCCTCAGCTGTCATGTTTAGTCTGATTCTGCAAGATATCAAGGAACGATGCTTGGATACATTCAACTCTGCTGGGCTTGTGTGGCATTTTTTTCTAGGTATAGAAATAATTTTTTTGGAACTTGCTTACTATTATTACATGCTAAATTAACTATGGGTCCTGGTGGTCGAAGCAGAATGTTGGTCAGACAGGAATTTTAAATGGGAAGTGATCAATAAGGACAAATATTAGAGTTTAGTAAGCAAGTTTATATGTTGACTGATATTTTCTATTTAGTAGCTATAAAATGATAACCAATATTCTTCAATGTTTGATTATTATCTACTCATAGCATTATGGCATTTGGACCATCTCTGCACTGGGAAGTTGAAGAAAATACAATTAGAAATAATTTTGAGTATATTGGCAGTATCATTGCAAAACCCTAACATGAATTCAATGTTCCTCTATTTATGTTAGGACTTTACATTCTTTATATCATTTGATCATTCCTGCAGCGTTCTATACATATCATATACCATGTTCATATGAAGAAATGAAGGCTTAATTGTTTTTTGCTATGGTATGTATCTAGTAGGTGACAGGCTTGGGATTTAACCTTTGGAATTTTGGTTCCAAAACTCATGATACAGTGGAAAGCAACCGCTGAAAATTATAACATGCCAGTGGTAATTTAGTTTTCAGTCTGCCCACACACAAAAAAACAATGATTAAATTGATGTAGTTCTCATCAGAGAGTAATAGGACTAACTGAAATATGATGCAATGAAAACGGATGAATTAGCCATGCTTCTAGAGTTATGCTCCTTTCACCAGTGACTATTAATGTCTACAACAATGAACCTTGGTAGAGCTTTTAAGGCTGTTTTCATAAACATCATATTCCTTATAGCAGCAACTATAGGCCAAAAATAGGATAGGAATTATTATTTGTGTATTATGGTTCCCATTTTATAGATGAGCAAACCAAGGCTGAGAGAGCTTACGTGACCTTCCTAAGGGCAAACGATTAGTGAGTGGCGTTTTGAGTCAGTAACATAATAACATAACAAGTTAGTCCCACCCTCATCTTGCCAGTTTGCCTTTTTGAGAAGACACCGTATTTCCCCAGGTATAAGACGCACCCTTTTTCGAAAAATTTGGG
>NW_017731805.1:801344-949157 GCF_001890085.2 Hipposideros armiger | reverse complement strand
GTGTATAATTGAGAGCTGGCAAAGGTAAAAATAGGGGGAAAAGCTCCTAGGAGTCATCCTAGACCCCTCTGATTTCAGTCATTCCCTTCAGTATGCAGCCTTTCAACTTCATGTTTCTGGTGTCTCATATCTGTCCTGTCTATCCAATTGTTCCAGTCTTAATCCAAATGCCTCTCGATCTTCTCTGAAACACTGCAATCATCTTTGACATCTTTCTTCCTCTTTTTCCAGTGTCATTTGCTCTAATCTATTCTCTACACTGACCTTAAAATAATTTTTCAAGAAAGTAAATTTGATCATGTCAAGCTCCCTGCAAAGGTTTCTCATCGTGTACAATGTAGATCCAAACACGGGTGTCATAAATTTACTCCATGACCTTGACTCTGCTGTTTCCTTTGCCTTGTCTTCCATCGCACCTCCCACTTCAGCTGCAGTGCTCTGCTTCCTCCATCTGAGGAGCGCTGTGCATCTGCTCATCTGATCGTTCACATTCTACTCGTTCTGTCTGGATGGACGTTTCTGCCTGCTCTCTCCAATCACTTCACTCTTACTCATTTTTCATGACTTATCAAGCGTCTCCCCTTGATGACACTAATTGTCCACTGCTTTGTAATCATATATGTACATATATGTGATATATATATATATATATATTTATATATAATATATCATATATATATATAATAGTAACTATTACTGAATTCTATATGTGATTTAATTTTATTATTGTAGACTGAGAGCTACCTGAATTTAGGGCTATAGTTTTCATTTCTGTACAAGTAGTGCTTAATATTAATAAACCTAATAAACCTAATTAGCCTAACAAATAGAGAGGCTTTATATAGTTTTTAAGTGGGGAAAAACAGAAAAGTAGGAAAGAGTAAAGGAAGGAAGAAAAGAAAAAAACCAGAAAAGAAGGAAGGAAGGAAGGAAGGAAGGAAGGAAGGAAGGAAGGAAGGAAGGAAGGAAGGAAGGAAGGAAGAAGGAAGCAGAGTAAAGAAATGATCAGCAAAAATGTGTTCTTATGGCGGTAATAATCATGAGTATGAAATCTGTCTTTTCTGAACTGAGCTTTTCCTTCTGCATATATTTCAGGCCCTTGTCAATTTACGACTGTGGAATGAGGACATTTATCTGGACAGTAGGGAAGCTACAGAAATTCTTTGGCTTCAGTGGTTGTGGTTATTTCTTTCAACACATAGAGGAGGAACTTCCAGCTAGCTACTGCCTGTGGCGTTACTTACCCTGTTTGAAGTCTGTGGGGAGGAGACAGACGAATGCCACAGTGGCAGTTTGGGGGCCACCAAGAATTGTTAGCTGAACTTGATGTTCTAGTAGGCACATTTAGCACATACTCTACTCCACACAATCGGATAGTGTTATGATCACATCATCCCACCAGCTCTGTCGTATTGTAGAGTTTTTCGTGGGAAGCAGGCAGGAGTAGTTTCCTCCTGACTATACTTGTGACTAGACTAGCTTCCCTTCTTAGGCTCAACATGAACTGACCAGAGAAGTACTGGCATTTTTGAGAAAGTCATTGCACTTGGATTTTTTTTCCAGATTTGATATCATTAGCTTCATATCTGCTTAAAGAAGGAAGCATTCATCCTCCTAATTTCAGCTTCTTGCTGTTGGAAATACAACAGTTTAAAATCATTGCCAACAATGGTTTAAAATCATTTCCTTGTCAGAAATATCTTAGTGATATGAAATGTGTATGGTAGCACTATTTCTTATATGTGTATTTAGAGTAAGAAAGCTTAAGGAAATCTTGGACATTGCCTGGTTCAAGTTCCCCACATTACTCTTAAGGATACTGAAAGCAGAGCAGTTCATTCAGTGACCTACCCACAGTCACACGTTGAACAACGAGCAGAAGAGCTGGGATTGTTCCCACTGCTCTTTTCAGTTCATTCTGTCACAGCCCAAACTTATCTGAAGCACTAAGTTTTTATTTTTCTCTAAATGAAGTCGGTTTAATCTTTAATAATCCAATGGTGAAAATACCACATGCCCATCATAGAGAGATTATAACCTACCTACAGAACGTTGATGAAAAAGAATGAAGCCAGTTTTGAAGGTGGGTTCTAATGACGTGAAACAGGGTTTTGCCCTTAGCCTCATTCTAGCCCACCTTATTGGCATTAGCTTGGATGAAGGATTGGAAGGTATGCCTTACCAAATACGTAGACAGTATTAGCCAGGAGAGAGAGCTAATGCTTTAGCTTGCTCGAAATAAGGAATCCGATAATAGCTCATGAGGATGCACTATGAACCAGGTATAAATTCATCTCCAAAACCACCCTACCAAGGTATCAGGTATCCTGTATCAGTGATACCCCGGTCAGGACACCAGGATCCCACTAGGCATTTTGACAGGAAGAATATTGAGAATTGGTTCATCTGGGATTTGAAGTCTAAACTAGCCCAAAAAAAGGAAACTCTAAGGTAACACAAGAAGCAGGTTCTGTCCCTAGCCTGGGGGAGTAAAGGTGCTGGGTCGGGGGTTTTAGAATCTAGAAATGCAAAGCCCACGTCCAGACCTCTGAGGAGAAAGAGCCCACTGGTCGGGACTACGGGTGCGCAGGAGCTTGTGGGAGACCCTGTGGACTCCAGCTTCTGAGGAGGGAGTGACCGCCAGCTGATGCTGACCCCTCGAGAGCTTGGAGGAGAGCCTTGTAGAATGAGGGCTCAACTTCTGAGCTGGGACCCTGGCTGGCTGCTGCTGGGAGACTGGCTCTGGGAGCACCACTGAAGCCGAACACCAGAACTAGCAGTTGCTGGTGTGATGATGGATGGAAGGCCAAGTTCCCGGAGGAAGCTCCTCTCCCCAATTTCTGTCTTCCAGTTCCCGTAGTAGCCCCTCCTGACAAACGTAACAGGAACCCAACAAACAAAGGGAAATGAAGTTTACAGTCTCAGCCCCACATCACAGCATAAAATATGGACAGGAAAGAGTTTGTCATTCACTAAGACTTTCAGGGGATATTTGTTGGGTGCCTTCTCTGTGCCATGAACTCTGTGCAGTGAGGATAATCTGTGAAAGAGGATAACCGTGCCTACCTCGGAAAGTTAAAGATTACATGAGATAAAATATGTGAGGATTTGGCACAGCGCCTGATAGTGATTATATACTGCGGCACAATGAAACATCAGGTCCTTGATGTACGAGTATGTCCAATATGGTTGATATTCCAAATGCGGTAGACCTTGACCATATTCCAGCATGGTATTTTAAATGGTGAGAGTTTGCATTTTATTAGATGGAGAATACATTCTCTAGTTTTCCACAATCTCCATCTTTCCATATTTCTTACATCTTGCTATATTACACATTCAAACCTAGCCCTCGAAGGCTTTTGAGTTTTGAAGATCTGTTGTAGAACGTAATTTTATACTTCATCTCTTTGCTGTCAGATATTTTTTATCTCTTCTCTCTCCAAGTCTTCAGCAGACTTGGTTATCAGTTTTTAAACTTCCTTCTAGTTCCATGTTTACCCTTTTCAAGTACTAACAAACCAAGGAGTAGTTTCTTCTCTTTTTAGTAGAATAAACCAAAATCCATCAGTAAAAAAAAATCCTTTTGGCATTGTTTTTTGAAAGTTTATAGGTAAAGAAGACTACCGCATTTTTCTTTAAAGTATTTTTAAACATCAATTTTATATGATCAGAGTGAGTATGATAGTAGCTTTGGGGAATTAAGCCATTTCAGTGATATTTTTTAGAAGCACACTCTTCTTAATCTTTGTCATATTATCAATTACTATTTAAATACCCCCAGCCCAAATATGTCATTTCTGTGTTGATTTATTTGGGAGATGATCTCAAAATTCTTGGCCAATGAAATCATCCTAATAAAGGACTATATTGCAATGTTCTGTTCTTGTATTTGTGAGGATTTTTGTATGTGTGTGTATTAGTTATTTTTATTTAGGACACATTTTCTAGAGCAACGAACCATAGAATAATCAGGTGACCTACATTTTTCATGAAAAACAAAATGCTTCCAGATGGTGTTAGAAACGTGGAAAAGGATGTGTGACTCAGCCTACCCAGAATGCACCTACTAGCCAGTTCTGGTTTTCGTATGGCAGTGTTTCCAAAGTTGCTACCTGTTCCAAGCACAAGCGGGACAGGCTTACAAGTTGTAAAGTGTTGGGAACAGCTATGACTAACTAGATCCTGTTAATGTAACAGATTAAGCAGCCCGTGTGAGAAGAATACTGCTGTATGAAGAGGTTATCCAGTTCATTAATCAAGCGGTGGGTGAATCAAGTGTAAACCTTAGATCTGAGAGGCACGTGTTGCAAAAAATCTCTTATTTGCCTTACAGAGGTGTCCTGTCCACAGACTTGAGCTGCCTGTTGAATGCCTGGAACAATCTCTCTTCTGTGCCTTTACTGGCCACACATGCAAAATAACTTTTCGTGAAAACAAAATAAAACTCACATTATCAGGAATTGAAGAAATAGGTAAATCGAATGGTCGGCAATGCTCTAAGTACACATTGAGTCCTATGCTTTTAGATTAGTTTACCTGTCCCCATTCCTGAAAGCCCATGTCTAGTTTAAGAGTGGGGTCCTGGACACATGTCCTTTGCCCCATCATCTCTGTCCTAATGGCTTGCTTCCTTCCAGTAGACTCTGATTCCTAATTGATCTCTGACCTCCTCAACACCTGTTTTTTGTTTAAATTCTCACTTAACTTCTTGGACTTCATCCTGGGAATTTATCTGGATCTCATCTGTGCCTTATCTCTCTGTTCAAGTCACTCTGCTTATTTTTATTCTGGGCCATTCTGATGACGTATATACTTTGTTTAGCCCAGCCCTGGCCCTAGGACCAATGCACTATACCAAGGACCCCATGGCCATATTTCCCAGGTTAACTTCGCCATCATAAATGAGTCAACATTTTCATTAAGAGTGTCACTTTCAGGCTGTGAAAGGCTTGGCTCACACAGGAGCTTACTACCCTTCTCTAAACCCAAATCTGTGGGGCCATTTATAGAAACTCCTTTGTAATGCTCCTGGTGGTCAAATCTACTCAGATCAGTCTGCTGTGTTCAACTCTTTGTAGGTCATTTCCCTCTCATCCACCATTTTGGTCTCTTGGTCTGTGTCACTCTAAGGCATTGTGCATAGTCTTCATGGTGCACTCTGCTGTCTTCAGCTCTGTGCATGCCTCATGCGTTTATTTTACAGAACGCAATTGGTACCTCTGTCTATAATAGTCAGTCATTTGAATATTCAGTGAATCTCTTTGCTTTCAACAGCAGAGAGAAGGAAAAGGCTCTTTCTCTTGAGCAGTTGCCCTACCAATCTGCACCTCCATTTTTTTATTGAACCACTTTCAGAAGCAGATTCCTCCCTTCCTCAAAGAAGTGTTTTCTAACATCCCAAATTCAGTGCTTGTTTACTCAGGTCACCATCACTAACAGCTTTTTTTCTCATTGAAAGATCCTGCGACTCAAATTTATATACCTGTCTTAGCCCATTTGGGCTGCTCCAATCAAATAGCATAAACTGAGTGGCTTATAAACAACAGAGATGTATTTCATACAGTTCTGGAGACTGAGAAGTTCAAGATCAAAATGCCATTAGATTCAGTGACTCCTAAGAGCTTGCTTCCTCATCGACGGCTGTCTTGCCATTGTGTCCTCACATGGGTGAGGCGGGGATCTCTCTTGGGTCTCTTATAAGGGCACTGACCCCATTTATGAGGCCCCCGCCCTCACAACCTACTCACCTCCTACAGGCCTCACCCCCAAATACCATCACATTGGAGGTAAGGTTTCAGCCTATGAACTTGGAGGGGCACAAACATTCAGACCATAGCAGTACCCTTCCATTCTGTCTAGAATAGAATTTGAAGAAGAAAGGAAGATGAACAAAGAGCTAATGAATGACATGTGGTTCATGCAGTGGGGTTGGGTAGACAGAGGGACTAGCACAGGGATTCCTGCCCGGCCCTTGGGGAGGCAGTACCCTCATGTGCAGTCTCATGCGCCACTGAACTTCTTTGTCAAGAATTTATTCTAAAAGGATAAGCGCTCAAAATTGTGTTCTAACTCACGAGGGTTTCTGAAAGAAAGGTAGAATGATATAGAATTCATGGGAATTCCCGTCCTAAAGGAGTGCAAACTGGAACAGGAGTGCACACTTTTTCTGTGAAGAGGCTGGATAGTAAATATTTTAGGCTCTGTGGATGATATAATTTGGCTCCAACTTCTCTACTCTTCTCTCATGGCACTAATGCATATATAGACAACAAATAAATGAATGAGGGTGGGTTTATGCCAATAAAACTTTATTTACTGAAACAGATGATGGGTTAGGTTTGGGGAACAGGAGGATCTGAGAAAAGCTGGTTTCCCGCTTGCCCTGTTCTAAGCAAATTTTGACATAAGCAATCAACTAAGTTGATGTAATTGACAGAATAATTTACTTAAATGTTTCATTACTCCATGATGACCCCTATTCAACTGGCTCAAAGAGGTGAAGGGCCTGGACCAAGGTCACAGTAGTAAATGATGAATCGAGGTCTTTGCTCAGTTGAGTGCTCAGGTCTTTTCAGTTACATCATATATTTCCTGCCGTATAGATACCTTCCCTAGCTTGTAAAATTAATGTTCACGAGCTAGGGAAGCACTTTGTACACCCCATTTCCAATGCATGTGGACAAATGATACACAAAAACACCATCATATTAAGCAATTCCTCTATGAATAATGCATATAGAAATGCTTATTAACATATTAGGGAGTGTGTTTTTTCTGATTTTAGTAAAATTATATAAGAATCCAGTTCATTTGGGGTATAATTTAGGAGGGAAAATTAAACATAAGCTACTTAATAAATGTAATTTGGTATGTAATTTCTTCTCGTAATTCCATAGACATTTCTTTTTCCAAATAAATACCTTGATCTTACTGGCTTTTAAAGTTATTATTACTGAAATATATGCATAGTGTAGAATTTAAGGCAAATATGAGGTAAGAATGCTATAGTTTTCCCAAATGTTACATTTTATGAAATCTTGACACTGTATACTGCTTGAAGCAAATATTATGTACTAAGTCTAAATTATTTACTTATGGAATAAAAGGCATAGTAGGCTGGGGTTATGATCAGGTTTTTGTCTTCCCATCATACTTTTTTATTTTCCTTCTTCTAGTCAAAGTGCCCCCTTTGGGAATCTTTTCACACATTGCATGCAGCCCAGTGGGGCTGTCAGTCATTTCCCAGCATGACATTCCCAACACAAGAAGGTCACGTCCCTCAGGCTGGACCAAACATCATACCCCATCCTGACCCACTCATGGGCTCAAGGGGTAGGCTTGTAACCTAAGCAAGTCAAGTCAGGGTTCTTTCGCAGGATTGTTAAATGACTGTTGGGGAAAGCTTTCCTTTTGTTGCTATTCCTAGATTGGAGGTTATGGAGTTGGGTGCTGGTTACCACTTTCAATGATATTCAAGTAACGCCAAGAAGAGACAATCAGAGATGAAATATAAATGGAGTGAGAGCGAGACTGCCGTGATGAGCTGAGCCTCTTGAAACCGTGCCCTGTTTCTTTAGCTCTTTGATCCTCTGCACTACTCGAGGATTCTTCCCAGGCATATGAGCCAGTAAACCACACTGTTAAATTTTAACTTTTTTCAACTGGGTCTCTGGCACTTGAAATTGATACCTTACACATGCGATGAGATAATTTTAAGAGGTGTGTTGGTAGCGGTAAGGCTCTCCTTCAGTAGGATAAACAATTGAGGGCAGGAGTTTTCAATATTTTCTCTGCTGAGATATAAATGACAGATGGTGTCCTTTGGAGAGACATCGTCCAGTGTGCAGGTTCCAAGTTAATAGTAGCTGTCATTCCATACCGTTCTCTCCCATTCTTGAAAGCATATTAAAATGCTGGTGTTCTGCTTATCTGAAGTTACATAACAAACCATGCCAAAACCAACTATCATAAAACAACAGACATTTTATTAGTACACACCTAGATAGCTTGTCTCTGCTCCCTCATGCCTGGGACCTCAGCTGTAAGGATTTAAATGGCTGGGAATGATTTGAATGGCTGGAGCCTGCAATCATTTTGTGGCTTTTGCACTCATACACTTAGCAGGTATGGCAGAAAGAATGGACTCAGCTGGAAAGCTTGAGTGAAATGTATACATATAACTTCTCCATCATGGTTTCATGGCTTTAGGGTAGTCAGACCTCTTACATGGCAGTTCAGGGCTCCAGAGAAAGTGTTCCTGTCAGCAAGAAGGAAGTTACATGACCTTTAAAGACCTAGCTTCAGAAGTCACCTAACAATAGTTCTGCCATATTCCATTGGTAGAGGTAGTCGCAAGCCCATCCAGATGCAAAGAGAGGATGTAAACTTGACTTCTTAACAGGAGGTGTCAAAGATTTGCAGCCATTGTAAAATGGCCACAATTAATGAGTAGAAAGGACATTATTATAGGCATGGCTTTGAAGCCATCTACACACACACACACACACACACACACACACACAATTAAAATTACACTGATGGGAACCACTCTGAGCACCTCTTGTGATTGCAGAAGTCAAGCGTGACTTGTATTCATCTTTTGTTACCGGTATATATTGAGTATTAAAATATTAATAGTTTTTTCCTTTCTTAAAATGTGTATACATTTTTGGGCACCCTCTGTATATGTTAATATACAAGGTGTTAATAACAGCATAGTATTAGTAGCTAGATAAACATATTTTATGTTCTGGGAACATATTGCACTTGGATTACAGAACTCTTGGGCAAGGGTGGGATTCAGGGTACTGAATCCCATACAGATAGAACAAGAATTGAGGAAAAAGGCTGAAGTAGAAAGAATTGAAAGAGATTAGTTGAGAGATTGGCAAATGGTAAAGCCAGAATTGATAGGCATCTTAATTTTCCAGATGATGGGATTCTCTGGTGATAGGGTTCTCCTTCCCGTATCCCTGGTTCATTTGGAATTTACTGGGCTGTATAGAAATGACATCTGAGGGCAGAAAGCATGGTCTGAGAAAAATCGTTTTTGAGATGTTTCTGGACAAGTTCAGCCAACTGCCTTGAGAAATAAATGAGAGAAATGGTTGAATGCTTTAATTTAACCATCCCTTCTGTAACACTGGCCTAGGTTGCTTGATTCACTCCTACGAACTGAATAACAGACACCCACTACTTCCTATAGACTATTTGGTGAAGAGGTTTTTTGAGTGAGATCTACTCTATAACCAACTTTTCTCCTCTCACCTGGTTGTTCCTTATCACTAACCACTGGATCTCAGGTATTGAAACGCATTATGGAGAACACCTGAACTACTTCTTTTTCTTTGATATGCTACTTTGCCAGTGGCACGGTCTCGGACAAGGGGAAGTGTGGGGATGGCTGCATCACCACCATCATTGAAAGCGGTTAAGGGTGAAGACTCAGGTTCAAATCCCAGCTCCCACTTTTACTCGGTATGTAACCATGGCTAAGGCGTGTAATCTCTTTGGTCCTCAGCTTCCACAGGGGAAAAAAAAATGGCCATAATAAAAACATTTCCTTCCTATGTTGGTTGTGAGATGGAGGTAACATATATAAATAGATGAGGACTGTGCTCAGCATAATGTAAGCACCCAGTAAGTACTAGGAATTAGTACTTGCTGACCTGTTTCATGTGTGGACGGGGTTTCTGAGATGCATCTGATACAAAGTTCTATGTGTATTAGACTTACTTGTGAATTTGAGAAGGGCACATGGAGTTAACAAAACAGAAAAGAATAACTGTGACCTCAGTACCATGTATAATTTTCTCCCAAGTCCCCAAGTCCCATTCCCTCATAAGGAGTCACTGCTGGCCATCATTGTCCCTGATCTATTTGTTGAAAACTTCAGACTCTCTTCTCTCCCAAAGTATCAGATCAGTGACCCCAAGTTCTTTCTCTCCCTTTGTTTCGCTCTCTATTCTCAGGTCAGAGAAAACAAAATATCAGTGAATATTAGAAGAACACCTCCCTGTCAATAAAAAACCTGTTTGTTTCATTAGGCAGGTAAGGTAGGTGTACCTTCCAACTTCCATATTAGATTTCCATGACCAAAAGTTGCAACGATGCATTTTCTCAAACCAAATGGGACTTTACCATCTGCAATAAATGCTGTCACTAATCTTGATCGTAGAAACGGTGGCAGGTTAAAAAAATATCTCTTTGACCTTTTATCTCCTTAGACTTTGGAAAATATGAGGGGGGGGAAAAAGGGAATTTTTTATTATTATTAAAATGATCCTTCCAAAACTGGGAGAGAAAACTATTCGTATCTTTTCAGCCTTGAAAGATTATTATAAACTGTGGAGTTTGAGAGCCCTGACAGAATGTGAATAATTGGCTCAGTCATCGTTTGGGGACAACCCCCTTCCTCTTGCCCTGCCTCGGTTTCTATTCCTGGGGACAATAATTCTGACTTCACTGGTTTGTTTCGATAATTAAACAATATAATATGTGCATGTAATTGGCTTGTAGTAGGTATTCATGTTAGTCTTCCTTTACCTTTGAAAGGAGAGAATTGGTTCTATTTTTTACCCCTCAAATCTGCATGTTATTGTGATCATATTTGGATGTGTCTCATATTTAAATTACAATTCGAGTTTGCATGATTGTGCCTGTCCAAAATGATTGTTTATTCTATTAAGAACAAATTAAAAAGAGAAATTCTTTAGAGAATCAGAGCTAAGTTTCATTTAAATAAGATTTCTGAATATTTTATATAGGATTTCAAGAAGAAAATAGTAATGATACTCATGAATATTCTTGTAGTCTTAAGGCATTTGAATGGATGGGTTGCTATTCTTTGACCTTAGAGTTTAGAAGAAATGTCCCATATTGTAGGTAATAATCATTAACTAGAGGATTCAGTAGAAATTTTATGTGTATACCTTTAATTTACCTCTCTCAGTGTCCAAAATCTTGAGTTCTAGTCATGTGGAATTTAGCAAACGTCCTGGAGACCATAAATGGTTATTGAATGAATGAATTTGATTTGCTCAGACACTTCCACAGAGCTGCTTCAGTGTTAGAACATAGTCAATAAGAATGAAGCTCTTGGAACAAAGAGAACTGAGTTGGCTTCCCACTTCGACCACTCACTGGCCATATAACAGCGAGCCATTTGCGTAGCCTTTCCAAGGTTTACTTTTTGTGTCTATCAGTGAGAACATGTACTAGTGCCTACTTCCGGTTGTTAGGATGACGTGAGATCATGCACTAAGCACTGTGCCTGAGGAGAGTAAGAGCATCTCCTCTTCCTTCTGCTCTTCCTTTTTCTTCAGTCATTCCCCCACAGGGCAAGGGCCTCATTATTTAGGCTGACCCAGACAATGGGCTCTTTATGTTTTTGATCATTTAATTCCTGGTCATTTTTTTTTTTCTTAGGGAAGTTGATCTGGCCTGCATGTGGTATTCCAGGAAGGAATAATAGAGTGATAGAATTTTATACATGGAATAGATAATTTCTTGTGTTCTATTATGGTCAATTTTTTTCTGTTAAAAATGTATAATTCTGCCATTCCTTTAAGGAGGGTGATAATGTCATGTTGCTTTGATTTTAATGAGATCTGTCCTGAAGGTAGAACCCTTTGAGGGCTCCTTTATGAAACACCAACCCCAGCTGTTTTATGTTCTGCAGGTGCTATGTAAATGTCAAATATTAATGTTTTACTATCTAGTAAAAGAGATGAAATAAGATTTTTGTTGCTGCTTGTTTCATAGGCTGCATATAAGACTGGGTCATCGTCCTTTTGATTATTCAGCTGCAACTTTTTCTTTTTTTTTTTTTTTGCTTTAAAAAAGTATAGTGAAAATAACTGCCAGGAATGTGGTCATATTAATAATAAGAGTTAAGTGTAGTTAATATTTACAGAACACTTATTAGATATCAGAAGTTGTACAAAGCCCTCTTCATGTATTGTTGCCTGTAATCCCCAAAAAACCCTATGAAATAAGTGAGAGACTTAGCTTCACATTGCAGATAAAGAAACTGACATTTTAAAACCTAAAAGGATTTACTTGGTAGTACAGAGCCAGTGGGTGGCTGAATGGAGAATTGAATCAAGTTGGTTTGATACCAAAGTCTGTGCACTTAGTCATCTGTCCAATGCTGTCCAATTCAAGAAGGATCAAAAAACCATTGTCCAATGAACAATATTCCAAGATAGACAAAGAGGATGCCATAAAATAAATTGTAAGAGATTATGGAGATGGAAAAAAGGGATAGGGCATGTCTGGCAGTGTGCATCAGCAAAGCATTTATGAAGACACTGGCTGTCGATGTGGCAGGGTCACCTGTGTAGAGGGGACAATCCAAACAATTGAGTGGGGGCAAAATAATTAGACTAACAGAAAATTATCCAGTATGACTAGAGTAGGGGCCTCAAACGCAGCTGTCTGCAGAGGTTAGACAGGGAATGAAAATGCATGAGGCTGGTGCTGCCAGGGTCATAGGGAATGAGGCAACCTGAGGAAAACTGGAGAAGGTCTGACTATCCAAAGCGGACAGCTGACACTTGGCAGTATTTGTAGATATTGTTTGGATATTGTCCCACAGGAATGAAAATCCAGTGTTGCCAGAGATTCTGACTTTTTTAGGAAGAACAGAAATCCCGATTGTCATGTGCTCTCTTCTGAGTTTTCAATGTTGACAGCTCATACCACGTTTTCAAGAGTACTAACTAAATCAAGATATTTTAGAAACAACCCAGCCTAGAGACTGTCAGTTTGCTTTTCTGAACTTGAGTAGGAGAAATTGAAAAGTCAGTTGGGCCCAGGCTATAAAAGACCCTGAATGTGAAGCGAAAGACTGTTTTTAAATTGTTAGCCAAAGGGAGGCAGCAATTGAAGGCTTTCCAACAAAAGACTGGTCTGGAGGATGTTGTGCTGGAGAATGAGCGATTTGGATGTTGCCCATAAACAGCTTCTTTTTTTTTTTTTAAAGGTTTTATTGGGGGAATTGGGGAAGGGGAACAGTGTTGAAGAATTGGGGAAGGGGACCAGCCAAGTTTTTGTTCTTCTATCTTTGTTGTGGAGGGCGCCAGTCACCATCTGGCTGCCCGTCGGCAGCGAGTTCAGTCTTACTTGTGGGAGGGCGTAGCCCACCATCGAACAGGCAATCTTGTTACACCAGCTGAGTCATCCTGCCACCTGTTGTCAGCTCAGCGGCAGCTTAGCTCGAGCTGGGAATTGAACCGGCAACCCTGTTGCTCAGAGCCTACACTCTTGAGGGAGCTCTTAATCAACTGAGCCACTCAACCGGCCCCATAAACAGCTTCTGAATGAGAGAAAGAGCAGGCAAGATGGTCAAGTTGGTAGCAGTTACATTCATTAGGGCAGCTGAGTGAAATTGAAACATAAATAACTGTGATTTGCACAAGCAAGAACTACCTATCACTATTGTAAACTATTTAATTCTACTTTTCATGGTACATTAGCAACAAAACAAAACAAACCCCAAAACCAAAAACAAAAAAACTTACCTGACAATAGGGGCATCCCATTTTGAGGGAACGTTCCTAAATTTAATCAAACAATGGCCAATCAAAGAACATAGATCTCCTTGATCTCCAAGGTCCTAGGATACGTTTTCTGACTCCTCATCTTCCCTTGATCTCATGGACCTTCACAGTCAGACCCTGCCCTCAAGACATATCTTAGCATTGTTACCCCACCAGACTGTAAAATTGCTACGGGAAAGGTCCATTCTCTCTACCTAGAACTCACTATGAAAAGCTATGATACAAGAAAGAAGACAGACATTGCCCAAACCAAAGTATCCCACCCTCGGGGGATGAGATGAGATTTTAAGACTAGACCCAGAAAATGTAAGCATTTCTTTAAAATACAACAGGTCAGATTCATTTAGACAATTCTAGATTTCACTGAGTGTCTATATTGTGCCAGGCACTGTGAGAAATTAAATAGGAATACTACAAAACAGTAAAAATAAAAGATAAAAATAAAAAATAAATAAAATAGAAATACTGCAAAATCACTGCCTCACAAGGAGTGTGCAGGTTAATTATTTGATTGTTTATTGGTGATATATGATAAGGGAATAAAGCAGTACAATGCAAAGTAAGAAGTGATACATTTTATAATGGAAACTAGATTACATTCTGGTCCTGTGCCTTTCAATGGAGGGAGAGCTTAAATCTATTTGGGGGAACGGCCGGCTGAGTGGCTCAGCTGGTTAAGAGCTCGCTCAAGAGTGCAAGCTCTGAGCAACAGCAGTTCGATGACCAGCCCGAGCTGAGCTGCCGCTGAGCTGCCAACAGGTGGCAGGATGGCTCAGCTAAAACAAACAAACAAACAAAAAAACACCTACTAAATCTATTCAGGGGAATTAGTGAAAGCTTGATGTAAGAAGAAATATGTAATAGGCTTAGAGAGATAAACAGGACTTAGATATAATGAGAAGGTGAATGGAACACTGCACCCAGTAGCAGGACTGGCATGAGCATGAGGTCAGAGCGGGGAACATTAAGGGAACGTTCAGCTTGTTAGGACATAGGATAAGTGATGAATAACTTCGGGAAATGTGTTTAGGAAGATGAGTTGGGGCCCTAACGTCTAGTTAAGTTTTTGTTTTGTGGGCATGGAGAAACCCTTAAATTACTCTATTCAGAAAAGTGATATGATAGTTGCTGGGCTTTTGGAATATGAACCCCATACTAACTCCAACAGGGTTTCCCAAAGCGTGGCATAAATATTATCGGTGGTACACAAGGTGGTCTCAGGTGGTTCTTACATGAACATTTACTAAACAGACCCACATCTGTTTGAATGTGTTAAGTTCACAGTTACCAGGGTATTTATATGTAAAAATAAGAATTGAGGAAGAGTGGGACCCCAACAATTAGAGAGGCTAGATCATAGAGATTTGGGAAGGTGGAGAACCCTGAAATATAACATCTCCATCCAAGAATCACTCCCATTTATGTCCCCTTACCTGAAGAAATAGTTTCTTGCAGGGAAAAACTGCCTCTCTTTCCAGAAAAATATGGCTTTCCCTCTTGGCCCACCTTTTAATGTTGCTTGGCCTGTGATTAGAAAACCGGTGTCTACTATTTGTCAGGTATCAAGCTAGATGCTGAAGTGAGCAAAACCTGGCATACCTGCATGGAACTTCCAGTCTAGTAGGAAAGACATGCTTTTAAAGAACTGCAAAAGAATGTGAAATTATCACAGAGTCAGGCATGCCAAGAATGGTGCACAGTGATTTCAGATACAGGAAACGTTGTTTGAGTCACAGAGACATGGAAATTTTTCCTGAGGAAGTGACCTGAAACTTGAGGGTTGAACAGAAATGTTGGGAGGGGGTCAGGAAGAGCCTTCCTTGTAGGGAAAATGGCCTGTAAAAAGCTGGGTGAAGAAGACCCAGGAAGATGAAAAACTAGAAGATACTCACGTGGCTGGAAGGGAACAGTGAGAAGGTGCTGGGAAGGCTGAAGGGGTCGATTGGTCAAGTGGGCCCACACAGATTCTGTAGGCTTTGGAAGATTTTGGTACTCATTTTGAAACTTAATTTTTGGTTAATTTTCAAATTTTAGTAGCAACGTTTCATGTATTCTTTATTGTATGGTTTACTTCTACTTATGGTTTTTCTCATCATGATACTGGAAAGGTTGTTTTAAACAAATCAATGACATTAAAATGATGAATCTATTTAAATAAAGACATGGCTGCACAAAATTTCTGTGGGTGGGATATGAGTGACTGATATTTGGGAAACGTGATGCTGTGACTTAACTGTCTTGTCAAATGATGACACATCACAACTGTAGTACCCAGAGTTTGGAGACTATCTCTCGCCAAGTCAGCCCTAATACTGGAAATTGTTTATTCTAGCCAAACTGTGTTACAGCCTCTTTCAAACAATGTTATCTGCCCTTTGACAAATGGTTCCAAGTACAATGCTCTGTCTTATTTTGTTTCACACATCATGGCCAGCTTTTACCATGCGTGGTCTTCGAAATCTCAGCTCTTCCAAAGTATTAACTTTAGCCATCACTACTACACGTGGAACAAAATATGAGACCAGGACCCAGAACAACAGCAACTCAGACTTTATCATATTGCTAGCGATTCTATTCCATAGTAAGAAATTGTGATGTTTATGTTGGCAACTCATAAACTTCCTCTGAAGACATGACTTTGCTATGAGGAAGAATTCTATTTAAACTATTGCTTTTTAGGGTGTGGACTATTAGAGCTTGAGGAAAATGAGATTTGTCTCATCTTCGCTCATCCAGTTTACAAGTGGAACAGCTGAGACTCAGGGAAATGACTTAGGAAAGTGACTTCCCCAAAGTCACACAGCTCAGGTCCTGAATCCACCTTTCATTTCATACCATGTCAGGCAGGAAGAGGGGCTAGCAGAGCTAGGAAGGTGGGTTAGAAGGTGTGTGGAACCATCGTCACCAGCCCTTACCTGCTCAATGGCTTCTGTGCTCCTTTGTACATACACAACCACTGTGTTTGGTCTGTGCTTTATACTGTTAAAACACGGGGACAACTTTCTGGCTCCAAAAGACGGGAATGAAAATAAGAGCATGCTTGCAAAAGGCTTACTTTTCTTCCATTCCTGAATCATGGGCCCGTTTGGCCATCTCTGCCATCCACCTGCTGCCATTCAAGCCAAATTGCATCTTGAAAAAAAGATGGCTAGTAGAAAAGACAGCTGGCTCTATTCATTAATTATGGAGAGAGCTCCTTTAAGGAATCATATTCAGCCTCAGGAAAAAACTCCATTTGCTTCCCAAGATGCAAATGATGTGGTCATTTAGACTAATAAGCAAAATATGTTTCCTGTTTTAACAAGTGGACCAGAAGAGAGGGTCCTTTGAGACTTTTGCCTCTATAAAGAATTTAGATCACTTATCACTTGAATTATGATGCAGACACCCCCTCGGCAGGAAGGGACTAGCAATTGTTTTTTTCCCAGGAACAGTTTATTGTCCTGGAGTAGAGAGAGAACACTAGCTTTATCACAGGGTCAATTTTTTAATTATTCTGTTTTAGCCTCCTTTTTCTTAAACAGGAAGTATCTGAGGGCATAACTGCACTCCAATATAGCATCTAACCAGGAAGAGACACCCGAGTAATGTATGATAATAGAAAAGAAACATTTCTTTGTCACAACTTGAAACAAGATTAATGATGCAGAAAATGAGTCGTACTCAAGAAGGATTCTTTGTCTAACTGTAGAAATCACTGCCTTTCCCCTTAATTCCTAAGCTCTTCTGGTGCCTTAAAAAGTGACTCTAATATTCTGAATCTCTGTTTACAGGCAACTATGCATCTGGTAAGATGGAACGACAGGGAAATTCTATGCTTTTCCATTTGGATGGAAGCATAGTGTTTCCTCCAGGCCTCTTTGCTTCACTATGTCTGAAGCCAGTCTGGAAAAACTCTCTGACTATTGGGTAGACTCAACCAAGTAGGAGACTGGCTCCCCCACTCCCCCCTCCCACCTCCCACCTCCCACCTCGTCTTCCTGACTCCCCTTACAGGAGTCAAAACACGTTTCATGGCATAATTTTGCCTGTGTTCTGACAGCCGCTCAAAGGAAGAAGGCATTAAGATAAGATGGGCAGCTGGCATTTTGGAAGATCATTTCCTTGAGCTGTTTCGAATCCAGAATAAGGCTAGTGCCATTTTCCAGGTTTATAGATAAGAATGTAGTCTTTGACACCATGCACCCCTGAATCAGTGCATCCCAATCCTGAATCCAAGTCCTAGTTTTACCACTGATGGGCTGTGTGATCATGGGTGACATACTTACCATCGCCGAGCCTCTGTGTTTTTCATTCATAAAAATAGAAATAACTGCTCCCTTGCAATATTTTCCCCTGAAATTGAAATGGAATGAAACAATGAATGAATACCTAGTAAAATGGTGGAACGTAGTAGTTGTGTAACAATTAGTAGTTATTGTTTCAATTTAAAAAACGCTTCCTAAATGCCATGTGTTTCATTGCTGATAGCAATAATTTAGTTCTGTATTCTCAACAGCACCTAACAAAGTGCTTTTGCACAAAATTGTGGCTCAATAAGCATTTGTGGCATTCAATTCAATTCCCAAGTCTGAATGAGCAATAAAACTGACACATGCTGTGTCTGCCAGGAAATACACTGGCCAGCCTCAGATTGTTCACATGTGTTGGCTGGAAACAGTCTAAGAGGAGAGAGAAGCCAGGCCTTTAAAACAGCACCTTGGAAGCCATCCAGCTCTCAGCTTCACTTATCTCACAGGAAAGCACAGGCCAGGAGACTGTTTCTGAGCTGCGCAGTAGCCTTCATTAAAACCAGTGTCCAGAGAGCCTGGACAGGGGTCTGTCCTGTAGAGCACCTGGACTTGTAAGTCTAGTTTATTTCTTATCATGAATGAAAAAGGCAGAGTCAAAGAAGGCACTCTCTTACAGTGAAATAATAATCAATAAAACACTAAAGGAAGAAGACAAATAAAGAAACAAAAACTCTTAGGCACAGACAATAGTTTAGTGGTTACCAGAGGGTAAGGGGAGAGGGAAGTGGTAGATGAGGGTAAAGGGGATCAAATATATGGTGATGGAAGGAGAACTGACTCTTGGTGGTGAACACACAATGGGATATATAGATTGATGTATTACAGAATTGTACACCTGAAACCTATGTAATTTTACTAACCATTGTCACCCCAATAAGCTTTAATTAAAAAAAATGAAAGAACTAATTCTTACATATTTAAAAAAATAAACAAAGTATATATACCTAAACTAGTTAGAACTGGCCTGATACACAGAAGGTATTTGAATCCTTCAGAGGCTGGTAGGAAACAAATGGTGTTCTCAAAATGGATTTTCCTGGGGAAGGTTTAACAGGATGTAGGGAAACCATGTTGTTAGAAGAATGTTCCTGGGGTAGTAACATCAAAGTGCTGTTATCACCTTAAACCAGTAGTAACAGGAACCTAGAATGAGTCATATGGAGGGGGCTACCTTGATGGAGCTGTGACTTTCTTTCTCTTGAGGCATACAGTCAACCCCTCAGGAACCATTCAAGAAAATGGTTCATTGGGAGGTGGGAGGGTGGCACTGCCCTCCCTCTACTCTCTTACATTGTTTCCATCAAGAGCTATAATAGATGGCAAAGATACCCATTGATGTAATCTGTGCAAAGGCACAGAATAGGGAGGCAAAAATGGAGTATGAGTTTGGAGGGGTAAATATATTGAATCATCTTTCAGTCTTGTCCTGCTACACTGAATATGGAGAGGAGTAAAAGTGGAATGGCTTGAGGGGAGGCTGTAAATTGAATGTGTGTGTTTCCCCCAAATTCATATGTTGAAACCTAATCCCCAATGTGATGATGTCAGGAGGTGGAGCTTTGGGGAGGTGATGAGGATGGAATGTTAAATTTGCATCAGATAAAAAGGGGATTGGGCAAGAGACCCTGAGCAGCCATGGGATGGCATTATACCCAGGCACGTTGGGGAACTCTTATCAATAAAACCAAAGGTGATCAATTCATCTCAGTTTGCCTAGAACCTTCTGGGTTTTCGCTCTGAGAGTCCCACATCCCAGGAAACACCTCAGACCTGAGTAAACAGCGATGGTTGGTCACCTTGCAGGTGAGTCCTACTTTAATTACTATTTGGAGAACATTACTTTCATGAAGAAATCACAAACATTTCTACTCACATTTCCTTGGCCAAAGCACATCCCAGGGACATTCCTGGGCTCAATAAGGTGGAGATAACATACTCATTCTACTGGGAGCAGCAAAACTGGACCATTTAGCTAAAAGCAATACAACTTACGATGGCTGCTAATTATCATACCGAATGATCCAGTCTAGAGGGAGTGTGGAGGGAGCACGGAGAAGCCTTCAGGGCTCTACCTTCCACGTATGCTGAAGGCCCAGGTTATTAGTCATCTGCATCATTTAACTTCTTATCAGAATTTAGATTTGGATTTTAGAATTGGAATGGACCTCAGAGAACACCTGGTTCAGCCCTCTGTCTATGGACTGGTAAAGTGTGACTATCGTTATTTTAAAGGTGAGGCTCTGATACCCAGGCAGGTGGATTAGGTGGACACCCTAAGGTGTCCCAGATGGAAAGTGATAGAGGAAAGTCTATTGCCCAATCCTCTGTTTTATAACCCTTCCTCTTAACTTCTCTTCACTGCCCCATAAATTGGAATTCGCCTCCAGGTCCTTTTGGTTCATCTCCAGTCGCTTGCCCAGTCCCTTTTTTATCTGCTTCCATGCACACTTAACATTCCCATGTCCCATTTCCTCCTGTGAAAGCTTACTAGAAAACAAATATGATAAACTAATAATAATCCGTATCAGGCCTCTCCTGTCTGACCTGATGGACAATTTAACAGGCGTCTCCAAGGCCTTATCTCAAAGATGTATTTAAGTGGAAACCTGAGGGTGAGAAAGAATGAAAGATGCTCAGCTATCCCCAGTCCATAGCAGGTATACCAATATGGTACAGTTGACACACTTACAGATTTACATATGTCAGATGTAGCTGCCAGTCCTCAGTCTTCTACATAGCAGTTCTGTGACCTTGGAGCCACCACCGAACCTCCTTGAGTTTGGGTCCTCATGTTTTATAAATGGAGAAAAACAATATGAAAAGCATTTTGCAAACTCTGATAGGCTATAAAATAGTATTATTATTACTATACAATGCATTCATAAATCCTGACTGCATAGTTAAATCACATTCTATCCATTTATCAAAGTAATTTTTATTTAATAGTCTTCACTTTTAAAATGAAGCCAACAACATCAAATCTCATGAAAATAAATACTCCAAATTATTACGTAGCATTCCAAGCAAAGATGTGTTCTTGGCTTACTTTTCTTAATTATCCTAGTAATTTTACACGTGAAAACACAATTCTATCATTGGGTTCACCTCCTAGTTCATGTAGAAAATATTTCCCCAAAGAAATGATATGAACAATTGCTCTGATACCATAATTGATCTTGGACATAAAATTGATTATTGGACTTTGCATGCATATTTTGTCTAGGTGTCTGCTTTCTTCTTGGAAGAAAAAAATCTCCAAATAATACTACTTGAACTAGATCCATAGAAGTAATAAGGATCTCAGAGGTGATCAGGACATGTGGTGCAGAAAGCTCTTGTGAGTTCCTGAACTTGGGAGGTAAAGGCCAGAGAAGGCCACTCTTCCATTCTAGTGGCTAGATCTTCAAGCTATGTAACATGACATGTTTACATATGTGGCCTTTCGTGTCATTCAAGTACAATGAAAGATATTTTCAAAGAGAAGAGTTAGGGGCATTGTCATTCTTAAATTATTTTCTTTTGATCACTTTGGAAACCAGAGTGAGCCAGCAGGAGTAAGTGACAAGCTATGTGCTAGTAACACCCTCCAAAGTCTTCTGACTGCTTACGTATTACTAATTCCTGTACACTGCAACCTGCTGTGATTCCAATTCATTCTTTATATTGGTCTTCATAAAAGCATTTCTTGACAAGTAGCCTAAATGGCTTTCTATTTCATTGTACAATAAGAATATCTACTCTGTGTGTATTTTGAAACCCTCATAGCCTAGTCCCACTCTACCTTATTTATCCTTTATCTTGTTGTAGGGGTTTTTTTTTTTGTGTGTGTGTGTGTGTGTACGTACTTATCCCCAAGTTTCTTTTGTTTCCATAGATGGGGATGTATTGGAGAATTAATACTTCTCGTCACTCTCTATACCACTCCCCTCACCGTCATTGTCACTCTTCCACACTGAATATTTATGGAGATTATGGAGGGTCTGCCATTCATTGGACCACTTGTTCCAGCAGCTAGATCAATGAACTGAAATATAATAGTATAAATCTCTTTCTTTACCTTCTACTCCTCAAGCATACTGCCCTGTTCTCCACTATTTCCTATCCTCTTGAATTAGTCCAGTGGGTTAAGGAATTATCTTTTTAGAGAAGCTCTGTCATTAAGTGACTACTTGTGTAAAGTTTAAATTGGTGGGTGAAGCAGGATACTTAAGCATGTTCTCAAATCCTGCCATTGCCAGAGAGCCTATCCAAAGCTGATTCAATGAATAACGTGTGGGTTAGTTCTGGAGAAATAAAAGAGAGATCGAAAACCCAAAGCTACAGCTCATTCTTGCAAATAGCAGGCATGGCTTAGGCCAAATAGACCCTTTGTCAGTTTTGGAAATATCACCAAGACACACTGCACATGAGGAAAGAAGAATCAGAACCAGGGTTGGGTTTTGTGCAGTGCTGGGGACAGATGGAGAACCATGAGTTGCTTGTGCTTGTTGGAGGCCTTTGCACATATGATTCTGACAAATTGCTGTCCCACACATTCATTGGTCAGTGATGAAAAACCAGCATATCATCTGTTTTAATAAACCATACTTGGTCATAATGCCTTCCTGATTCTTTAGGTAGACTTGCAATTAATTTAAGTTGTTTTTATCATTTTTCTCTTTTCCTTTTCCACAGAGAATCATTTCTATGTTCTATTGGGTTTCCCAGGGATGTTTTATTCCCCCAAATCTCCTGTTTCTTTTCTCTACTTCATCCTTGTTTTTAAAGGGAGTGCTTATTTTTTTCACACACAATAGGCTGGGACCTTCATGACTATAGCACTGTTTTGATCACCATTGATTCTTCAGCAGCTAGCACAGTTCCTAGAACATGGTGGATGGTCATTAACTATTAGCCCCATCACTTTTGCATAAAGGAATGATTAGTGAAAAAAAATTGGAATTGTAAGCTTTTATTTTTCTCAGTGACTAACAGAACTAGATGAAATATTTAAGATGAGGACAAAAGAAACAAAATACCACTGGAGTGTTTGTCTATATGACCTTCAAGCATTATGTTTTCTTTTCTTTTCTATTTTCTTTCATATGAAGTCAAATCAGTTGGTTTCAGATTGTACTCAAATGAGTTCCTGAGGTGCCACTGTATTCCTCGGGATGACAGTGGGTAACGATGGAGACGGAGGTGTAGAATAGATTGGCATCTGGACTCACGCCTTCCAAGCAGAACCAAAAGTTTGAAAATGGATAATTCAGATATTTTTTAGGTATCCTCTAACTTTATAATTGTATAACTGCGTCATATTTGTAATATCTTCCTATTATATGACTTGTCATAAAAAATATTTTAGACATAGAATAATAGTTTCCCCAATTATCAGAAATTAACAAAACACCAACTGATCCCTGAATGGGATTACACTAACTATCTGGGTGATTTTGTATTACTCATTAAATATGTGTCTCAGATTATAGCTAACTTGCATAATTGAAATGAAAATATTGGTCATTAATTGGTGGTTCCTTTTAAGGGGTCAACAGACATTTTTGGACTGAGCTCCTTTCTCATTGCATTGACCAGCTTTGATTCAAGTATTGAAATTTGAACTTTTGGAAACAAGTAACATGGCCTCCATTTACAAGGAATTTTGAGAAATACAGTACATTTCTCTGAAGAAAAATATATGAAAAATCACCTCTCTTATCTCTTCAGTTTAAGCAAGCTTGTAGTTGCCAGGGATTTTAGTGTGCGTGTGCGTGTGTGTGTGTGTGTGTGTGTGTGTGTGTGTGTGTGTGTGTAGAACTGTAGTTCATTCACTTAAACACTAAGATCATCTAAATGATTTTTATTATATGCAGACATATGATATAATATGTTAGAATTGGACGTAACAGTCTTTTCCCTGACTCATCTACTTTTTTCTGAGTCTAGTTTTTCTCATCTATAATATGAGGATGAACTAAAATAAGCACATTAAGTACCTGGAAGGCAGTAAGGGCTCAGCAGAAGGTAGTATAAAGTAGGGCCTGGAGTAGTAACAGGTAGAGCAGCAGCAGCAATAGTGGTATTGATCTTAGTAATAAAAAATGCCTATGTGAAGCAGCAAAGGATGCCCTCATCAGCCCTTTTCCTCACCTCAGAGAGGGGTGTGTGTAGTATGGCAGAGATGTGCACTGAGCATCAAAATTACAAGTTACACTCTTTTTCTTGGGTACCCCATTAGAGTATATTTCCCATTGCTCTTTGCAGTTAGTTGTGGCTATATAAGCTCTAGCCAATAGAATATGAGGTGTCGCTTGGAGGCCCAGATCTCAAAAGCCTCTGATACAGCCTCCATGCTTTTCTTGACTTTGGTCTTAATGAAGGTGAGTCTCAAACCAACTTCTTAAAACCATGTTCGCCTCCAACTAACTTGCTTGCCTACCCAATCCTATTGAATAGGTTTCAACTATTATACATTGGGGTTTTCTCGTTAAAGCAGCTAGCCGCTACTAGTACATTTAATAGTACTGAATTTATATCTTAAATATGTACTATATCAAAACATTTATGGCATTGGCTTAATGATAGGGCAGTAGGCAACTAACTGCCTAAGGACAAAGATACTGGAGACCACAAAGATGAGGACCTGCTTTATGCAGAGTGTACCAGTTACTAACTGTTGTTACATAACAAACCACTCCACAAGTCAGAAGCTTCAACAACAATTTTTTGTCACTAACACATCTGTGAGTCAGCTAAGAGACAGCTGTTCAAGACTGGGCAACTCTATTTTTCTTTTCCTGAAGTATAATAGACATATAACATTACATTAGTTTCAGGTGTACTAGGATTCCATATTTGTACACATTGTGAAATGGTCACCATAGTAAATCTTAACATCCATCACCATACGTCAGTTACAAAATTGTTTTTTTCTTGTGATGAGAACTTTTTGGATTACTCTCTCAGCAACTTTCAAATATGCAATAGAGTACTATTAACTCTATTTCCCATGCTGCACATTATATCCCCGTGACTTGATTGTTTTATAAGTAGAATTTTGTACCTTTTTGGCCCCTTTTACCCATTTGCCCATGGGCAATTCTATTCCAGTTTGCAGGCCTGGCTGGGTTAGGATCTTTGCTTCAGGTGGTACTCATGTATTCTCCACATACCTTCATTCTGGGGCCCAGACTAAAAAGACAGCAGCTACCGAGAGGCAGCTCTGTACATGGTAATGGTCGTGATGTTTGCAAGAGGGCAACCCGATAGCAAAGCACATTTCAAGTATCTGTTTGTGTCACATCTGCTAACTTCCTACTGGCTAAAGCAAGTCATCTGTCCATGCATGATATCAATGGGCTGGAAAAGTATGCTCTTTTCATGCAGCTGGAGGAGAGGGAGTGAATATTTGAACAAAAGTGTAATCTAACACACCTGGGAAAATATTTGGTAAAAGCTGTCATCAGAAATCACTTGGAAAGCAGACCTAGTACCTACTAAGCTTTCTAAGGGAAATTATGAAAATGAATCAGAATTTTAGGGTTTATAATTTCTTTTTTTTTTAAACAAGAGAGTATGAGCTGAGCTCAGAATTTACCACTTTATATACAGAAATGAAATGGAAAGACAGGTTCCAGAAACGTGGGTCCTTAAAGAGTTTGAAAATGTGACTGAAAAAGATCCCTAATTATGGAGAAAGCGAGACTAAAAAAGACTTGGAACATCAGAGGCCCATGACTTCAGAGTCAGACAAAGTGTGTGTCCCCTGCAGCAAAGTTTAGACTGATGGTGTCACCATCTCCACCCACCCACTCCCCCACCTCAAGCCTATTGTCTCAGAGGCCTCAAGGAAGCAACCATTAATTTGAAAAAGGTGGCATGTGAGTAAGCAAAGAAAGGAGTCTTGGGCATATCCAGGAAGAAGCCTTGGGTTTGGTTACTGGCACTTGGAACTGACCAAAACATAGGCCTGGCCTCAAAAAAAAAACACCTCTGATTGTTAAAAAAAGAAAGAAAAAAAGAAGAAAAAAGGCCATGAACCTCTAATCCTATGGAAGTAGGAAGCATGTGAGAGCTGTGCATTTCCAAAGGCTTGCTTACCCTCAACATTCCCTTCAGACTTGGCCCCATGGAAGACCCTTCCAGTGAGAGGAGCCGAGGCCACAAAAAGCAGTGGTCCCCACAGCTCCTCCCAAAGAAGAGAACCTGGGTGTAACCAAAGAACTTGCCCTACTTTCGGAATGAGAGTGCTTCATCACGCCTGCCCAGCAGGATTCCATCACTGGCATAAACCAAGGACCTCTGAATAGCTCTGATACCCATTTCTGAAAAGACATTTTTGTTACAGTTGTCTTGTCTTGATTTCATCATTGTCTATCGGAAATGTGTGTTTGTCGTGGTGCAGATAACACTGTCTTTTAGTTTAATTTACTGGACCCATGTGGAAGTACATCTATTCCTGATAGAAAGACCTTGGTGTTACTCAGAGATCCCAGACTTTGAGCTGGGTGTACAAATTTGATGGGGCTTACGATTGTGTCCTTGAGGAGGGGTGAGTGTGTTCTATGTGTGTGAAGTAGAATCTTCAAGGAGGGATGATAAATGGAGGTGCACAATGTGGAGGTGACTCCAAGCTTACCACAGAAATCTGTGTTTTCCTCTTTTTCCTGTGTACTCGGTTAGACTTCCATTTATCACAATCCTTGTGCTCCACGTAGCCCTAAGACTGAGTTCCGGCCAGTGGAATGTGAGTAGAAGTGAAAAGTGTCTCTTCTGAGTTTGCGTCTCAGCAGTACGCCCTCCATAATCTCCTTCCCTTCTGGCTGGCTAGAATGGATAAAGTCTTTAAGGTGACTTTGGAAGGCATTTGTTAAAGATAGCAAATCTTATCAACCTGTGTCCCTGCATTACTGTGTAGAGAGGAGAAATCCCTCTGATCTTGTCACCAGCCTAGTACAGTTGCATGAGCAAGAAAGAGATTTTACTGGTTTGGAGCCATTATAACTTTGTTAGTCTGGCTAAACTAATATGCTTGGTACTATCAGGTGACTTAGCATCTACACCTGTACTCTGTCTTTCAGGCCGGGGACCATGCTGGGACTGCCTAGGATTTGTGAAAAGTGGCACCTAGACAGTGCCTTCTAATACTCGAACCCTGCTAATGCTGGGACTGGTAATTGTAGCCATGTTATAATACACACAGAAGGCATGATTTGATTTGATTTTACAGCCAAATCTATGGAAGTGTAAAAGACTTTACAACATGTTTAGGGGGCATTTTTTCTATGATACTTCCCCTGATATTTGAATCAAATAAAATGCAATATGCCAGGGCATTGAATCAGAAATGTGTTCTATTTTTCGTACAACTTTAATTCTTATGGCCTAACACTCACTGAATGCCTGAAGAATTCTTTTTAAAAACAAAAAACTAAAAATGTACCAGCTCAAGCCCATGATGAATGTGCTGTGTATCCGACTAGATTTATAGAGAGGACAACCCTCAGGTTGCCTTCATTTGTGATTGCACGAGCACTTCATTACCCTACAGATATGAAAAATATTTTAGGGATTTTAAAGAAATTTATTTTAACATGTTTATTGGGGAACAGTGTGTTTTTCCCAGGACCCATCAGCTCCAAATCAAGTTGTCCTTCAATCTTAGTTGTGGAGAGGCAGCTCAGCTCCAAGTCCAATCGCCATTTTCAGTCAATCTATTGGGTTGTCAGAAAAGACATGACATATTTTTTCTATGATTTTCATCGCAAAAATTCATCATGACTTTTCCGACAACCCAATAGGGGTGGGGGATGCAGCCCACCATCCCATGCAGGAGTCGAACCGGCAACCTTGTTGTTAAGAGCACATGCTCTAACCAACTGAGCCACCCAGCCGCCCCAGGGATTTTTTTTTTCACACACAAAAATAAATTTTTTTAGTAGTTTGGTTGCTATCTGTAGTCACAAATGGAAATAGAATTATTTTACAAGTATTGCATCCTAACATAGATTCATGGTGATGAGTTATATGTAGTTCTTGGCTTTACCCTGCCGATAGCAGCAGACATCTATAAATATCCCCCCAGCTCTGCGTGCCCTCCCATCTGTAAATGTTTGCAATATGTTGTCTGTGCAGTTCTTCAGATGGAGAATTTCTTTCCACTCTTATTTTCTTAGTTACTAAACCTCTCTGAGCCCTTGTTCCCTTGTCTGTAAAATGGAAACATTGAGACCTATCTCCAACTAGAGGTGCAGTTTCCTGCATGGTAATAACTTGCTCAGTAAATAGTTGCGAGTATCACTTTGTATTTCAGAGTCAGTGCATCACATTTAAGACCTTTTAAGAGCAGGGACTCTGGAGGCTAAAGAACTTGTTTCAAATTTTGGCTCAGCCACTTATTAGCCACGGGTCGTACACAAATTACTTTTCTTCCTATGACCCAGCTTTCTTGTCTGTAAATGGGGCACAATAATAAAGTATGGATTCTTTTGAAACTAAATAATATTTTTAAAGAAAATCAAGAGTGTTAGCACAGCGTCTTGTACTAGTAAGAGTTCAATATGTGGTAATTATATATTTATTTATTATACACACACAACCAATATAACTTTCCCTATAATCACTCAACTTTTCACAAGTTATATTGCTTATTTTGTTAATAATTCTTCCTAGATGCAGTGCTTTCTTCTAATAATGCCTGCTAGCATGTCATGTTAAATTTTTCTTCATCAATGTCATTGAACCACATCTGTTTTGAAAAATTAATGTTCCCATTTCGATTTGCTCATTTAGTGAGAGAAAATTTGTATAATATATCTGTATGCTGGATGACACTAGTGGGACCCCCCACTAAAACTATAATTTGATTCTTCTGCATATATGTCAAGTTATTTAGTGCTGAGCTCTTTTATTCTCTCTCTTTTTGTGTGGCGATATCCATTTGATCCACAAATGGCCATCTCTTCAAGGAGAGAGGCTTTCGTGATTGACGGTAATATGGCCAAAACCCACTTATTCAATCAAGAAATATAGTGTCTGATTTCATAAAACAGAAAATGAGTCTTAATAGTGAGAAAAAAAATCACAAAGTGGCTTGATAGTAACATTAGGAATCAAGTCACATTCTCAATGTAGTGTTGTCAATAGCAGCATCCTAAGTATGTTTCTAAGTCATGGCACTTTGTGCTTCATGCAGCACAAAACGAGTTGCTCATTTGCATCAGGCATCTACACCACACCACTTCGGGTCCTTGTAGCTTCACTTGTCTGCAGGGCCTGTGGCCACTTGCTCCAACCTCAGCTACTTCTGGGGCAACCAACCTGGAATGGACGTGGTCCAAACTCTTGTGGCCGAAACTCAACAGCACCTTGAGTCCAGCCCATAATGTGTACCTCAATTTTGTTCCCCATGGTGTGAGACACTATTCAGCCTGCGTATGCTCATATAGGCAGCCTGGAAATACAGGGGAAGTTCCTCCCTGATTGGTAACAGAGAGAGAAGAGGCCCCCTGTCGGTTCTGCAGGACTGGAGTCACTCAGAAACAGCAGTGACGATAGAAAGGTCAACTCACATTTACGAGTAAGTGACTGCTGTGTGTCAGGTAGCAGGCCAAGCACATCTCATATGCAATTGCTCATATCCTCTCAGCCTCAGTTTCCTCGTCCATAAAATGAAGATGATAGCATTACTTATCTCAAAGCGTCACTGAGGTCACTTACATCAGGTATGCAGTCCAATGCCTTGGCACACAATACAGGCTCAGTTAATATTACTTTTATTATTGCTGTTATAATGCTTTGAAATTTCTGAAGGATTGTCACCTGGAAGAGGAAAGTCCTTATTCTAGGGTGTTTTTGTTTTTTTTTTTGTTTTTTTTTTTAACCTGGAGAGTAAAATAGAAGCCATGAGTAAAAGAATACAAAAGATTGCAGCTCCATGAATATCAAAATCTTTTCAACAATTAGAGCCATTTTATGGAATACGCTGTCCACATAGTCTGCCAACTAGAGGAAGCCAGGGATGAGTGGATTTTTTTCTTGGGATTATCTAAAATAGGACTGTTCAATAGACATATAATGGAAGCCCATATAAAAATTTAAAATTTCCAGTAGCCACATTTTAAAAATTAAAAAAAATACCCAAAAACAAAAAACAGGTTTTTTTAATTTTAATAACATATTATTTAACCAAATATCTCTAATATATTATTATTTCATCATGTCAATAAACATTTTTTCCTTTTTAATACTAAATCTTTAAGGTCCAATGCATATTTTAGACTTAAGGCACTCAATTAGGATGCTAAACTTTCATTTTAAATACTTGATCTATATTTAGGTGTTATAATGTTCATGGTTGAAAAAGTAGATTCTGAGGCTTTACCGACTGAGCTGCCTGGATACCCATTCTCATACCCACGTTGTTCCAAACATGCTTAAAACTTTGGCAATGATAGAAGCATTAGCTTACCTTTAAAGTTAAAATAATTAAAATGTAATAAAATTAAAAATGTATTATTTTAATACCATTAGCTGCATTTTACATGCTCAATAGCTACATGTAGCCACTGGCTTTCATAATGGGTGACAGCACTCTAAAACACAATTGTAAATGAATGGAAGATTTGACTAAATGATCCCTAAACTCCCTTCTAATCCTAATGAGTCTATGATTAAATCAGTTCAACAGATATCTATTCCAAATCCAGTATTCACCAGCCATTACACTAAGCATTTTGATGGGAGTTCAAAGATGAACCCAAGGTCATTAGACACGTTAATGATGTTACTACTGTTTGATCAGTTGGGGAACACTTATATACATAAAATTAGCCATTAAAAAACAAATATCTGGATGATTTTGGAAAAGTGATCTGAACAGACAAAAGTGATGGTGGTATTAATTAATAAATGAATAGAATGGAGAAGAAAGGGAATCCTAGCCCATCCCTTAGGTGCAGCAAGAGCAGAAGGCAGGACAGTGTGTGTGTGTGTGTGTGTGTGTGTGTGTGTGTGTGTAGGGTGATGTGTGTATGTGTGCCTGTGTGAGTCTGTGAAGGGTGGTGGTGATTGTGTGTGTGTGTGTGTGGTGACATTTGTGAGAAACATTGACCTATCTTCAGTTGCTAGAACATGCAATAGATGTCAGAGTTGGGAAAAGAGTTATATGTTAGTGGGAATCAATGATAAAAAATGAGATAAGAGAGCCTCTGAATATATAGATCATCTGGCTAAAATGTTTGACATTTGAATCTTGTATATAACATCCCTTAGAAATGTAACCATTTTTACAATTAACCAGCAGCCTCTCTCTGTTTATAAACCATAAGGTGAAAGTCAAAGATGTATAATTCTCAGACCTAAAAAGTGGATGCAATCAAAACTAAGTAGAATTAGAAAATTATTTTTCATGTCAGAGTTCATTGATTTCCTCTTCTGTAAACTTGGGTGGTGAGAGTCAGCTGCTGTCCAAGGATAGGACTTACTCAGATAAGGAAAGGGAGTAGCACTGATGATCTTTTAAGAGCTGTAATTAGAAGAGGCTCTTTACATGTGCCGTTCAGTCAATCTTCACAGCAACATTGTGAAGACATGTTATTTAGCCCCCTAGTCCAGAACGTGGGAGTTAATCACTTCACTCACTCGAAAATGGCAGAGCTGGTACTTAAATCGCAAACCTGGAAGTCCAGATTTCACGCCCATTTCATTACATCCTACAGCTAATATGCTGAAATGGCTTTAACAAAAATGAGGCTGGGGTGGTCCCTATGCTCCTTTGCGGAGTGATGGAAGGGCCAAAACGTTGCCTGTAGAGTCGGTTTCTGTACATTTTGCCATGTTTCCATTGGCTTAGAAAAGTGCTAAGGAAGTCGGCAAGGGTCATAATGAAGTTCTCATGTGGTGTTAGTTTCATGTCCACTTACAGTGTGCTTAACTCCAACTAACCACGTGTCCTGGTCCCTGTAGAGAATGATTCAGCGAGTGTGGATCGATTACTGAATTATCTCTCATTTGTGGGTGAGGATCATTAGTCTTTGTAGGTCATTGGACAGGTTAAAGATTTTACCACTCATTTGATTTTCTTATTTAATCAGTCTCTTTCCAAAAGAAATCTGCAAGGACATGGTTTTCATTCTCAACAGTAGGAAAGCACAGACGTATAGAAGCAAAATGACTCATTCAGATCCTGGTCCTATGACTAGAACCCAGATATTTAACGTTAATTCAGATCTATTTTCACACTAGCACACCACCTCTTACAAATCAAAAGAAGACACACAATATCAATTCAAAGGAGTCAGGCTTATTTTGTACATGAAATGCACTAATTTGCAGACCTCAAGGTAAATCATTATCAACTGGAACAGATGCACAGCTGATCTATATATAGTATATATTGAATGTTTACTTTGTGCCAGGCATTGGACTGAGTGCTTACATCATTATTCCACCTAATATTCAAGAACCCTAGAATGAAGTGTTAAATTATCCTTCTTTTACAGCTGAGGAAGCTAAGGCTTAGGGAAGGTAGGTGTCTTTCTCCAGGTAACTCAGCTGATAAACAGATAGGCTTAGCCTAAGGATTCATGTTCTATCCATGAATGGGTAGGAAATGCTTGGTCCTTGTTAGTTGGAACATTCTGGAAATTGATTTATTTTAGAAATTCGCCACCAAAAATGGCCTGAAGGTATTAGGAAATGTTGAAACAAGGAGTCAATGATTCCAAGCCCCAGGAATCTTTATCCATATTCAATTCAACAATTTCTTATATCCCAAACTGAGGGTACATTGTTGGAAAACTCTTAAAAAGAAATACAGCGATGGTAAATATATTCAAACAATCTGAAAAACTAAAGGTCTATAAGAGCTTAATTTCATGACTATTGAATCAGTTGCCTCTTATATTTTTTTAGTGAAAGAACAATTTTATATAACACTCTATACCCGTTCCATGAAAACAGCTGCAGTGCGTGTTCAGTTTATTCTCCAAGGTATGGACATGGCTGGACACAGTAATTTGTGTCTTTCCATGGATAGACGTTGCCATTTTAATAGAGTCAGACTCAGTCTGTATAACAGTGGCCCTGATCCAATCTCTGGCTCTAGGTACATTTACTTAGCAGATGATTCTGTTAACTTTTCTTCTATACTTTCAGTTTCCAAGAATATTCTATAGAGAGCAATTCCACCTTGGCCAAGTACAAGGTGACCTAACGAAACCAGCTTCTTTCTCATATCCTTATACTCAGTAATAAGTTGGAGACTTTGCTGATGGAGTAGGAACGCTGTGACTTCTGTGCAGCCAGAGTCAATATTATTGTTGTTATTCTTATTGCTATTGTTATACATGTACAAGTGAACCCTGCATTTTCTTTGGAGGTATATTAATTTATTTGAAGGAGTACCAGAGTGGTTGGGGGACTAAGTTGGAAGGCTGTCTTTAAGATAATCTATTTCAATGGAATGGTCATAAAGTTTACTAGAGCAGTCAATTCTTATTTTCATGAAATACATAAAATACATTATGAAATAATGTCCTATAATATTCATTTAGAAAGGATCTTAATGCAGAAAATTGCTGCATAGATGTGCCATCCTTTTCTCTTCTGTCCTCTTATCTCTAACTATCTTGAAAATTATAGGCAGTATATCTTACTGGTTAAGGCAGTAATACCTTAATACCCAATCCAAATTTTGGCTCCGCCCCTTATGAAATGGAAGAAATAGGCCGATCACATGAACTTCCTGGACCATAAACTCTCCTGTGTAAGTGGGTAATAATATTATTACAATCTCAAAGAGTTATACAGATTAAATGAATTAATACAGAGATGGTACCTAATAAATTCAAAAAGAACATTTTTTTTATTAGTCATTATTATCATCTACTTGAAACAAAAGCTCGGTGGCTTGATAAATTCCTCGAAACCCAACTCAAACATACCTGAAAATATATACTTTGCATTTGATTGGATTGATTTTGTTCAGCAGTGATTTATTTGAATGTTTACTCACAGAATCGATGATGACTTATGCATGTGTCCACTTCTCGTTTCTCCTGTGCGCACCGTTCTGTCAGTGTGTGTCCATCGGGAAATGGAAGCCAGAGCTTTTCCTACTAAACAGTAATTCTTCCAGGAATAATAGTGCACGAGTTGGAGACAAGGGGAGCTTAGTCTGTTTCTTGGATGAACACCTACTCCGTCACCTGGTCAATCCAGAGAGGAGCCAAATGAGTTATTTAAGTAGGTTTTGCTGAGTAATTGAAATGTCATTGCAGAGTCACATCTCATTAATAAATCCATAATAATGCTACATATACTTTCTTGAGGGTTTATTCAGTTCAAGAAACTGAACACTACAGTTAACTTACATTATGTGTCTCGTATCACCCTCTCAGCAAATTTATGATAGAATTACTAATCCCATTTTGCAGATTTTATAAACAGAAAAAAAGAGAATTGAAGAGAATCACCCAAGATCATAGTGTGAGGTGGTGAAAAAACTTACATCAGAACTCAGAACCCTGGCTCCCAGTTCCTTCCTTCCTTCCTTCCTTCCTTCCTTCCTTCCTTCCTTCCTTCCTTCCTTCCTTCCTTCCTTCCATTTTAAAGTCATATCACATACAGGCTAAGTCACTGAAGAAGGAGTTGGTTGACATATTTTCTTGGGTCAGAAAACTTTTCAGCTCGGTGCCCAGGTTTTTAAGGGAAATCTCTTACTTCCAAGTTTTGGCACGGCTTTCCTGAAGGAATGCAATTTGGGGAGATGAAGGGCACGTGACACAGCTCTGGGAAGCCCCCTCAAAAGGCAACAACAGGAAATACATTTACGATGACTCTCATCTGCCTACCTGCTCAGGCTCACTGAAGTCCACTGAAGGTACAATTTGCTTGTAAACCTAATTAGGTTGGGAAATGGTCAGAGCACACAGAGAGGGAGGAAAATTGCCATTGCAAAAATTGGCTCAGAACTAGCTATTAAATCCCCACTTGCAGCTAATGCTTAGAGTATGTGTAATATGACCCTTTGTAACCCTACCTTTTATACTTATAAGGTAAAAAGAAGTATTAGCTAGAGGGTAATGGCATACATTGGCCATATTGAAGGAATGTGGCAATCGTTTTAATTCCACTGGAGATGCTGACATTTTTGTGACCTTCTCCATTTGAGACTTGAGAAGAAGAGGCACTTGAATAAAATCGCTTTTGTTTTGCTCTTCTGGAACTCTGCTCTCAGCTCTGCATTCCCCAATTGCCCTTTTGTTTAGAATCCCAGAGACTGTTACATCCCTGGGCAGTGCACCCAGGAGAGATTTCAAATAGAGGGGACATATGTAAGCTAGGCAAAGGCTGATCATGAAAGAGAAGCGAAAAGATGAGCTCCCAGACCTTGGGTGTATCCTTGGAAGAGGCATGTAAACATTAGGAAAGAGGATGGAATAATGGACCCCTTGGAATGCGAATCCACTAAAACTAGCCTTTCGGTGGTCTTCCCTAGGAAGTCTTTGTGAATTCAGAGTGGCTCCAGTAAGGAGATGCTGAGCTGGATGCTCTCTAAGGTGTCTCAGAGCTTTGGCATTATTGAGTCCTAGGAATTGACTTGAAGATAAAACACAAGATGAAGAGGAACGAAACACTTTAGGCTTCTCAACCTCCTGGCTGTTGCCAGAAGAAGGAAGGAAGTGCTTAGGCTCTTGCTACCAGTGTCTTATCAGAGAATTAGGTTTGCAAATGTAAGTCAGCCCCTTTCTCATCAAAGCTCAGAAGAGAATGCAGTCATCCTATAATAAAACGCTCAAGTGTGAGCAGACCACAGAGCAGTAATTCCTTTGCTGCTTCTTCGGGAGCAGGAAACACCAATTCTCCTGTGATTTCTACGGATCTAACTAATCATGCAATGGCTACAGCTGCTTGAACAGGATTCAAGGACCTTTGCTTTAGTCAACTCTAAACAGGCAAAGCCCACTTTACCTTTTCTTTTCTTTTTAGAAAAATGTCTGGTAAAAGAAAAACAGTACTTGGGAGTTAACTCCATTAACTAGCCTGGTGGTGTGTCATTGGGGTCTAGGGTCCTGACCCCTAGAACGTAGACTTCAGAGTGCTCAAAATCATAATGTAGATATGATTCTTTTTAGCTTTATTCAAGAATATTGGGAGTTGACTAGACTCTAAGCTGTGGATCTTCCAGATACCTTGGAGTGCTAGGTCAAGACTGTTATTTGCTTTCTGTAATTCTCAGCTTCCTCCACAAGGAAATAAAGATAATAGCAGCACAAATCCCATGGGGCTGTTATTGGTATTAAAAAGAAAATGCAAATCAGGAATTCAGCATAATTCCTGGTATATAGGCACAGATCCATGCACTGCTGTTTTTATCCTGACTCCGAAAGGAGAAAACATACATCTCGGAATTCCAGGAAAAACATGAAAGAGCATTTTGTGAATCAACTTAAAATTCCTGCAAAGTCCTTTTCCCCATCCTCTCTCTCGCCCACTCCCACCCCTTCCCGGGCAGGAACAATCTGGTAGGTGAAACACTGAGGAAACGAACCGAACTGACGTCATCAGCACGTATGAAACACTCTAGACCTGCGGTAACGCACTTTGCTTCTGAGCATAATACGAATTCTGCAATGAAAAGATGCTGTCCACTTGCTCAGTACACTCATAAAGATTCTCAAATACAGGTTATGTTTCTTGGTATAGTTCATGGATAGCAAGAAAATGTATGTGACTGGTGAAATAACCCAAATACCTGCTCCGTTGTGTTTAACTTCATAACTTTAAATCTGTATACAGAGGATGCTAAACAAAATGTGTACACATTTTAAGAAAGGAAAAAAACTGTATTAAAACTGTAGTACTCAGGGCTGGCCAAGTGGCGCGATGGTTAAGAACTGGCTTGGGACACCAGAGGGCCCCGGTTCGGATCCCACATATGAGGGCCAGTGACACTGCCCTGAAGAACAAAATGACAGTAACTTGTCTGTTTCCCTTCCCCCAATTCCCCAGCACTGTTCCCATCCCCCAATTCCCCAATAAAAATTCTTAAAAAAAGTCTCTTAAAAAAAATTAAAAAAACATTGTAGTACTCAATATATACCAATAACAAAAGATGAATACACGTCATGTGTATACATTTTTTGGCACCCCCAGCAAATATAAATATAAATATATAAATATAAAAAAATATATATTTTTTTGCGGGGGGAGAGGGGGTACGGGTTGAAAATTTTGATGTAATGGAATTCCTCTTACTGTGTGGTCATCTCTACATGCCCTTCTATTAACCTTAAACTTGACTAGTGATTCTGCTCCTTTGGATAAAGCCTGTGATGAGACTTCAAAGGATTAGCAGCAGTTCAAAATAAGTATTAATTAAACAATAATAAATATAAATAAATAATATCGATGTGATAAAATAATAAAAACAACTGCCTTGCTGTATGTACTTTAGCACCATGGCTCTATAGCAACGTGTAATTTTCAAGTTGGATGCTCAACCTCAATTATACATTAAAACTTCATCACAACTTGAAAACTTGCACGATTTGATCCCATCGTTTCCTTGGAATGTGTGAAGTGTTACAAATGCCGCCTAATTCTTTTTGAAGCTCAAGGCGAAGGCACAGAATCTTGTAACATGCTGGAGTGATTTGAATGATTGTACCATAAAATGGCTTGGATTTGCTCATCTGGCTTCAAGTTCAGAGGAATGACCAACCAGCTAACTTGTGTTCTCAGCAGTGTAGACTCCGAAGGGCCTGAGCAGATGTTGAAGGCTTACTCCAGGCCAATGCACGAGGTTGTTGTTTTTTTTGTGGTTTCTCTTAAGTGTTTGCTAATATCTACCACATTGCAAACTCAATGTCCCTTTTCAACTGGCCTAACTGCTCATAATATAATACAGATGATTTTGCAGAGCCCTTTTGCTACAGCGCAGTAAAATCTGCACGGCCCAGACTTCTCTGATAACATACATGTTTCTTTAAGAACAGAAAAAGCCCTTCCCTTCAGAGCTGTGCTCCTCTGTCTTGGGTTCTATAATACAATATCGTGTGGAATTCCTGTTCCAATAACGCCCTACTTTTCCTCCAAGTATTCATTTAGACTTCTTCTGCACTCTGCGTTATTTTAGATAGGCCCTACCTTCTTCGGTAAACACAAAATACCTTTGCTATTAGAAGACAATGCCATCACTCAGGTGGGTTAGAAATACTTCATTTTAAAGGAAACTGAATAGCAAGGCTCTCGTTATTCTGTGTCAAACGCAAAGTAAATAGCCCTTTCACATGGGCAATGAAGAAATTGTACACTTTTATACCCTTGGAGAGAAGAAAGGAAACTCATGGATGATGTATGCCCCAGTGGTGATTTTGATCTGATTTTTGTTGTCTTTCACCTTTTCTCATGTTGAACAGAATCACTTGATTAATTTGTGTATTTGTACCTGCTCCAAGTTTAAAGGAAAGTTGAAGTAGACATTGCATTTATTTTTAGGATACAAGCATCTTCGAGGACACTGATAATTTTTTGTAAACATTTTTTTAGACTCTCAGAATTATTAGAAGAAAATGACATTAAAACCTGTAGAAGTTTCCTCTGTTACTTTCAGCCCAAACTCATGTAAACTTTGACATATGTTAGCTATACCCATGAGTTGTCCCTAAGATCTATCCTCTTCCTTAATGAGGTCAAGAATGTATGTATAACAAGATGTTAAATCTGGATTGTTTTGTTCTGGAGTGTTTTGAAGGTCCTCGAGCCTGAGAAATAGCCCCTCGGTGCCAGATAACCCTTCATCCTAAAGTAGAGTGCCAATGTTCTGTAGTTAGACCATGCTCTATATCCAAGAATTATTATGAACTTTCTGAAAACACCTCCCATGGTGATACTGGGCCTTGGTAAAGAGCTAATGCCTGACATGGGACATCAAGTAACCATGCGACCAGATGTGTGCATCCTGAGCACGATTCAGGCAAACTTACAACATTGTAATGTTGACTAGGGCCAGCAGTAATCCATTGTAAGAAGGAAGTAATACAGCTGGAATCAGACAAGAATAAAGCCAGAAGTCACACATGGGGTTTACTAGCAGGGGGCTCCAACTTAAACCCTCACGGTACCCACCACTCTGGTCCCCTCAGCTCACACCTATGACCAGGAGGGAGGCTCCCTTAGGACCAGCAGACAGAGAAGGGAATAAACTAAGCTTAGGTCATGGATGGGTCAGCTCAGCATGTAGGTGCAAACTGAAACTGGACTGGCGTGCACTGTAGTCCTCTCAGGACTGTCACTGAAGGATATTGTTATGGGCTGTGACTTTGGGCTGTACAACTGGGCATCTCATCTGTATGGAAGGAGAAGTGGCCTGAGGTGATCATCATAATACAGAGGCATGGGCACTGGGAAATAGCTTGGTTGTTTAATCAGAGGCCAGAAAGCAGAAAGAGTAGAAGACTGTGGTCAACGAATTCTGGGAAAGAGACATTTGGATAACCTACTGGGAGTGAGCATAAAGTGTGATAGACTTTCTGGTGCTAATTAATTCCCATGATAGAACATCCACCAAAGAAGAGACACTAAATAACAAATTAGATGAATGGCTCAGGTAGCAATGTCCACCATTCTCAGACTGGCACGTTGGGCTTATGAACAGAATAGGCTTGGAGGCAGGGATGGCAGCATGTATCAGCTGAACTGCATGGGTTCCCATTTACCAAGGCATCTAGCTACTCCTTTTACCAAAGTCCAGCCTGCTAACAACAGAGACCAACTATGAGCCCCTGAATATGGCATCATCCTAGGAGGAGATCAATCAGCCTCATGGAGGCTGAGTGATTATACAGGGCCCCATCCACCCTAGGAAAGGCTGCCATTCATATTGAGTGGAATCCACATTCATTGGGGTGCGAGTTGGCCTTTTATACCATTAGGGTTCAGACAGCACTGTGATTGGATAACTTACAGAGCATCTGATCCATGGACATGTGAGTCCATATAAGGTAACATCATAGCAGAGTAGGTCTGGTGTTAGCCTTTTCTCATGGAATCCGTTGGTCCTATTGCATATCACATCTTCCAAGAATCGCATTCAAGTTCTGGCTTGGACAACTGTTCAGTCACTTTAGGATTCTTGTGCTTGAGAGTAGGATGCAAGAAAAGGAATCACCAATCTGGAAAGTGCTTCTGACTATGGAGAGAAGGTAGGGCTGCTCTTACATGGGCAGTGCATAATATAGGTGGCACTCAGCTGATCCACTGGGGTACCTCATGGTATTCCCTTGTCCAATTTTAATAGTAAGTAGACAAATTCAGGGGCTAGAGTTTGCAGAGGGAATGGTTATCCTCAGGAATGAGGGTCTGGGTCCTTCTACAAGGCAAGCCTTTGAGGCTAACAGAGGTGATGGCTAAGGGTAGAAGGGATCTTGAATGGGTGATGAGGGCAGGGTGTGGTGAATATCAGACCTTAACCCTAACTTCATTGATTATGCCAGCAGCTCATCCCATTAACCATCTTCTTGTAAGCTTCCCCCAGGAACAATGGGCTGTTCACAGGACTGATGATATGATCAGCGTGGATCCGAAAGGCATGAGGCATGGACTGGAGTGGGTTCTGTGGTGTTCGCCCAGATCACACACCAGCACTGAAGAGCTAAATTCTCTAGATCCTGGGAGTGTTTGCAATTACCTATAAGCTGAGTCCCTCCCTGGGACTTCTCCTCAGCTAAGGAAAACCACCTTGCTCAAGGTTACCCCCCTTCTCTGGGTCAGCCTGGGACGAGTCCATATGGGATCTAACAGCCCTGCCCCTGCCCCTAATTACAGACAACTCTGAAGGGCTGGGCCAACTCCAGGGCTCCCTGGGAGCGTTGAGGCTTTGGCTACAAGCTCCTCCCTGTTAAGCCTTTCCTCTGCTCAGTCCTGATTCCTACAGGTGTAATTCCCAAGAACACCCCAAAATACTCTCACTAGTGAATCTGCTCCTAAGAGTCTACTTCCTGGGACCCCAACCTTGAGCCATCTTTTTTAAAGTTTAGGATGATATATCAGCTAATAAATATTATTTCTATTAATGTTATATTAATAAGTGTTTACATGTGTATGTGCATACACACATGTACGTGTATTTTTAGGTCCCAGGGCCTTTCTTCCCCTTAGTAACTTTAAATGTATTTCAGTGTCACCTGGGAGACAAATTAATCAGGTAGACATTAAATATCAAGCAAAACTTCTCTGAGAGGTCTGTTGAAGAAAGACACCTGGTGAGCCATGATCAGCATGGAATCTGGTGGTGACCTTGAGGACGAGAGTCTGTGAAATAAGAGCCTAACTATGATGGAAAACCTCAGCTCTACCATCTGGTTTCAAAACTTTGTGAACAAACAACTTAAATGACTGCAAAGTTACCCTTCAAGGTTGACTGTCCTCTGTAACATTCCCATTGTATAACTGTGAATAACAAGAAGGGCCCCTTACCTCACTGATGTGCTGTGTGATTTACATGTAAGATCTCACAACAGCCCTGGATGTACTGGGCTGCAGAGGAGCTAAGTGTATTTCCCAAGTTTACACACCTAATAAGTGGCAGCAAGACACCTCAGAGGTGTGAAATTATCATACTTTCTTTTGAAGCTTTTAGAAAACACCTCATTAAGAAATGCAAGAAAGGAAATGCCACATCACGTGTGCTACAAGAAAACTGTGCTACATTTTGAACGTTTGTACTTCACCAACAATGGGTTTTCCATGCCAAAAATCAAACAAAAATTTTAACACAAAATAATATATAAATTAGTTCGGAGCTATCATTGTTATATAACTTTATTTGCAGGTAATATACGAATTATGGATTTGCACCACCTTTTCTGAATAGCAGTTGTGGTCACACAGCCTTTCGAAGCTCCACCTTCCTGCCACCTACAAAATTCCAAGCTCTGATCCAAGCCCAGTGCTCATTCTGTAACATTCCAAAGCACTCTTCTCAGATTAAACTTGGGTTTTCATTTTTGACCTGTAGTTTCCCTTTTTACTTAAGCTTATTTTCTTAAAAGAGGATTTATTTATTATTGAGGTGTGTTTTCTTTCATCCGATGAAATACCCATATTTTCCCTCTCTCGTAAGAAAATGAGTCCTTCACCTCCTTTTCTCCCTCACCTCCTCACTATTTCTGCACAAGTACACACACAGTTTCCTATTTTGGGTAGATTTATTCCTTTGAGTGGCTTTCGCTCTGATGAACTTTACTTAAGACATTAATAATTCTTGACAAGGGCTTCTTTTGTGTTTTAGCTTTGAAAGGAAAACTTACTATGCATAATTGCCCCATTCTTAACTGTGTTGTAGATTGAAAGCAGCAGAAGCTGATAACAAACAGCTTTGCCCCAAATACACAAACTTCAGGTCTGTCTGTTCTCCCTGTAGAATTTAGCTTTGACCTACACATAAAGAAATTTTTAGTAAAATTAGGCTTAGGGATGAATGAAAAAAAAAAAAAAGAGGGAACAAAGACAATTTATAGTTAGATCGAATTCTCAGTAATCAAATACAGTGTTCCTTATACTTTAAGGATAAAGTAGCTAATATCAAATAAATATTACATTTTAATAAAAATATTAAAAAACAAAAGAGCAAAATTTGCATTTTGCATTTGTGGGCACTATAAGAGATTCAAATGTGGTGAGGGTGAAAATTATGATTTTAATATCTAACAGAGAATTCCTTTCAGAAAGACCTGATGTACGTGATGAGTCACTTTCCTCTCCCTCCTTTCAAGGCTCTATGGCTTTGTCTTTTACAGCTCGATGATGAGGCATTCATGTCTGGGTCTCTGAGTTTATCCTATTTGAAGTTGATTGATCTTCTTGGATATATAGATTTATGTTTTTCCTCAAGGTTGGGAAGTTTTTTACCGTTCTTTTTTCATATCTTCTCTCTGTCTGTTTCTCTCATCTTTTGGGACACACTGTGCATATTTTGGCTTGCTCGATGGTGTTCCGATGGTCTGTGACCCTGTAACGCCTCTTTATTCTTGTTTCCTTTCTGTTGTTCAGACTGGATACCATCAATGGGCTAATCTTTCAGTTCTCTGATTCTTTATGCTGCCAGCTCAATTTTGCTGTTGAGCCCCCCTAGTAAATTTTTCATTATACTTATTGCAGTTTTCAACTTCATAATTTTTATTTGGTTCTTTTCTGTAGTTTTTGTCTCCTTATTGATGGTCTCTGTTTGGTGAGACAGCATGCCCATGCATTCCTTTATTTCTTTAGACATGGTTTGCTTTTGTTGTTTGAATGTATTTAAAATCGCAAATTTGAAAATCTTTGCCTAGTTAAGTCCATTGTCTGGGCTCCCTCAGGGACAGCTTCTACTGTGCAGAGTCCATACTTTTTTATTCTTTGTATGTTGCATAATTTTTTTACTGAAAACTGAACGTTTTAGGTAATGTAATGTGGCAATTCTTGTAAGTAAGTTCACTCTTCCTCCGGGCTTATGGCTGTTGCTACTGTTGTTGCATTTGTTTAGTGCCTTTCCTGAACTCATATTGCAAAGTCTTTGTCCATTGTCCTATGTGACAAATGAAGTCTCTGCTTGGTTAGCTTAGTGACTCGCTAACGGCTGGACAAAAGTTTTCTCAAATACCTAGAACCATTAAGTCTCCTAGCCTTTGTCAAGAGACTCATGTGTGTGTTGGGGCATGCCTTCAATGCTCGGGCAGGTAGTTTATAATTCTCGCTTGTCCTTTACCTCCTGTGTTTGTAAAGAAGTGAGAGTCACAGCCTTCTTGTCTATCCTAGACATGAACACAGGGCATGCACACGGCTGCAATGTTAAATCATTTGACACCTACCTCTAGGGAAAAGGCTGCTCACACTGAGCAAGCTCTGGGGTAAAAAAAATGAAGAGACATTTTTGAGTGGGCGGGAGTGGAGGGGGTGCGCATTGTTGGGGGAGAGTCCAGGGAACTGTAAGACAGATCAACTAATGACAGTTCTCTGAGAATGGTGCTGTTGGGGAGGTCCAGAACTGTTCTGCCCATTCGAGTGATGGATAAGCTGTTGAGATCCATAATCTCACCATGACAGTGAGGCTACTGTTTTTTAAATCTTCTGTGGAATTGGGGAATGCGTATCAGAAGAGGGCAAGTTGAAATACCATAGGGCTTGCTATTCTTACCAAGACTCAGCCATTTTTTTTTTTAATAAAAAAACGCTCCTCAATTTGTTGCAAGATTTTGGTTAATTTCCAGAGTTCTGAAAAAGTCGATTCTGACAATATTTGCCTGTGTTATTATTGCTTTTACAGAGAAGCACATTTTTGGATTTTCACTCTGCCATTCCTGCTGATGTTTTTTTCATGGTATCTTGATGAACAAAAAATTTTAATGTATCCTACTTTATGCATTTTTTCTTTATGAGTTTGAGAAATTCCCTATGATTATGATCAAATACATATTACAGGACCTCTTTTTCACCATAGTCTTGGGATCAAGCTAATGACACTTTGTGTATTGACATAGTAACTGATACAAGAGGCTGTTATAGTATTATTAAATTGTTTTGTGACAAGTGGCAAGTCATCTACCAAAATTTATGTGCCAAATCAATCTTTTAAAAATTATATAGTCTTCTCTTCCAATTATAAATTTTGGATTAAAAAAAAAGCAGTGTCTTTAAAGATCATCTAATAAATATGTTTCAGTGAGGCAGGGACCCTTGGAATATCCCACCTGGCAGCCCAGTATTTTGGTCCTTTGTCACATAACAATCTTTTAAAAATTGTCACTAGAGAGCGTAGTGCATCAAAAGTTTGGAAAATTAGTTTCCCAAGACAATTCTTATAAATTATGAACAAGAAGGGGATCAAAAAAGCATGCAGTGTTCTACAATCAATCTTTATATTTACTCTGTGTCAAGAGAATTCTATCATGCTTGTTTCTTTGAAATATCTGTATTTAGAGACTAGAAGAAGCCAGCCTGTGAAAGAAAAATTGTGATTGTATATCGTATCAGCAATCATTTTGAGCATAAAAGAGGATAGGATCAAATTCCTTACCCCACTCCCCAGTGAAGAAATGACCGTGTTATGCCCCCTAAGATTGACTGTAAATGAACTTCCTTTATTACGCCCTCCCTCCAGAAAAATCCTGGGGTTTCTTTTTGGGACACATCTTCCAAATAATTTAAGATAAAAAATCATAACTGTAGGTGGATGATACAAGTGTTGAGTTCTCTATAATAATTTTTGAGTAGAAAATAAAGGGCAACATAACATAAGCATTTAATTGATTCTTCTCTCTTGGTGACTGCAAGTTGCATCTCATAGTGCTTCTTTTAAAAGAACTAAATTAAATAAAGGCTTGACAAAGGTGTCCTTTCTAATTTTGTCAAGCACCTACTTTATCTACACCCAGCTTCTTTATTATGCTGATGAGGCAACTGAAGCCCAAGGGTACACCTCTAGTTTGTGAAAAGCCCAGCATTAAAAATCATTTCTGACTTCTGTTATGGAGTGCCTCTTACCTCAGATCTTCTTTCTTGGCTGTATCTCAAATAACCACTTGACAGCTGATGGAAAACCACTCTTGCGATTGCTGGATTTTAGGGATGACTCCTTGAAGAACTTCGCATAATGATTACCAGGAGTATGTGTGTAGTTTCTTCTCCTTCCTTCCTTGCTTCAACTTAATGCCTTCTCTTTATCTGTGCAGAAAGTGTCGTCTAATCCTGGGAGGTTTGCATACCATATTGTGCAGTGAGATCCAGCTGCAGTTATCAAAATGCCCACGACACTCATGAAAGGAGGAAAAGTCTGAGAACCAGAGAGATGATTAAATCTGAGCGACAAAGCATGTTATTGATGTTAGGGGACATATAACTGTAGACATTCTTCTGTCTCATCAAGTAGGCTGGTGATATAATATTTTTTCTATAAAACGAGACAGCGTAAGTTGAGCTATGATTTTTCTGTATTATGTTTATACTTCCTTAGCAAGTGAGACACTGCACAATCACATTTCTTCAAGTGTGACCTATTTGAAATGCTTCTAAAATATTCCAGGTAATAACAGGACATATTTTAAGGGAAACCCTTCTCTCAACCTCGTGTGTAAGGAGATATAAACATGAGAGGAAAAAAGTCCTGTATAAAATTTTAGCAGCCATATATCACAAAAAATCAGAGACGCTAGCCAAAGATGTCTAAATCCCAGAGAAAATGCCCACTATCCTGTTGATAATGGCATAAAACCAATCTTTTGTTTTAATTTTAATTTTATTTTAAGCAAAAATAGCCTCTCAGCAGTTCGATGGGTTTTCATGGACACAAACCAGCAGACGCTCCCTGATGAGGGCCATCTGCTCACCCATCCCAAGAAGGGTTCCTAGGGGGTTCCCCACACCCATTCTTCTGTTGTTCATTATGTGACCCGTGTACTCAGGAGCACCATGGAGATCTTCCCCAGCTGGTACTTTCTGTTTTAACTGTCTGGGTCTTTTCCTTTACTAGCATGGACGAGTTTTATAAGTCTCTCCCAGGGTGGTCAAATATGGCTGTTTTTCCTAGCCAAGCACACAGTCCCTACTGAACGAGCCCTCCCTTCCCAGTGGCCTATCGCTAACACTGCGTAAGAACTCTCAAATGTATTGTGTATTAATTATTGTCCAACTTCGCACTCCTTGGCTAGAAATACTTTATACTTTCTGTGTCTTGCTCACTCCATACTCTTTTTATCAGTAATTTTCCACTTTACTAACTCAGGGGTTTTACTTGGTACATTATCATTGGCTAATTAAAAAAAAAAATGACACTATTCCTTATGGCTTAAATCTAGTATGAGATAAAAATCTCATGTAAGCTATAAATGATAGCCTGCGCAAACATAATTATTAAGGTAAAAACTAGTATGTTTTCCTTTTGCTTTCTGAATACTATATAATAAATCATGCTTCTTCCTTGGCTGTAATTTCTAACAATTTTCGGCCAATCTTTTTTTTGAATACCTTATTCCAGAATTCTGGTACTATAATCATTTGGTTTATTCTCTAGCCGTGATTCTTAACATTTTCTGGGTCACAGAAATGTTTGAGAATTTAAAGAAAGCTGTGTGCTCCCCGAATCATGCACATATGAACATAAACTTTGCATTTAACTCAAGAACTTCTGATATTCTTCCATGAAACCTTGGATTGTATGTTTTCTGATTTTTCTGTCTAATTATAATTTTAATTTTTTCTCGTGTATAGGAAATGTTACTAACTTTCTGAATTTACTAAAGGCAGTATTATAAACTGCTTCACATTTCTTTGTGACATAACCAGAAATTTTCAATAAGTAGGGAAGTGTGTTTGTTTGAAAAATAAAATATCAATATTGTGAAGAATGCATTTCAAAATTAAAGCTAGATAAATTACTATGGGCATGTAAATTGATATAATCACTTTAAAAATCAATTTGGCATTATCTTATAAAGCCAATTTTTTACAAAACGTATGACCCAACAATTCTATTTTATAGTGTAAAGCTAAGAGAATCTCTCTCTTTCTCTCTCTCTCGATATATACATATATATGGTTAGTGAATAATGAAAATTGCATTTAGGGGAAATACAGGGTTAGGTTTCTGTGAGCCTTTAATTACAATATTTTCATCAAGTGATCAGTAAATAACCTTGTTTTAAGTGCAGACCTATAGACAACTACTCTTCTATACAGGGTTTTTTTCGGGGGGTGGGATTGGGGGGAAGGAATGAAGTTTGGATTCAAAAATTTGACAGTGGCTAGAGGGTACCATGTTCAGGGGAAGGATATAAAGCAAGCTTGGACATATCCAGACCCATCTCATCTACCTGTTGTCATTCCCCTCAATGCAACAGTTTCTAAAATGACTAGCAAATATCTGGAACAGCGCTGTCCAATTAAAATATATTGTGATCCTACAAATGCAAGTCATATAGGCAATTTCAGTTTTCCTAGTAGCCACAATAAAAAAAAAATAAAAAGAAACAGATGATATTCATTTTAATGATATACTTTATTTAACCCAATCTATCTAAAACATTATCATTCTAGCTTATAATCTATGTGAAAATAATTAATGAGATAATTTACATTTTTTTAATCACACTGAGACTACAGTATCTGGTGACTGTTTTCTACTTTTGGCACGTCTTAATTTGGACTACATTTTAAGGGCTCACTAGCCACATGTTGCTAGTGGCTACCATTTGGATAGCACAGGTTTCTAGACTGATTTCTCCAGCTGGTATTTCCTCTGTGTGTGTGTTTCTGACATATGTTTTTACATCAGCTTCCCTCTGGGCCTTCATTCTGTTTGATGTTAAACTTCCAGCATAGAGGCATGGGTCTTGGTTACAGTGTGCATGGATATTCTAATGGCATCACATATAATTTTCTGCCTAGAGTAGACGCTCAGTAAGTGTTACTTTACTGATAATTGGCTGCACGTGCCCATGCAGAAATAAACAGGGTTTTCTGTGTTCAAAACAACTAAAAATAAGCATCTATTTTTATGTATAGCAGGACCTCAAAAAAGGGGCACTTTTTAAGCCTTCTGGGAAACTACGTTCTTGTAAAAATGATGTCTTATTCTTTTTGTTTGTTTATCCTGGGTTCTTCCCTGTAAAAACCCTTTATAAAACCGATGAGTGCTTGAAAACGTCTTTTTTTTTTTTTCTTAATTTCAGGGCCTAGACAGGGCATGTGAGTCAATGTGTACTTTTCTGTCCTTTTTACTATATTGTGTAGTTGTCATTGTGTAGTTGTGACAAGAATCTTGGAAACAGATAGGCTAGGGATTAAATCCTGGATCTTCACTTTACTAGCTCTGTGACTTTGGACATTTCCTTTTATCTCTATAAATCTCAATTACCTCATGTGTAAAGCTGAGATAATCCTGTTTGGTTTTTACTCTTAAAGGGGTCTTGCGTCCCATTATTTTTCTCAGACTCAAACACCACCACCTTAGTTAAGTAATTGTCAACTCTTTTATGAATTATCTAAAACTATTATATGGTGTTTCCTGTAGCTACTTATCCCACACCTACAATATATTCCTCCATAGTAGCCTGAACGTTTTGATCAAACACACATCTGTTTTTCACGTTGCTTGCGACTTCTAATGGCTCTGTGCCCAGAGGGCCCACTTGTTTCTACTGATGGTGGGTTTTCATTTTGGCCACCAGGAGGTGCCGGTGATCTATCCAGCCTTTAAACCCCAATTGGCTTTTCTTCGCTGTCATTTTCCTTTTCTCTTGATTACCATTATCAGTCTCAAGAGAAGCATGATGGTTTAACTCTTGAACTTTGACTGAAATGTGTTTTTGAAGAATAAAAAACCTAGCCAATTTACTTAACTAATGATAGAATACCTGGTACTACTATTCCTTTATCAGATATGAGAAGGACTCTGCATAGATGATTAGGACAAAAATCCCATTATTTCATTGATCTGCTGGGAATACACAGTGGTCACTCATACACTACAAGTTTACCTCCTTTGGTCTCATTCTTTGCCTGTTCAGCTCATGACCTCCCCTACTGGACTCACATTCTGTATCCCTCCCTGCTCATCTCTTGCTGTTCCCCAACCAAGGTGCAATGTTCCCCAGTGTTTCCCATCAGTTCTTCCTTGATTATATGTTTTTACTTCGATTTCTTGTTTTAAATGGTCTCTGTAACTTACCATTTCATGCCCATTTGCCTCATTTAAAACCTGATTCAAATCTTTCATTCATGAAACCATCACTGAACGAAGGCCTGTGATGCTTATTCTACTACCAAGCTCTTGTTTCACATCTCCAACAACTCATTTTAAATTATTTTCATACATTTATGAGGATGCTATGCTGCACTATTCTTAAGTCTTTTCATATGCCTGCATAGTCTCCCCAAACAAATATTGAATTCTTAAAGGGCACAGATTGTCTTTTTTTCCCTTTTTTGTGTTGTGAACAATGCATTGGAGACTATTCTACTCATCATAAGAATTTTATTATTTAAGTAATCAGTAAATACATCATATCTAATATTTTGGGGCACCCACTATTTCACCCCTTCCCCATTGTGATAATGTCTTAGGCTAATGAAAGAACATGTGCTTTTTCTATGTAGAGCTTGGGAAGAGAATCAGTAACAAGTCAGTGGCTAACTAGTTATTAAGAAGACAGATTTTACAAACAGAAAGACATGCATGGTAATGGTCCCTCAAAGACATCCACACCCTAACCTATGAATGTTACCTTACGTGGCAAAAGAGGCTACATGATTAAATTGACGATCTTGAGATGGGAAGGTTATCCTAGGTTATCTGGGTGGGCTCAATGTAATCACAAGGACCTTCATAAGAGGGAGGCAGGGGAATCCCAGTGAGAAAAGGACATCGGATGACCAGAGTGAGTGATGCAGGGCCATGAGCTAAATAAGTAAAGCAGGATGCCTCTGCAGCCTCTGCCAGGTAAGGAATGGATTCTTCCCTTGATGAATCCAGATGAAACACAGCTCAACCGACAGCTTGAGTTTAGCCTAAAGACCCATTTCGGACTCTGGTCTCCAGAACTGTAAGAAAATAATTGTTTTCCTAGGTCACTAAATCTGTGGTACAGGAGCATTAGGATACTGATATATAATGTTTAAATTTCAGTTTATTTGTGAAAAAATAAAAATTTCCTTTCTCATTTTGACCCATTATTACCACTCCCCAGAGATTGTAACTAATGCAGAAAATATACACTTACACGCCCACATAAAATTCTTTATATCATGTTACACAAATGATATCAATTATTCATAGTGCTTCATTTTCTTTTTTAACTTTGGAATATATTGTGGACATTTGTTCCATGTCGGGAGCATATTGAGTTATCTGCTTCCTTGTAAGAGTTCTACAGTATTCTATAATATGGATACAACATAACTTTACTAATACTTTTCCTATTGATGGTCATTTAGATGGCTTTCAACTTTTCAAATGATTAACAAAATACTTCATTGAACGTTCTATGTCACTGAGACTTTGTGCAACTATAATCAGGACAAATTGTTCGATGTAGGAGGTAGATGTTTAGAAGTGCCCGATGGCAATATTCATTCACCATTTAATAGTTTTGGAAAGCTCATTCCTTGCTAGTTTAGATGAGTGTCCTTTACTTCTTGCTGGGAAACAAAGGAAGAGCCAGAAAAAATATGACTTGATTACGAGGGTGATCACATCCTGGGAGAGACGGATGGACAAAATGCAGAGGGTAAATGTGGTCATCCCAAGTTACGATAGGAATGAACTCTTTGATCAAACCACTAATAGCGTGATATGCTAAACACTTAATAACTATATAATTAATTTTTTTTTTTAGATTTTTTTTAATTGGGGAGTTGGGGGATGGGAACAGTGCTAGGGAATTGGGGGAAGGGGAACAGACAAGTTGCTGTCTTTTTGTTCTTCATTCCAGTTGTGGAGGACGTTGCTTCACTGGCCCATGTTGGTACCATCATTGCGCTCTTCCCGGGTGAGGCAGATCAGTCACCGACTTCTGGACGGCCGCCCATGGCAGCTTGAGGGCCGCTCTCGCTGGCTGCTGGCTACACGGTAGCCCATGGAAACCCACTGCAGCAGGGGCTGACCCACTGCAGCAGGGGCTGCAGCCTACGCCGTCGCCAGTGACTCCCGGCAGCCCAGCTCCAGGTTGAGCTGTTGTTCAGCATCTTAGCTGTAGAGGGCAGTGTCACTGGCCCTCATATGTGGGATCCGAACCAGTGTCCTCTGGCGTCCCAAGCCAGTTCTTAACCAATGTGCCACTCGGCCGGCCCATAAATATATTTTTAAATGTTAAATTAAATACATATTTATTTCATTCTTATAATAAATCTAAGAGGTTTTTAAAGACGAGGATGCTGCTCAGGAGAATACAAATCACTTCAGCAGCACCTCACAGCTGGTTAAGTGGTAGAGTTGAGAGCTAAACCTAGATTTGAATGACACCATAGCCCTTCTGCTTTGGGTCTTTCTTCAAGATTTAAATTTGGGCTTATCCATCAAATTACTAGGCACTTTCTTACAGTAGAACAAAATGCTGAAGAACCTAGACTTTGGGGTCAGTTAGGCATTTGATCCGGGGGGGGGGTGTTTGAGGGGATGTGTGCATTTATATTTATGAAGCTTTCATGACAATTGTGTAATCACTTGTGTATAGGCTCCCATTGTCCTGTAATCCCCTTTTTTTTGTTGTTCATGTACTCCTTCTTTCTCTCTATTTTCTTTCCCCCTCTTTGCCTCCCTCCCTCCCTATTTCTCTGTTTATTATCAGCATATCTTCATTGTTGTTACCAACTTCAGTTTCTTGCTTGTAAGAATCAGATTGAGACGCACATATAGGCCCTAATTTTTTCTTTCATTTTGACATTAGTCATATAACCCTCAGAGTTTTAATGACCTATTTTATAATGATATATTGTATTATGTATTCAATTAATTTGTCAGATAATATCTTGAACATATCAGCAAAACTGGAATCTCTACAGAATAAAGGTAATAAGCACCACATAGTAAAAGTAGAATAAAGCCAATATACCAGGGGCGCCAAAAAGTGCATACAAGTGGACACTTTGGTCAGTGTTGCTCAAGCAATAATTCGCCGTAATCAAAAGTATCTGGACGCTGATGGTAACCACTTTGAGCACCTGACTTTCATTCATCTTTTGTTATCAGTATATATTTATTATTACAATTTGAATAGTTTTTTCCTTTCTTGAAATGTGTATACATTTTTTAGCACCCTTTGTATATATGAAGAAAACTAAGTTGATTTATTCTGAATCAAATGCTCTCCTACACTATTTCCACTTTTAAAAAGGATCTCAGAAAATAGAATGTTCTACCTTTGCTTTGCACCATGAGGTAGAGTGGACCCATTTAAAATATATCTTATTGTTTAATCTTGTCTGTTGAAAACTCACTGCTTCTCAGCCCAGTAATCACATACATCTTTGTGAAATACCAAGGTGCTTAGACAAGTGTGCCTTCTTACAGACCCACCCTCTTAATGTCCTCAACCGGAGAACTCACCCACTATCATTTTTCTTTGTGTTTTATTTACAAAAGCTCAGATTCTGGACTTAATCCTGCCCCTGACACTCATTGGATGATTAGCAACCATTTATTCAATCTTACTGAGCCTCAGTTTCCACTCAAGTGACCCCATAACATTAGCCTTGCTTGTATTAGACAGCCTAAACTCCCAGCAGTGACGAGAACAATTTCTTTCTGAGTTTGTTTGCTCTCAGCCATCTCTTGTGCAAAACAGCTCATTGAGTCGTGTCTGAAATATGGCCAGACAAGGACTATACTATTGCTTTGCTGTTTTCAGCCAAGCTCTACTTATGACTGTGTGTACACTGATACTTTTCTTCTTTCCGCCCCTCCTACCTTAATCTCATAAAAAAGGCAAATAAAGACTATAATACAGAGAACTGGCACTTAATTAGCTCATCACCTATAACCCTGGTGTTTTCATGGCCAGCTATTGTTACATACACCTCATCTATAAGACTATCTTTCATGGAGGGCCAGCCTGGATACTTTTAGGGACCACCATTTGGGATAGACCGTGATGTAGTTGCACTTGGCTTGCCATGAACATTGTTTCGCATACCAGATCTTACATCTCTACCTCTTGGGGACAGCATTTTTCTCTTAGGATGCAAACACTTGAATGAATGAAAAATTAAACTAATGATGCATGAGCAACCCCCCAAAAAAGTCCTATATTTGAGTTGTGGACATCTATATGAATATGTCAATAATTAAAAGCCTCATTTGTTATGAATCATTTCATAGATGTGGGCAGAGGGAAACTTTGAAGGTAATGTAAAAGCATACGGAAGACAGATGCTGAATAGTCAGGAATTCTGGGTCCCTAGATAAGCTTGTAAATTATTAACGACAGCGACCTGTCCATGAACCTAGAATGAAGGTAATGAGAGTAACAGTGGTTATTTGCACTTAGTATTCGTCAGTTACTGGGCCACACAACTTCAATGTATTTGATTCCCCAAGTGATTCTGGAAAGTAGGCGACTCATCATTATACGAGACCAGACAATTACTAAGTTATCGAACTCATCCTAGAAAAAATGCTACATACCTCATTGCTGATTATCACTATGGTCACCTTCGAAGTACTCCCCTTGGGGAGCTATAAACGGATGCTAGTGCCTAGTCCACCCTTCAAAGCAATTTTGGAACTCTTTTTCTGGAATGGCCATCAGAGCTGTCATCATATTACCCTTGATGTCCTGAGTGTCATTAAAATATCTTCCTTTCAATATTTCCTTTATCTTCAGGTAAAGAAAGAAGTCGTTGGGAGCTAGATCAGGTGAGTAGGGAGGGCGTTCCAATATAGTTATTTGTTTATTGGTTAAAAACTCCCTTACAGACAGTGTTGTGTGAGCTGGTGCATTGTCGTGATACAAGAGCCATGAATTGTTGGAGAAAAGTTCAGGTTATTTTCGTCTAACTTTTTCAGGCAGTCTTTTCAGCACTTCCAAATAGTAAACTTGGTTAACTGTTTGTCCAATTGGTACAAATTCATAATGAATAATCCCCCCTGATATCAAAAGAGGTTAGCGACATCATTGCAACAAGCTTATAAACTTAATTGTCAGACCTTCCTATGCCCACTTTGTGGCTAGGTAAATTGAGACTCAGTAAATTGACCATAGTTGCAAAGATGGTGTCACTGGGATTCAAATGCTAAAACACTTAAGGACTGTGGTGCTGAATTCAAAAGGAAGACAAAAAAAAAAAAAAGAAAAACTATATAAAAGCTAGGAAGTTGAGAGAGTGAGAGAGGATAGAAACCTATAACAACCACCTTTTAATATTTCTTCAAAATGGCACCCAGTTCAAAGGGAAATGTTGCTATGAGAAGTGTGAAGTGCAATCATAAGAACAGACGGAATGTGGGGTTAAGAACAATTTAATAGAGAAATTAAGATTTTAAAACATCCAGAAAGTGGCCACGTCTTATAAATAACAGGCTAGAGCATTTACTGAAAACACATACTCAAACAACAGAAAGGACCCTGAGGAACGGGGAGTGAGGTTGCGAATGAGGGGAAGAGTAGCGGGTTTCAGGGGAGGCACACACAAAGCCGGCTGCAGACAGGGGTGTGTCAGTGATTACAGCTGATTCCCACGTGTGTCAGAAGTCTTCCCTCCTCCCAGCAGCAGGGCACGACAGAGGGTGCTTCTGGCGAGGCTGGCACCAGTGGTGACTTCTGTGGGTTATCCAGGACCCTGTTGGGCTTCGTCTCTTTTGTTACTTATTTTCTTTGCCCTTCCTCTCTCAAAGGATCTGACCATAAAGGAAAGAGCCAAGTTGCAAGATAATAGCTGTTTAGAAGACCCACATAATTGTTAAGTGAACCGAGGATCCATTGCCCATCTATCTCCCTGTTATGAGGGAGAGATGGGATGTGGGGTAGGAAACTGAAGAGTACGTACTTAATACAACTCAGATTTGCAAAATTAATAATAACAACAAGAAAAAAGTAAGTCTTCAAAATAAACTTCCTCAACCTCCCTTTAAAACTTCATTTTAAAACTATTAACAAAATTTAACATATCAATTCAAGGTAACAATTTCCTCCACTTTGTAACAACTTTCATTTCACATAAATATGTTTTCCAACTTAAAGTTCAAATTCCCTATTAGAGCTGATTTTCCCCCCAAACTGCCAATCCACTTCTCCTCCTCCCCTAGAAGCCGTGTTGTTGCAATCGGTAAATTCCTTAATCTGTTTGTGCCTCAAGGTCTCCATCTGTAAAATGGAGAAAAATATTACGGCTCTCATAGGACCTTGCCAGATAGTTTCAGTTAAATATGCACAAGCATTTTTAGGGATCAGAAAGCTTGTCTGTTTAGCATATATGTTTCTATATATTTTAGGATTTAAAGGTGAGAGGTAAAGCCTTAATTTCAGAAAGAGAAACAACAAATGGCATCTGTTGAGTTGATTATACCCTGTACTCGCCTCCCCAAGCTGCCTTGACTTCATTGTGGGAGCGCCTCTTCTCGGCACCGGGAAGCACAAATCCAAGAGACTCCAGGAGCTGGTGAAGGGGCGAAAGAGATGAAAACAGAGAGGGGAAGGTAGCAGAAAGGAGAGGGGGAAGAAAGACAGTAAGAGAGGGAGGAAATAAAAACCTGGGGGGGGGGAGTGAAGGAGAGACGAAAATCGAAGCCTAGCATGGCTCCTGCTATGTCGTGAGGAAAGCGATTTAAGTAACACCTGGGATTTCTTGCACATACAGTGTTTGGAATCAGGCCAGAAAAGATGGGCAGAATGAGAACTAGGGTGAGTGTGGCGTTCACCTCAGGTACAAAATTTAAGGGGACACAAAGACATCTCAGTAATCGAGATAAAATATTTGAATGACAGTTTTTACAATATCAAACGTTATGCAAAAAAAAAAATCTAGGGTGAAGAAAAGATCTATATGAACAAGATATCTATATGAACAAAATGTCAACATTTTAAATAAAGAGAGGCTCGATATCTCTGATTTTTCCTTCAGCCCCAGGTTTCCTGAGTTGGACTCACGAAGCACAGAACGGTTTCATTTAACAGTGTAGAATTTCTAATCATGCATTTTTACTCATTTTTATTTTGAAAAACATCGCATTAAAGTGTGATTTGTCTTGAGGACTGAGCTTTTTGGTACCCCTTTAAATGTTACTTCTGAGGTAAAATCCTCACTCGCCTCTCCACAGGCCCAGCCCTGAAGGAGGGAGATGAGATCACCTGATCTAGTGGTGACAGCATGAGGGCTTTGGGTCCAGAAAGGCTGGATTGAATGCCATTTCTCTGTGCCGTAGTTCTCTCTGTTCATGCTTTCTGGCTTTGGGCAAATGACTTTCTCCAGGACTCTCAGTATTCCCTTCTGTAAAATGGGATTAAAAATAGGACTTCCTCAGGGAATTGTGGGAATTAAATGGACTCATACATGAATATACATTAAATGAATAAACAGCCCCCACGACCTAGCAAGTACTTGCAAACTATTAGTGCTGAGAATTAGTAATATGTCTGTTCTGACTCTCTCTCTTTGACATAAATATTGGTAAGCCGGCAAAAGGACTGATTCCATTCGTGGGTAAATCAGTAGACCAGCACAAAAGGATGACAATCCTTACCCATTGTTTGAGTATAGAAGAAAACCTTCAAAACAGAATGCAGTAAAGTAGAAGCATGCTTCCGTTATTTATTTCTGCTAACAAATTGTGCTGTGATCAAAACCTCATACTGGATGGTACTTCAGTGAGCATTTCCAGTGAGACTTTGAACACAATGAGTTAAATTTTAACGTGGATTGGAATAAGGAAAATTGATCATAAAGGAGTGGCTACAAAATAAAAATAGAATTTGGAGAATGCTCCGACATCAAAAGCCACCATAAATGTGCCTAGTCGACACAACTAGTCAGTTGCCTGTATTTGCCCAAAGGGAATTTTTAAAAATCCTTTCATATATTCTATTTTTATTTGGAAAAAAATTGTCATGGTTTTTATATTTTAGATGAGGAGCTATACCTTCCTTTTGAATGCAGAAGAAGGGCTCGTATGGGGAAACAGCATTCTCTGTGGACACAATTGAAAATAATAATCACAGCTCACATGTATTGTATGTTTCCTATGTGTAACAGACAATGCCAGCCACATGTTTTCATACATGTGTTATATAATTGGCTTCAAAAGCCTATGAAGCAAATACTAATATTTTCTACATTCTCAGGTGTGGAAGAGGCAAAGGGAAGTTATATACTTTGACCAAGATCGCGCAGTAAGTGACTGAGGTGGAATTCTAAGCCTCAGCCCATTCAGAGTCAGTCCAAGCCCTCGTTCTTAAGTCCGAAAGCTGGCGTAAAGCATTCTTGGAGTCTGGCCAAGCATCATCACCATCAGTTTAGAGCTTGATAAAATGCAGCATCTCCAGCCCCATGTGAGACCTAGTGAAGTGGAATCTGCATTTGAACAAGATCTCATGGTGATTCATGAACACATGAAAGCCTGAGAAGCACTTCTGTACAGTGTTTTGGCACCAGATTGTGAAATGTCTCCACTGAGCGATAACAATCTTGGAAAAGGAGGTTTTTCAAATCTAACTCTTTGCTTCAAAACTTGTTAGGTTGATCATGCCTTGGCATTCTTAAGTCCCTTTAGAGATTGTAAGCCTTTACTCAGGTTTTAAAGTGTTGCCTGAAGGTGGTCTTGTCTCTATTCCTAAATCGGTTTCAGGGGAAGAACTATCTTGGTATATTCTACAAAGCTCCAAGTCCCAAGGAATGAAGAGACGCAAAGCAACGCAAGCAGAGGTCACGTGCAGACTTCACTAGCAGTGCGATCCTTTCCTCCCTTAAGCAGCCATAATATTTGCACAGTGATTTGCAGTTTACAATAACAGTTTTACACACACACACAGAAAAAGAGACATTTGATTCACTTGAGGTTGAAATGCTCCAAATTGGAATATTGACTGAGAATTACAAAGTCATTTAGGTAGTATTTGTAAATTTCTAGGTTTGGTTATGAGCCACTTCACTGCCCTTACATAAACTAGCTGATAATGAGCTTGTTGAAGGGAATTTACATGGCTGTGGTCTTCAAGGACCTATCTCACCAGGCAAAGGAAAGCAGGCTAGAAGCAAAGAAAAAAAGTGTATCTGCCATTTAGGTATCTCAGAATTTATAGTCATTGGGGGTCAGCCGAGTGGCGCGATGGTTAAGAACTGGCTTGGGACACCAGAGGGCCCCTGTTCGGATCCCACCTATGAGGGCCAGTGACACTGCCCTCTACAGCTAAGATGCTGAACAACAGCTCAACCTGGAGCTGGGCTGACATGAGTCTTCGGCAAGTGTAGGCTGCAGCTCCTGCTGCAGTGGGTTGCCATGGGCTACCATGTGTAGCCAGCAGCAGCCACAGTGAGTGGCCATCCAGAAGCCGGTGACTGATCTGCCTCGCCCGGGAAGAGCGCAATGATGGTGCCCACTTGGGCCAGTGAAGCAACGTCCTCCACAACTAGACTGATCCCCTTCCCCCAATTCCCCAGCACTGTTCCCATCCCCCCAATTCCCCAATAAAAATCTTAAAAAAAAATGAATTTATAGTCATTGGATATTTTCAGCTTTCAGAGCTTAGAATCTTAGATCAGAATTTAGAAAAACCATAGTGCATACACTGAATAAGTATATGCATTAAATAACATATATTGCTACACTCAAAGAATTAAGTAAATATTTTGGGCAATTCAGGGAATGTGTGCTAGACAAAGAGGGCCAAGTGGAATTTTTTTGCCAATTAGTGAGGTGACTTCTTACAGATATATTAGTTAGGTATTTCCTTCTGTGGTGCAAATTGAAATGCTTCTTTTTGAGAGTGAAACCCATATTCACCAAGCCTATCCTGAGTGAAACTTACTAGACCAGAAGTAAATAGAATGAGATAAGCATACCCTTGAGCCCTAGTCCCACCTTTTGTTCACTTCATGGCCTTAGCAGGCTGCTTACTGTTTCTCAGCCTCCATTCATTCTGTAAACACCGGGGTCCTAAGAGCACGGACTTCCTAGGTTTATTGTCACCTTCAAATGGAATTCAAACACCCCAGCTGGCATATAGTAAAGCCCCATGAAATCCATTCATTGAATATTCTTGAGCATCCACATGGTGGCAGATCCAAGCACTGCAATAATAAGACAAAACACTTGCAGAGGCCTCGGGCGTTACTGACAGAACCACACAAGCAAATGTAAAATTTCTCTGAGAGCTTATAACAGTATCTGACCTGTGAGCAAAGACTTTTTTGGAATTAGGCTAGACAGCCTCAGATAGTGCGTGTACTGCAGACGGAGGAGCCACGCAGGTGAAAGATGGAAAGAGGGAGCTTGAACACAATAGCCATACGTGAGCGCTAGCCGTTTCTTTTATGGAAACTTGCCTTGTTTGTGAGTTAGGCATCAGAGCTATAATCACATAATAAAGGAAGTATAGGTTGTTGCCAAAACATTCGTGCAATTTAAAGATGGGTTGTGTCTACTTATGACTGCATTTCAGATACCTGGGAAGAGTAAAGCGACTGATCTCTTAACTGTTCTCTACCCCACTCAAAGAAAAGAATGTTTTTATTATGTCTGCTTTTTCTGAGGATATAATGTGGTGGCTACTCTCATCTGTGTGTGTGTGTGTGTGTGTGTGTGTGTGTGTGTGTGTGTAAGATTTTTTTTTTCTCCAATAAAAATGAGGACAGGAAGACTGCCCTTCTGAACCTCCTCTCTGTCAAAGGATTTCTAGGGATTTTCAGCATGTGGAGGAAGATCAGAAAGTCTCGGTGGAGCTTCTGCCAAGCTGCTGAAGTCACAGGCTCTTCCCACACTCCCCTGGGTCTCGTCAATTCTTATCAAAGATTCAGGGGTGACAGCAGCTGCCTTTCCACTTCAGAAAAGGAAGCAACTAGAGCACGGGAAAAGAAAACTAACGTTGGGCTGCATAAGGCTCCTATCGAATGTCAGCTATTCTGTCTCGGACCATCAAAGAGGCTTAGATTTGGGTGGAAGTGGGTGTCAAAGCCAGCATTGCTCCGCCCAATGGGTGCCAGGGAGGGGAACGTTTGTTTGTTTCTGTGTCCACTTTGCAAACGTTGGTGGTTGGGACTCGGAAGTTAAGGGGAATATGTTGGGTCAAATTTGCAAAGCACTTGACCTTCCTCGGTTCTGTCTTTAAAACCTCGTTCCATTCATTCAGCATGTTAGGTGCCTGCATGGCTAACAAAACCCAGCCTTCTGTGTCTATCCACTGAAGGCTTCTTGGAGGGCTTACAAAGCGTTTTGAAGAGTTAAATGTAAATGAATCAGGAACACATGGATTCAATTTCCCTGGAAATTCACATGTGCTTGGAAATGAAGGGGGGCAGTGTCTGGCCAAATGTGCTTTGATTTATCTGACCCCAAAAATACACCCCTCCTCTCTCTTTTCCTCCCCTCAAAATCATTCAAAACTTTGCTTAATGTCAAACCATGGCTGGGTTCTTGAGACCCTTGAAACATGGAGTGGTTTGAGTTCCTGAAATGCTCCACTGAGTTAAAAAGAGCATTCAAGGGAGCCTAATCCCACCACCCCCACCCCCAACAACGAAAGGATCTCACATGGTTTTCTTCTATTTAATGGGGTTAAATTAAGGCAAGGATGTGATGATGTTAGTTCAGTCACAAAGCTAACCACCTACTGCAATCCATGGGAGCCTTTGCTTCCTGCAGTGAACGTTCTTATTCCCAGGACCTGGCCCTGCAATTCATTCCTGCCAGTCAAGATCAGGTTCTCCTTTGACTAGGAAACCACCACTTGGATAAAGGAGTAGAATGGTACAACCACCATCATGATCATCTCCATCGTTGTCACTGTATACCTAACATTTGTTCAATGTTTTAGAGTTTTAGAACACCTTTTCAAATAATGATCACATTGAATAGCCACAGTGGCCCCTTGCATGAGTGTTAAAGATGGAATTGTTTGGGACCTTCTTAGGGCTGTCAGGAAGAGAGAGCCGGTGTTTGAGGAGCTGTGGGCTGGACAATAAAAAGAAGCCTATTGAATCTCATAAGTTTGACTAAGGGTGCGCTAGACTCAACTGTTCCAGCTCCCTTTTTTCTTGGAATTCCTGATAGAGAAAGGAAAATCCAACTTTTAGTCTTACAGTCTGATCACAGACAGGCATCAGGCTGTTGTTTATCAGAGGCTCATACAGACTACAGTACTTATTGGGATAATCGAGAAGGCGCTAGATAAAGCACCCATGTTTTTGGTTCCTTGTCAGCATTACCTGGTGTTACCCTGCCCCTTTGCTGGCTCTTCAGCCATTCAGAGACCACTATCTGTTTAGGCTACACTCCTTCCTGGCTCGCCTTCTCCCTACCCACCTGGTTAATATTGTTTTCTTGCTGTCTTTCATAAAGATTTCTCCATAGGTGGTGATAGTGTCCTATGAGGATGTCTGAGTGTAGCACTTACCCAAGAGAGCCCTTTAGTGACCTTGATGATGGAGTGAGGGCAGAGCAGGAAGATGGCTGGTGCGATTTCTGGCTACCTCTTCAAGGGTATCACGGGCTGTCCTCAGCTTTTCTTGCTATGCCTCAGCCAAACTCCTTTTCCTTCCTGACTTTTTTCTCTTCTACCCAGACTCTGCTCCCAGCACATTGGATGACTGACTACTACTAGAATACTTAAAGTTCTGGCTTACATCTCACCTTTTCAGAGAGGCCTTCCTGTATCATATCGCTCTGTGTAATGAAGTCTCCATACTCCCTCAATTTTTGCCTATAATAAATAATCCTGTTATTTCCTTCATAATATATCATGATCTACAATGATATTGTTTATTTATTGGTTTACTTGTTTACTGTCTTCCTCTTCTGCCGATCAGCTATCTCTTTTAGCTAAGGACAGCTTCCAACTTGTGCATGCATCACTGTTTTCCTAATGCCTACAAAAACCTGGGATAAAGTAGCTGATCAATAAAAAAAAAGACTGATTGATGGATTCTTCTAGTGAGTAGTCCAAATGTTGAGGGTAGTGTCCCTTTGAAGGACAATAGTGCCAGAAAGCAATCACCATAGTAAACAATGAATAGCCTCATACTTTTTTTAAAAGACAGAGTACTTTAGTAGCTATTTTTACTCATATAAAGTGAGTAGGCATCCAATTCTAAGAAAGCAATATTTATAAGTTGACCACTTTTAGCCATGTTCCCTGTGAGATGCTGGGATAAAGCATAGAGCATGATAGATTTCATTCATGATATCATCGTTGAATGTTTTATCCAGTGAGGAAGTTAGATATCTCACAAGTCTGATGACTGTGACAAGATAGGAAGTATTTAAACACTACCAACTGCAATGATAGTAAATTCCTAAGTGAAGTACATGATCACAAGTCAATTCAAATAAGCTTTTATTGAGTTCTAGAAGAATGTGTTACGTACATAATTAGTTTGTTGTTTAATTAGTGACTATGTCTACCCTAGATGAGTACATAAAAAGGATTAAAATTATCAAATATAAATGAAAAATAAGATTTTTCCCCTTTGGGTACATAAGGAGATACAGGGAAATAAAATAAAGAAAAAAGACAAGTGGAAGGTTATTTCACCACTCAAAATATATGCCATAAATTCTTTGATATTGTGCTAAAATTGCTTGTAAGTTTTGTTCTGATTTTCCTAGCAGCCAGTATAATGAGTAAAATATGATTTAGTATGTGATTTATAGGCAGGGCCAGCTACATAATTTGCTGGCCCCCGTGCAAAATGAAAATGTGGGGCTCGTATTCAAAAAGCAGGAAAAATGCCATTAAATGTAATAAAACATGAAACTTTTTCCTTTCTTTCACGCTCTCATTCTAGACCTGTTATGGTCGTTTTTATTTGTTATTTAATGGCTTACTCCCTCGAGCAGGGGGATATGGGCTGGTAGAGCAGACTCTCAAAAGGCACCAGGAGCGTGTCCCCTGACTTGGCTCACGAGGCCTCCCTGCGGCTGAGCTCTTCTTCCTGTAGCCACCAGACGTAAATACTGTGCCCTCTTTGAGGATGAGGAAGTCAGGCTGCTCTTTTTGTGGCCTGCTACCCCAACCCACCAAGAATAGGCAACCCTCAAAAGGTTGAAAATCCTTTGCCAGGATGTGGTCAGTACCTGAATTGGGGACGAGCAAGAGACTTGCGCCACTGAACACATGGTGCTTCCAGCCCAGGACAAAGACAGCATAGGGTCACACTACCTGGCTGTGACCCTCCCATAGCCCATGCATGTGCACAAACTCGCCTGGGCTCAAAGTGTTCAATGGCCTGGGATGGAAAGACAGGCGGCGTCTGGGGTGCAAAGGGGCAGGCGCATCGGCAGCATCTGGGTGAGCCTGGAGTCAGGGGAAGTCAGGTGTGGCTGGGGTGACAGAGGTGAGGCAGTGGGAAGCCCAGAACTCATCACCCCCGGGAGAGAAGATGGCGGGAGGTGGGGCTGCACATGAGCTGAAGCTCCAAGCCTGGTACCCGCTCCATCGTCCCAAGGTACTTCACATACAAAATACACATTTAAAAATAAAAGAAGTAAGAATTTCAAAACATCATTAAAACCCAAGCAAGGGACCTTTTTGAGGATGGGACCTTGTGGAATTGCACAAATCACGTGAAGTCAACCCTGCTTATAGGGTTTATAAGTTAAAGTCAAAACAAAATAAAACATGTTAGTTGCTGAAGAGAAACACACATGACCTTGATACTGAGAACTGAAAACTCAGAGACATTTCTCCCAGAGGGCTACATAAAGAAAACACTGTGTGATACACTGTGTGATATAATTCGCAATGTCCTTAGCATCTTTCATTAATGCAATAAAATTACCTTCCATTTATAAGGACCTAATGTGTATTGTCATGTCACTTACTTTCTAGTAGGATGAACAGAAAATAAACACATAAGAAGATAAATTAAAAATCACTAGATAGTGATTCCAAAACAGTAGGAAAGGCTAGCCTCCTTTTCTTCTTTTCTTTTCTTTTTTTTTTGGACTCTGGTCACACCTTTCCTTACCTGCGATCTACCTAGCCATCATTCACCCAACATCTTCCCATCTTTCATATTTCAGCTCAGAGTCTCCTCTCTTAAGGATATATTTCCTATACTCCAGACTGTGTGAGGCGTCTTTTGCACTTCTTATATTCCCCTTTGCTTTAACTTCATAGCACTGGTCACAGAGTTTGTAATTATGAAGTTGTTTATATTGTCATTTAATTATTGTCTACTCACCCCTGACTAGACCTTAGGCTCAAAGAGCAGGGTATGCTTTGTCCTGCCTCTATCATATATTCCCAGTGGCTATCACAGTTATCCTACATTTGTGGAAGTTACATCTCCCTGCAGTGGGCAAATTCAATAAAAAAATCTATTGAATACACACTATGTGCCAGACATATTGCTAAATCCTGGGGATAACATAATGAACACGACTCATGATTCATACCCTGAAAAAGGATTCTGTTTCTCTCCAAACTTACCTGTCATTAATTTTTGTCTATGATCTCTCTGCTCCAGCCACATAGTTCACTTGTTTCTTGAATGTATTCCACCCACCTCCACTGCAATACTTTTGATCAAAAAGTCACCCTTTCAGATATTTTCCTTTTTTTTCTTCATGTTTTCCTAAAGTTTAGATAAGTCCATTGTGGAAAACTTCTAGGAGTCCCTGGAAAAAATCCTTCTATAGTTACAGATTTTAATAGGCACATGGCCATCCCAGTTTAAGACTATATTTCCCAGCCTCCCTTGCAGTTGGGTGTGCATATGTCCTCCAGCCTTGACAGTGAGTGGGAAAGGTGGGTGCAACTTTAGTATCATGTTCAATTGTTTGCTCCCACTTCAAATTTATGTGCCTCTCACCTTGACCAGAAATGCACATAATTACGGTGGAAACCCAGCTTCAATCAGGCAGGTGAAATCAAGTCCCCAAGAGAAAACAGAAAAGCAAGATAAAGTTAGCACTTGGTTATGCTCCAGCCTTGTCTGCTAGCTTCTGGGCTCTCTGGGGAGATTAAAAAAAACTTCCATCTTATTTAGGACATTGTGTTTGGGGGTCACTTTGTTCTAGTAGATAAGTCTGTATTCTGAATAATACATATGTTTTCAAAGAACTTTGAGCCGGGAATAATCAATTCTACCCCTTGTGGTAGGTAGAATGCTCTCCCCCCACTCACAAAGATGTCCATGTCCTAATCCTTGGAACCTGTGAATGTGCTATATTACATGGAAGAGGGGACTTTTCAGATGTAATTAATATTATGGACCTTGACATAGGGAGATTGGCTTGGATTATTTGAGTATGCACAATCTAATCCCACAAGCCCTTGACAGCCAAGAATTTACTCTTGTCTGGAAGCAGAGGAGATGTGGCAAAAGGGAAAGTCAGAAGATTCCAAAGTACAAAGGGCTCAAATATGCCACTGCTGGTGTGAAGATGGAGGGGCAGAGTGAGAAGGAATGCAAGCTTGAAGGGCTGTGTGCAAAAGGCCCCAGGCTGGAACAGGGACCCCACCCCTGTAATCACAAGGAACTGAATTCTGCCAAGAACTTAAACGTGCTTGGAAGAGAATTCTCCTCCGAAGCCTCCAGAAAGAAGCCCAGGCCTGCCAACACCTCAGTTTTAGCCTCATGAGACTTAGAGCAGAAGAAATAACTGAGCTTACCTGGGCTCATTTCAGGTTTCTCATCTACAGAACTGCGAGATAATCCATTTGTGTTGCTTTAAGCTGCTAAATGTGAGGTCATTTGTTATGATGTTGTATGAGTTTCCTAAGGCTGCCTGAAGAAAAGATTACAACTTTGGTGGCTTAAAACACCAGAAATTTAAATTGCATTAGGATGGCATTTAGGGTCTGCCCAGATAATCCCAGATAAACTCTTGTTGTCAATATCCTTAACTCAGTCACATCCTTTGCATATAAAGTAATATATTCATAGGTTCTAGGTATTAGGAGGTGAATATATCTTTGTGCAGCAATATATTTTTAGCTTAACTACCAGTTGCAATAGAACACTGATCCACTGCTCATTTTATAGACTCAGAAAACAAAGATCAAAAATGGTATATGGCTTGTACACTGTCACATGGATGGTTAGGAAAAGAGAAAAACATAGAATGAGTTGGAGTACTGTCTCAGTCACCTATTGTGTGCAAATATTTAGCCATGTCCTTATCTGTAAAATAGAGATAATAATATTTACATTTCAAGATCGTGGTAGGCTAAATGTGATACGATAAAGTGCCCTGGAGTCTACTTCGTAGAGGCTCAATAAATGGCTGCTATAATCGTTATCCTCATCTAATATGAAATAAGGTGGCAGACTTTTTTCAACTTCCTGTTTCTAGCACTTGTAGAACTTAATTGGCTCCATTTACTCTTTATTCCCTGTGGTGTACGTATTATGTATTGTTTGTAGAACTTTAGATGTAGACAGATTGTAAGACCATTGAGCCAGAACCTGGGCCTTTTTCTGGTTGCAGCTCTCCCTACCTGGTAAACATTTAAGTAATATTTGTGGATCATATTTATTTAACAAATACATTTTGATTGACTTCGGGGACAGTCTCAACACATCACATTCAATGGAAACAGATTCAATTACAAATGCATTCAAGGACAAGGCAGATTTAAAACATAACACAGCTGAGGGTTTACAGCAAGACCTCCTCCCAAACATCTTTTGCTTACGTATCTCCACGAAAGTCCTTGTCTCGACTGCTCCTCCTTCCCCCGCTCCTTTCTCTTCTCCAAACTTTAGCTTGAGCCATCCGTTCCAACCCCTCCTTCTCCTTGTCCTCTCCCACTCATCTTTTCTTCTCTAGAATCTCTATAGCCTTTATATCCTATGGATCAATTTAGAGTCTCATGGATTTTCTAAATACATGTCTCCACCACTGACCATGATCAGAACATCAGTGGGCTGAGCAAAGCAGATGAATAATTCTTCAGAAGACAGATGAGTCAATATTACTACTTTTGTTTTCCTGTATTGTTCCCATCATTTTAAAAAAATGGAAGATGAGGAACATCTTCAGGATATCAATATTTGCATGTAGATTATTTAGCCCCAGACACAATCTCAATAGACTTACTGGGAGGGCATTTTGTTCTGGGGAAAAGAATAACCTTAAGTAAGCACACTCTTTTGTTGGTCTTTCCTGAAATCCCATAAAGCATGGGATGCTTTGATAACTCCACCAGAATCACATACAGCCTGAATATTGGAATAAGCATATGTAAAATATCCTTTATATTATTTTTTAAAATCACATATACACTCAGAGAGTTAAAAAACAGTACTTTTCAGGTAATTGTAGAATCTTGTGTGGTTTTATGAGCTGTGGAAGAAGTGAGGCTGTGGTAGACAGCATAGGATAATGGACTCCTAAAGATGGTTGCATCTTATTCTCTGGAACCTGTGAATACATGTCAAAGGGGAATTGAGGTTGCTTATTGAAGTAAGTTCGCTAATCAGCAGATAAGGAGATCACTCTGCTAATGCGGCAGCCAGTCCAGTGTAATCAGAAGGGTCTTTAAAGGTAGAAGAAAGAGACAGCAGAGAGTCAGAATGAGATGTGAATACAGAAGAATGGTCAGAGAGAGTCAATGTTTTGGCTTTAAAGATGGAGGAAGGGGTTCCGAGCCAAAGAATGCAGGTGCACTCTAGAAGATGGAAAAAGCAAGGAAATAAATTTATCCCTAGAGCTTCCAGAAAGAAATGCATCCCTGCTAACACTTTGATTGTAGCCTAGTGAGACCTGTGTCTGACTTCTAATGTACAGAACTCTAAGATAACAAGCTTGCATTGTTTTGCCAACAGTCTATGCTATTTTTTTATGATAATCATAGAAGCCTAATACAGAGGACTTAACCTGAATCATATTATTTAACTTGAGTGTCCTCATGTGCTGTTTTATTTATAAATCTCCTATCTTTATATAATCCTCTCTCTCACGCTAACTGCTGCCCTTAAATTATCCATTTTTTCCATGTATGACATATTGGATCATATTTGACATCAGAATGTCAAATTCTAGTTTTTTTTGAGAAAGGATGATAATGAATCAACTTAGAGTTGCAATAAAAACTAGAATCTGTTGAAATTATCCTGGAGATAGTCTTTCCTCTTTTTTCAACCCGAAACGGGAATAAGGAATCTTGACACATAAATGAGGTATTTCCACAGCAGGGGCACCTGACCTACTGTATCACCCGGAAGCAGCATTTCTCATCATAGTTGCATCTCTGAGGGTTAGACAGAAAGCTTTATTGGTAAAATGGTGAGACGTCGGGATGTTTTCCTCCTCCCAACCCGCACAGAAAGATCTGACTAATTGTAAACACCACTGTAAGCTTTTCTTCCTGTGCCATCTTCCGTTAACAACACTAGACCATTGAGTATAATAATTTCAAATCTTTTACTCTGAGATTCGAACTTTTTTCAAAGTAGGAAAATGATGGCAAGGGAGGAGAACATCTTTGATTTTTGGCCCATCAATCTTATTTAGTAAAATAATAACCAACTTCACTATTGCAGAGCAGGAAAGCCAACAATAAATCCACAATTGTTTCTGTTGAAGAGGCAGTCTCTTTGAGATAACTGGCTGACAAGTTTTTATTTATTAGTGAATGGGTAATCGAGTAAGTAAAATGTTTTGTTCCTTTTTTTTTTAATTCTGTGAGCCAGCCTAGTAAATCAATCAAACCCAAGGAGGGGGTGTTGGAACCTCTGATCTATAGCTGGTCGGTCAGAAGCTAAGGTGACAGCCTAGGTTTCCGAGTGGCATCTGAATTGGGGGAGAGGGGATGGTCTTGTCGGACTGAATCTTTACCCTGTGGAATCTGATGTGATCCCTGGGTAGATAGTGTGTAAATTTAGTTGAATTCTTGGCTATCCCCTGGCGTTCGATTATTTCTTGGTGGTGTGGGAAAAAAAAACCTCCACACATTTGGTGACCAGAAGTGAAGTGTTTTGTGTGAGTAGTAAAGGAGAGTAACAGGAATGAAAGACATAGTAGGGAAAAGCTGGAGTGTTTCCCTGTACAAAAGATGGAAGATTGAGGTTTTTCCATTACACATTCCTTCTACGCTGTCTCCTTTCTTTCAACTGGCCTCAGAGCCTTTGTTCATCCTCCAAAGGATATCTTATAAGGTGCTTTGTGATCTATCTCTTGCCTGTCTTTCTATGCATTCACAATCTGCCACTCACCCAAGTGCATGCAGGATTTCTACCTTGCCTTTCTTCCATGGAACTTTCTCCAAGTGTTCTCTCCTCTCCCCTGGAAGACGCACAGCCATCCCCATTCCACGCCCGTTGCTTTGACCCCAGCACCTCTCTCTGGCACATTTTTATTTGTGCTTCAAATCTTGGCTCTTCCGATATTGTCTTTACCCGCCCTCTTTGCCCCAGATCCTTTCTGTATGTTCTGTACTTGGTAACGTTACCTATATGCTCACCTATTATATTAAATCTGAATCATTTGTTTACCTCCTGAGGCCTTTTGCAGACCCGTAGTAACTTGACAGCTTGATTGCTGTAAATGCACTTTGTATTTATCACCAAAGCTTAAAATAGTACCTTCGCATATAGATGTTCAATCAATATTGAATTAATAGATAAAGAAGTGAAAAAAACAAAAAATTTTTCATTTCTGGAATTAATAAACTAAACTTGGGTGTTTACAAAATTTAAATTTGTTAAGAAAATAACAAGAATCAAGCTAATACAGGCCAATACTTATCTTCCTCTGTAGTTTCAAAGTTCTTTTAAAGAGGAATTAGCTGTTCTTTAATACATCAGCACTATAATACCCTTTCTAAAATGCCAGAGGTCACCTGGCAATTGAATGGCTGAGCAAGGATTAAAACATAAGAATAGGGGATTTCGGTTCAGTTAACTGGATCACTGCTTCCATGTCCTTGTTAAATATGCTTTCTGGACCATGACAAGAAAGCATCATGGCGGGTCATAGGTTGAAGAGGTTAAGGGGAAAAGAAGGCTTATTGATTGATAGTAATCAATTCATCTTACACTATCCTTCTCTTCTCCTAATTGCCCTGCTTATAGTCTTCAACCCGATTGCCTTCATTAGTGCTAAATAAGAGTCACATATCTCCAGATTTGGTGATGATTATTTTTGTTACAGAGATTCCCTACTCAGATCTCTAAACACTGGCCATCCCCACATAAATATAAAATCTCCAGAGTGTTTGAAAAGAGTGGAGAGAATTTTAAATGTTCTTGAATAATAAAATGTAACATCAAGTATCTATTTTTTATTGGAATTAACCTTTCCTCTGCCAAAAGAGACGTTTACCTTCAGCCATGAGTTTTCCCTGCATTTGTAGACTACAATCTTTCATAAAAGCTACCAAAATCACTTTTCTAGTTTATTTGCTTATCATGGTGGACTGGAGAAAAGTGATAGAATGTTGCATAGATAATGACTTAGGCTTATGTCTTGGTGAATCTCAGTAGACTTAACTTAAAGAAGAGAACTGAACTCTGTATCATTAAGAGATCCCATTTTTTTAATACTTCTTTGAGTGGTTATAAACAAATAACAAAATAATTTAATATGCCAATAATCTTATTATGTTCTGAGCAGAGAATTAATATTTACTAGGCACGTACTATGTGCCAAGCACTATGCCTGGAACTTTACACTTTATATACATATAAGATGAACATTAAAATATACATAATGCATTTCTAAAAGTTTACTTGTAAGGCAGGTATTATTAAGGCCTTTTAACAGACAGAGGAAGTGAAACTAAAAGATATTAAATCACTGGCTCAAGATCTTCTATCTAGTAATTATGATAGGATTCAGTCATTTTTTTATTCTCACAAAAATTTTGTCAAAGTTTTTACCACCATCAAAATGGGAAACCTTGTAGGAAATACAAAGACAGTGGAACAAGTATAGAGAATAGAAAGCGGTACTGAAATTTCAAAAAGAAAAAATGAGCATTGAGAAAAATTAAGCCATTCTTCTAGACATAGAACAAGACAAAATTGTGTGATTGGGGAGATTATAAAGAAGAGGAAGAGGAAGGAGAAAGATGGAGAAACAAGAATGCTCCCATAATGGAAACTTTTCTGAGTCCAAGTAGTGAGGGGATTACCAAAGCTGAATTTTTTGAAATGTACTCTTTGACTTTGAGAACAAACAAAAGAAAAGCCCTTCTCTCACTGGAAATTAAATAACAAATCATAGTTAATAAAACCAACGGATGCTTTCGAGTCTACCTTTTCCTCATTACACTTTATAGAGCAAAACAAGATCCTTATGTGAATTATTTAAATATATCCAGTTCCATGGTGGTTATTATATCTAATTTCCTTCATGTTATTTCCTTATTGTCACGTCCACAGCTACCAAGTCCAGAGTCTTAAGGAGTTCCTTGCTTGCGTTGAACTTCCATGTCGTTGCCTTAAGATCAGTGTTACCAAATTTAGTTTCACCGATGTAGTTTGGTAGGGTTTTAACAAATACACTGAAGCTGTGATTATCTGTGCTTGGAAAACATGAGGTCTAGCTAAGTTGAACAGTTTTTTCCCCCCTTGATTATTAAATGACAGAACTTCTCAGAGCCCATTCTAAAACTTCACACGCAGAGCTTCTCAAATATTTTTGATCGTCTTTTTTTCTTTTAGAGGAAAAGCTCATGGTGCTAGCTAGTGTTTTCGGAAACACATAATGGGAACTTTGTTGTTGATCAAGATACAGTTCATAGACCTGGGGATATCAATTGGTCTTCGAACATTGCCATGATATCTGCTGTCACTCCCCTGTGCTTTCTAGGATTGATTTCCACTAAAGAGGGAAGTATGGCAACCATTACCCTTTCTCTAACCTGAGTACCTTGCCCTGTGAGAACCACCCCTTCCCTGAGGATCCAAAAGGCCAGAAATATAAGAAGCAATTTTTCTTCTGTGTAAGTTTTTGAGAACTCCTCTTTTAAAGCCATGAGATACAATACAAAACTTTTATTTGACATTTGTTAGCATTAGTTGGTAAGGTGGTGACATCCAGCTTGTTCCTTAACCTTTCTGAGGCTCAGTTTCCTTATTTGTAAAGGGAAAATGATATCTATTATGTAAGGGTATAGTGGGAATCTATGACATAATGGATTCTTTCTTCATATACCTTGACACTGCCATGTCAGTGAAGATACAGTTCTCTTCTTTTTCTTGCTCAGTCTTCTGAGCATCTCAGGGTGTTATGTCCTGCTGGGCTGATCCTCCAGGAATCTAGATGCTACCTGGAACATGGGTTCCCCAGTAGCTAATGTCTCTCTTTGCAAATATTGCCTTACCAAGTTGTGTGTGAAATAAGTTCAATCAAATTGACAATGAAAACTAAAGAATTCAGATGCTCAAAACAAGGTCTTTGTTCCCAAGGAAAACACAGAGTTGAGAAATTCACATCTAAAGAATATTAGTAGTACAAGGCAGCTCATGAGACTCAAAGAAAGATTAAAAATAAAAAGGAAGAGCTATAAAATTCCAGAGGAGGGAGAAAATGAGGGGTTAGGACTTCAGCTGTAAATTCTTGAAAGGGTAGGGCCTTCCCATCAAACCTGCAAGGCTGTGGAGGAGTTTGGTGGGTGACGATTGAGATCATTTTAAGCCTACTGTTCCCGTCCAGTAGGCATACTTTGGGTAGATATTCCTTCTCCTGCAACACAGTGAACTTCTTGGTAGTCTGGATGTGACTTCTAAGCATGAGCATTGCCGTAGATGACAGCTGGAGAGACGGAGGTTATGAGGCACAGGGCAGAGAAATGATAGCATACTTGGGACGCCTCTAAGATTATAGCTGTTATGTCTGTCTGCCCTTCTACCAGGAAAGAAGGAACAGTGGCCTCAAAGATCCCAACTCCTTCTTCCATGTCAGTTGTTTTTCTTTTTTATATGTCTTCCTAAATGTGAGATACATAGGCAAGATCACGGCGAAGAGGTTGGCTCAAGCCAGCCACTTGGATATTTATTTACTAGGCTTAGTTTAAAATATGGAAACAAAACAACAGGAAAGCAACAGTTAAAAGACGCAACACAATCAAGTTTTAGAAGTCTCCTCAAAATTTAGTCATGCTAATTTAATATAATAATATTATGCTTTTCGAATTAAGAGCCATAACATATGGCCAGGAGAGCTTGATGCCAAAGGAAACTATGAAAAGCCCTGCCATTCACCAAGTCGTCACTAGAGGGGGTGGTTGCACACAGATAGGGTTCAGTTCCTGGACGTAGTTCATCCTTCTACAGTGCAGGCTTCCCACCTCCACTAGCGGGTCACAGCTTTTTGTTGCCATGGGAATCCCTAAACAAGGGATAAATATGTCGACAATAGCCATAGACAATTTTATTTTTCATCCTTTTTTTAATGCATGGCAGCCTCACAGCACTCCATCTGCAGCCTGATGTTGCTCTCTGGCCTGTTAAGTCTGGGCAGCACAAGCCATCCATTATTGCTAAATGGTATCACAGCACGTAGCTCTGTTCACACACTGTGGTGCATTGTAATGGTCCCTGCTCTATGGAAAGAAAGAAAAAAAAAACACAACTCTTTTTTTCCTCCCCCTTTCCCCTAGCTTGCCCCGCCTCCAAGTGCAGCTGAATCTTCAAATGCGGTTAACTCCTGAGCCTGTCTGTATCAGGCCGGTAGGCACTCACAGTGATGAAGTATGGAGAAAGCCCATATAATTTGGGGGAAAAAGAACTGAAAAGGGAGCATTTAATTCTTTCTATGGGGCTCCAAGGTAAATATGTGAGGTGCTATAACATAGTTAAAATAATTTGACTTACTGAAACATACTCCTTTAAATGGAGTCTGTGATAGAATCAGAGCTATATCACAATATCAATGTCTGTGCCGTAACTGAGCATGTGTCAAGACCATCCAGAACCCTAGAGAAGAATGCCAGTTACACAGAGAATGGGGCCGTATCACCAGCAGCAAGTTACCTTATTATCTCTGCCTTGACTTCTGTAGTTGTGCTTATCATTTACTCCATACCTTCTAGGTGTTAGGCACTCTTCTGGATACAAGTATTGGGAAAGAGGACCCTGCGTTTAAGATGCTTCCAGTCAAGGGAGATTTTCCCCCCTGAGAACTGGACCTGGTCTGAGGAAAACTAAGGTTGCTATGGCAATTACACAGGTCCCTCACTCACAATTAGATTCCTCCTCTTCACCAGGCCCCCTTCTCATGGAAAATGAAGGAAGAGAGGAGGCGCAGAGCTTCAGACCTGGTGCCTCGAGGTCAGGAACCAAGTCAGCTGGTTCACAGAAGGACCATTTGTGGATATGCCAACATGGGGCACAGAATAGACCTCCAATAAATGTGTGCTCACAAAATACAAATAGAGATAAATGGATGAATGCGTGGGATAATGAAATGGGTGAAGCATTTTGAGGGTTCTTGGTGGGTGTGCTTAAAATGGAAAAATATTGATACTGTATCACAGAACATCAAAGCTGGACAAAAAATTAAAGACATTCAACATTCAGCCTTTAATTTTAGCTTAATATCCCAAGTTTTATCTTTCAGTAAGCTTAAAATTCTTTTATTACTCTAAACATCAGAATATTTAAATTACAGCACAAATCATCCCATTTTACCAACTTTATGGTAGTAAAACTTCATGTGTAAATTATTAGGGAGGAGAAAGGAAATGAAATAATTGACTCACAGTTGTGGGAGGGGTGTTCTAAATGCGATTCTTGTAGAGAATTGTTGGCTTTTCCTTGAAATTTCCATTGACAATTTGGGTTCCTGGCACATGGGAAATTCCCTTCTGGGTCTGAGATTTCCCAAACTGTGTATCCCTGGGAGCTTCAAGGCCATAAAACTAAGACGGGTGGAGGGATCTCTAGATTGTGGGCCTTTATCTTACATCCACTGGTGATGTTACTGTCACGGAGTTGGTCAGTGTTAACTTCTTTCCCAAAGGGCCTCAGGGTGTCCAGTTAACTGGAAACACACTGTGCAGTTACAGCCAAGAAGGGCGACCTTTCCCCAAATGGTTCTTGTTTTGTGATTCAGCATGTGAGTCATTTGGTTATAGCAACTTCCTTTCTCTCCCAGACACCCCCTGGAAAATTTGGATCTCTTCTAATTTGGGGAAAAATCCTGGGTCAGTTGCTAAGGCAGCTGGTTTGAGATTACTTGTCAGCGAGGTGGAGATGATGGAGCCTTGCTGTAGCTTACTGAATTGCAGAGGGACTGGTGGCATTAGGTTAAGAAACCAGATCTTGGCATGAGAAGGGTGCCTGTCTTACAGACAATGTTGAAACAGTCACAGAAGAATGCTGTGCTACTGCACTACTAAAAATGAACATATGGGATTGTTCAGGTGGAAAAAGCCATTCACTCATTTACACATGTCCCCCAATGTCACCTCTACCCCTTCTTTATTAAGTAGTAACCACAGGGTTGAGGTTGAATAGACTCATCCCCAGTTCTGGGGGGTGGGTCTTAAGTGCATAAGCGAATCCTATCCCCCTTGGTGCAATACTCAGGTTAAGAACAGGCAAGTAATCAGGCTTATGTTAACCAGGACAAGGCAGTTTTCTTGTCCTAGGAAACCTAGGTCATTGTCATCATGATGAAGTTAACCAGTGTTCCATGAGTTGAGGAAAGATGCTATTTTTTTTCTGGTTGTGGAAAATCATGCATTTAGCTCTAGAAATGGGGAGCTGAGCCTTAGGATGAGCTCACAGGAAGAAAGGGGATCTGGAAAGAAACTGGTAAGACCAACAAGCTCCTGAATGAAACCCAAGACCGTTCTTAGGCCATACTCTTCATATAAGCTGAAATGTTTCCTTTATTATGTAAGGTAGTTTGATTTGGGTTTTCTATTACTACTGACAGATAGAATTCGGATGAATGCTGAAGAATATGCTTAAAGATGCTTAATGAATTGATCTTTCAGTCATTTATTCTATAAATACTTTCTGGCTGTACTATGTGCAAGGCTTGAAGGCAGAGGGAGTCCTTTACTCTGGAAGGAAAGAGTATACAGTAAAACCTTGGATTGCGAGTAACTTGGTTTGCGAGTGTTCTGCAAGATGAGCAAACATTTCTAATAGATTTTAACTTGGTAAATGAGCAATGTCTTGCAGTACGAGTATTTTGTTTCTGGAACGAGTTATGCTTGCAAACCAAGGCATTACTGTACTGGAAAGGCAGACATATAAGTGGAAATGTATAGCATGGGAAATGCTAAATGCGGCAAATATATGCACAGCACAGTGGGAACAAGAAGGAAGAAACCTTAAAATATGCCTTGATGGAAGCAGGCAGGGCAGCTTCATGGAGGAGATGGCACTTGAGATAACAGAGTAAGATCAGGAAGTAAGGCAGGCGAGGGCCATCCAGGAAGAGGGAAACACACCTACAAAGAAATTTTGGCACAAGAAGACATGGCTTGTTTGAAATAGGTAGAGCATAAAAAGCAAGGTGGGGGAGTAGCCATAAATGAGCGTAGACAGATGGTCAGGGCTGGATAGTAAAGAGTCCTTCATTTACGTAAGAACGTTTGTTTTTCTTGTAATAGAGGCCAGAAGAATTTTGATCTGACTTCCCATTTTGAAACCACATATGCTATTAGTTCTTAGCCTCTAGGTGATAGAAAATAGTAAAACGTTGTGGTAGAGAATATGGGCCCTGGAGTAAAACTCCTTGGTCTTAAATCCTGCATCTGCTTCTCCCAGTGCCTCAGTTTCCTCGTCTGAAAAATGGATGCAATGGAACTGTCGTAAGGTTTAGAGAACTTCATATAGTGCCAGGCCCATGGTATACTTATATAGTGTTGTTTTTTTCAATCCAAACGTCCCCTTGTTGATTTCAGCTTCTTACAATATTATGAATAAGTTCCTTTGGCAGGATAAACAAACTAAAGTATGGAGAAAGCTGTCATATTATTGTTATACAGTATATAGTCTCAAACCTGAGACTTTGTTTTCATTGTTGGTCATCCATTGTTTCATGCGGTTTAGTGAACTCTTTGTCCACGTTCATTATTTGCAGTTCATCTATTTTTTGTGTTTCTGGAGCCACGTGCACATACCAAATGGTAGGATAGCCCGATTCAAGATAAATGATTAAACCCTCTCCTCCCAAATAAAACATCTCCTAACATTAAAGATAAGGCAAAAGATAAAGATACAGTAAGAGGTATACAGTAGGAGGCACATGAGTACTCATGATGATTCTGTGATGTAAGCAAAGTGCATTGTTTGTAAGATTTTGCCTAAATGGAAAAGAGTAACCCTGATATGGGTGTGTCCAGGCACAGTTAATATTCAGCTGGTGTTCACAGCTGTATGGTTGATTATTAGTGTATTTTCTGATTGGTCAGGTAATCAAACTTCTGATTAACCAAAGGTCAAGCCATCATATGTATGAAGTGTTTTCTAATACCATCCTTATATATAAGGTTCCCATTCTTTATACATAAAACTCAGAGATGAGAAAGAATGGTATTGAGAGGCAAAAGCAGCGGTATAAGTCAGGACTAGCTATGTGCGAATTGAGTTCAGGGGAATGACAATCAACAAATCCCAGCTAAAGAATATGGAAGAAGGATGGGGGGACAGCAGTGCAATACTGTGGAGCATGAGGCATCAGTTCACCAAAGAACAAGACGGATTTGGGTTTGCTGCCCACCTGCTCTCTATCTAACCATATGAATTTCTGTAAATCATTTAACTTCCCTGAGTCTCAGCGTGGATGGAGAATGCAGACAACGATTCTCACCAGAAAGAGTTGCTGAGTTAATTAGAAAAGATCATTAGCGAGTATAGAGTCTAGCCTATGGAGTGAATGCGAATGGAATCTGTAATTGTAATTGGTCTCTGACTAGTATTCCTGTATTTCACTCAGTATTTTATGTATTATGACTCATTTAAGCAAGAAGTACAGATTATGGATAGCCACTACAATTTTCCTGCTGTCCAATAACTACAGATGTTTTAAGAAATATTTCCAGAATAGCTCATGCCACCTTAGGTATACTATATTATTTAGGACAATCTATCACAAGTTCAACAAACTGTTGAGATTAGACTTTGCCCAGATGGGAGCAAACACTCATTCCGGGACATTTCATTGTATTCTATCATGACACCCCTAGACCTGGCACAGCTTTCTGTACATAATAAATGCTCTGTGAATATGTGTTGAATGCATAAATACACAAGTAGCCTATAATTGATGATGAGTACCAGAAATCAGGCATTATCTGTAGGATGTAACTTTTTTTATTCATGTGGTTTGCCCTCATTTTAACTTCTTCACTCATATAATTTTCTCATCCAGTTCTGTCTTGTAATATGATTATTTTGTTCTTGTTTTATATCCCTTACTGAGTTATAAGCTTCTTATAATCAGATCCCATGTTTTACTTTCCCTTTTCCAAAGATCCTAGTAGATAATTGATTCTCAACAAATATCTTTTGGATGTTGAAGCAGCCTATGAAATATTGTATTCAGTTTTAAGACGACTTGTCCTTCAAGGGGTAACTAACCCAAGCACCTATCATCTCTGTATTTGAGACATCACCTGCTCTGAGTTTCAATGACTCTCTAGTCTAGTGGACCACACATGCTTTGCCTCTTGGACTGCCATGGGCACTGAGAGAGATATGAGTCTCACAGTCATACATCTCTCATGTCTGATCATAGTAGTCATCTGTCTGTTCTGAATCCCTGAAGCCTTGGCTGCCTCCCCATAGTCTGTCCATGTCAGCAGTGGGATGGTCATTGTGGCTTGCAAGGCAGAACCTAGCCCAGTATTTGTTTCCTGCAAATTGTACCCTCTGAATCACTCACAGCATCTTGCCGGCTTCCATTTGCATTAAGGGCACCTTTGTACGCAGTGCCAGCTGTTATGAAATACAGTCATGGCATAGGGTGTGCAGAGAGGTAGGGCTGCCATGAGCTGTGAAATAAAGTGATTCACGTGGCTGAAACAACATCCAGAATCACATCTGAAAATCTTGTTCTTGACCTTCCTCCTTCCTGGTTCTTGACCTTGTTCTTGACCTTCCTCCTTCCTGGTATGCCCATTTGACAAAGAACATTCACTCAGAGATGTGATGAATGGAGAGGGTTCTATATCTTCACACAGAAGGATCTTGTGAGTTGCTGACATTTAGTTTACAACAGAAACCAGTTGCCCAGTAGTTAGTGAATATATGGTCTCACAAAAGAAAATGAGAGAAGCCAAATTAACTTGACCCCATGTTCCTACTTGCTGAGTCTGTTTTCTACATCGCTGCTTTTTTTGCTTTGTTTTCTCAGATGCTGCTTCTGTCAATTCCTTTTCTTCTCAGAATAAATCCTCTGCTTCTTGCTGTCTTTAAGACAATAAGAAAGTGCCGGTGTCTGTTTTGGAAGTTCCGCAAGCATATGAAGGTACTTTCTAACAATTTTATGCATTCTCTTGGCCAACCAGGGAGTTCCCACTAGGCAGCTATTTCAAAAGAGAGCTTGGATCATAACTCTAAACAAATTGTGGCTAAGGGGAGTTTCATACTGCCATTTACTCATTAAGAAAATCAGTAGGTAAATTATTGCCCATTCTAACCGGATTCAAAGGAACTTGGGTATTTTTAAATTTTTTCTTTTCTATCTAGGAACAGTATGTGTTCAGTGAATCTGAGTTATACGCAAGGAAAACCTAATACAGTAGATTTAAAAAATGTAAACTAGGAAAGATTGTGATGCCTAATAAATCATCTATATTTTTATATGGTTTATTGAAATTAAAATTGAATCCTTTTTTTGCCTATAACCGTGTCTTGCTTTCCTCATCACCATATCTATTCCCACAAGTAAAACACTGCTATTATAAGGTACATTGTATAATATAAGGAGGAACAGGACAATCAACAAAGAACTAATAGGATTTTATAATTCTTAATAGTATAGTCACCATTTTATTTTGGTCAACATTACCAGTAGTTTTGAACCCTGAGTTAACAGGTAGAAAATTTCAGGCTATAATTCTTCTTAACCATCAATTTATCATAAGCAGGAAGACTAGCTTGAGAAAGTGGTGCCTTTAATAGTATATATTCTTCAGCATGTTTTATTTTTATATGGAGTAAATAGTTTTCTTAATGCATAAGAGGAATTCTGGGGCATAAGACAGAACCAGTTAAGACAACAGAGAGTTGAGCAATATGTTTAAATAATATGTTTCATTGCAAACCAGATAATAAAATACATCATTTTCCATGATGGCAGAAAGCATGGGGCTCAATGTGTCTGCTGCAATGCTTGGGCTATGTCTACAGCAACAATTCAAATAATTTTGGTGTAGACTATCCATTGAGAGTGTCTTATAATGGATTCCACAGAAATAGACTCTGAGACAAGGAGTTTTGTGCAAACTTTTATTGGGGAGTGGTCTTGGGAGATATACCAGTAAAGATGTGAGTAATGTAGGAATAAGCATGGGGTGGGGGTGGGAGGGGGACTGATCCACCATGCCATTGAAACTAAGACCTTAGCTGAACCTATGGTGAGCTCTATGGCTGGGATGACTTTTTAGATTATCTGAAATTGAGGCAAATTGGCAGAGCCTTTGTTTTCCCCCTTCAGCCAATAATTTGCTTCATGCCAAGCCCTGGAAAGGATTATAAACTTGCAAGAGGGAATTCTCTGAGGTTGACAGCAATTTTCAATGAGCGTGACAACTGTGAGTGGTCTGGTCATAATTGATTTTACCACCTGGGGGTGGGGGATTGATGCATTGACCTTGAAGAAGGGATTTGGAACACTCTAGCGTTGATACTAGAACAGTGGTTCTTAGAGTTTGGTACCCAGACAGTAACATCAGTATTCCTCCAAACTTGTTAGACATGCAAATCCTCAAGACCTCCCTACGATTTACTGAATCAGAAATTCTGAGGGTGGGACAGAGCAATCTATGACTTAACAGATGATTCTCATGCACACTAAAATTGGAGAACCATTGCACTGATGTGTATTTTAGTCACCCAACAAGATAACATCAACAGAAATATTTTATCAGGAGAACATTGTTCTGTGGTTAGACCTTTCTTTTGATGATAATGCACTGGTTTTTGCATCTGGTTATTTGTGTTATATCACAGACTGGAAACTCAGACATGATTTAAAGCTTTAGTTGGTTGGGTCATGATGGCCAATTGTCCCAATATCCTACCATCAGAAAAATGTGGACTGCTCGTCTCTATCATGCTGCGGGAGCCTAACTAAAGGCCATAGCTGAGAAATGAGTGAAGAAGACAAATAGAAACGCAGGCATCATCTGCGTCTTTTCTTGGATGGGATTGTGAAAGTTTAACATTGGGGAAATCTCTGACTTGCATTGGGATGAATTTAGACAATTACCAAATTCTGCTGTTTTGCTTTTGAGAAGAAAACAAATACAGTCTTCCTGTTCTTATTGAAAACTTATACAAACACTGATTGGTCATGAAGATAACACCAATGACTAAAGGGAAAAAAATACTGCCAAATGGTAAATGATATGGTATTTACAAAGTGTGGATTGTCTATAGACCATGAAAATCAGAACATATTTTTAAAATGAAGAAAACAGGAAACTAAAGATGAAAGTGCGTATTCATTAAATCTTGTTTCTGAGGTCGGTTACAAAGTTCACTGCAAAGCTGATATCCTTCCTCCAAATGTGAATCAGAATGCCAATGTTTTAGAAAGTGCTAAGACTGCAAGTTCTTAGACTCCACTTCAGTTTGTTTAGTTTGTGTTGCCACTATCTGCTTGTAAGAACTATTAATATTAGGAAAAAATAGACTCAAGGACAAGGCTCTACCCAGCCTTTCCCATCCATCTTGAACGCTGATTTGCCATTTGCTCTGATACTTACCTGTGTTGTCACCTTGCTCACATCCTCTTTGGAATGGCCAATGTCTCAGCGTATTCAGAAACTATAGGCTTCATCCTCTCTTCTTTCCAAATAGTATTTGGGCTTCATTTACTTTTCCAGCTACTACTTAGTTATTGGCTGGGCTGTAGCAGCTTCTAAAACCCACTTTTTTTTTTACTGTGTAAGAGGGAGGCTTAGATAACTGGGAATTCTTAATTAAATGCAATATATTTTTCCTATGAATCCTCCATGGTACACTCATTTTTAATAGCATCTTAAGCTCCTTTAACTTTGGGACAACCGGTCTTGAATTGACTAACAGGCAAATTCATCATGGAGACACATTAACTCTGGTGAGTCCAAAGATGCTCTCACGTGGCTCCTCACATCTGTTATTGCATTTTGCAGCTTGGGTTCTCAATCTGTTGGGACAAATGAAAACATTCTCACTGCGCGGAGGTTCTGCTATAAACTTCAATCTAAAGAGCCACTCAGCTCATTTCACAGAAGTCCCCTTGAAATACTAAATTCCAGAATCCTCCACTATGGAGAAAATTAATAGCATTCCCCAAACGATCTTTCCTCCCTGAGCCTTTTAATAAAAAGATTGACCTTTAAATGCATTTGAAGGACTTCCTAAATGACAGGATGTTCACACTTATCTCAAAGAGAAGCTGTTGGTGTCTCTACTCATATGGTAGCTCCTGTTCCATTGGCTGAAAGGAAACTCCCCTTTCATGATCACGTACAGAGTATTATAGGATCAGTAATCATCTATTATGCAGTGGTTGCTTTCTGGAGGATGAGCATATTCAATATGTATGATTGCTTAACAGACACCTATGGACATTCCTAGAGCAATCAAGGATATTTGACAATATTGGCCACTTTATGCAGAGAAATTCCATGTAATGCTAATTTCATGGCCAATTCACATGCCATGATTTCCCAAGTGTAGGCCATAGCCTCACTTGCAGAGTTATTCCAAAGAGTTCCCCACTCAAAGAATTATCAGCAGCCTGCACAGTTTTAAAAGGTAGTTGCCTACAAATTTTATTTATTTATTACTTATTTATTTTTACAAATTTGTTTTAAAATATTGTTGAAACCAAAGGAGCTCTTACAGGAGTTCCAAATTGACTGATATTAAAATATTTTTTTACTACTATGTTTGAAGGAAATGCCTGAAAAAGACTATATCAATAAAATACTCGGATACTTTAAAGAAATTAGCCTATTAACTCAAGGCTGGGAACATCCTGTGTTTCCTTTGTACCCCAGCACCCAGAAATTGTACCTTGTGCCCCAGGGTTTGTCAGGAAGTGAAAGCATCATAGCTCGGTGTTTAAGAAGATAGAGTAAATGGGTCTAAAGGTAATGCTTAGGGTTTGTGCAAGGTGTAAAATGAAGGTATCAGGTAATACTCGAAATAGCGATCACCATCATTATTCTTATGTGTTCATTACACGTATATTGAGTAAAAGGAAAACTCATCCATGCTTGTCTGCAGTTGTATGATTCCAGCTCTGTTTACAGGCACCCTGAACCTAACAGTGTATGGCTTCATGATGACTGAGAAGACAAAATTCTGGACAGAAGCATGGATCTAAGCCAATGATTGAACCTACATGTTTGTTGTTTGTTTGTCTCCTGCTTTTCTGTCTCAGTATTTTTGATGAGCTCATTTTCCTGTACTAAAGAAATAGGAGGACTGCCACAGATAGTAGAAGGACTGATGAAATGCACGGTTTTCCATGAGATCTCAAATTACCCAAATCTGAATGAATTCGGGTGTCTTAAATAATGGCATCTGCATTCTGTTGACATAAACAGCTTCTTAAGCATTTACACTTGACAGTAACAGGGTTGAATTTTAGATCTGTCTGGCATGGGTGTGTGTGTGTGTGCGTGTGTGTGTGTCATTTATTAGACTAGAAAGGCCTGGAGGAGAAATAGCATCTTGTCTTCTGTTTTCCCACAGCGTCTGCTCCTGTGTAGGATCTAAGTAAATAGTTGCTGAACTGTACCCAAGAGCTGAGTGTGACAGGCTCCTGTGGTTGGCCTGGCATTGTCACACCTGTCTCTAGTCTGCCCTGGGACCCGAGGGAAAGCCCAGGGCTTCATTGCCCAGATCTCTTTTCTCTGGTAGAGTTTGCCAGCTGAGAGGCATTATTATGAGACCCTGAAAGAGGAGGAGGAGAAGCCCATATTTCTGGCTGCAACTGCAGAGAAACGCATGGGCAGAGAGCAAATCAGGAGTAAACCAGGGCAGCGCGGTGTTTCTTTGGTGCTGCAGGCAGCTGATATTGGCAAGCAGGCTCTCCTAAGGCTCCTGAAACTCCCAGGGGATTTTCAGTGACTTCTAGGAATCACACACATGGGTTCCACGGGCACCTGAGATCACCTCTTTTTTTCCCCATTAATCTAATACTTCTTGATGTCAGGAACTCAGGCAGCAGCTTCCTCAACGCCACTAATTTTTGTCAGAGCTTCTAATTTCCTGTATTCTGTATCGTCATCTGGAATACAATGAATGACTTTTGCTTTTTTAATAAAACTCTACCTGATATACTGAGGAATAGAGACCCGACCAGCCAAAGAATCAAGTTGGAGAGCCTTCAATGCTATATGTTCCTACATCATATAAGATTTTTTTAAAAACTTGGTATTTCTTGCCTTTTAGCTGCAATGACTATCTGGTAGCTAAAAACTAATGTTTGTAAGATTAGGCAATAAGCAAAACAGACCAAAAGAAGTACAGAGCTAAATGCAGTGACATTTGCCTTTCCACTGGCAACCCTCACACAATAATCCCTAAGCTGCCTATTTCAATTCTTCCTGGATTGCTGGTTAACAGAGAAAGGTACCACAGAGGGAAAAAAGGACATTACATCACCTTGCTTATCAAAGATGTGGTCATTGGCATAACCTGGGTGCTTGTTAGAAATACAGAATCTTGGGTATTTTAACAGGATCCAGAGATGCTTTGTAGACACAATGTTGAGAGCCAATGTTATGCAGAATTTGTTAAAACACATTGCAGGGACCCACCCCTACAGCTGAGGTTTGTCTAGGGTGTGGCGTAGGCATGAGGATATTTAAAAGCTCCTCAGGGCTTCCACGCACAGCCAGATTTGAGAAGCTCTAGTAAGCTGCCCTGGGATGACCTGAATACCTGCAGGAGACTTGGCATGGCTGAGGAGCTCACCATAATGGCATTTGTCTCCAGGTGCATGCTATCCTCAGCTGCACTGAATCCAAGCCCTGGGTTTGTCCACAATGCCTGGAATGTTTGGACCTTCACCAGCACTTTATGGGGTTACCTGGCTAAGTGAGCACTTGATTGTCTATTACCTCCTGAGCATTACGACTACAATTCAGTTAATAGCTACAGAATAAATGGATGCTGTTTGGGGGTAGAGGATATCTTTGTGGTCTAAAGAGCTAGTCTTTCTAAAAACATGGGGGTTTCCTATTACTGCTGTAAGAAATTATCACACATTTAGTGGCTTAAAGCAACACCAACTTACTATCTTATAGTTGTGGAGGTTAGAAGTCTGAAATAAGTCTTCCAAGGCTCAAATCAGGGTGTCGGGAGGGCTGGATTCTTTCTGAAGGCTCCAGCAGGGAATCCGTTTCCTTGTCTTTTTCAGCTTCTAGGGGCCACAAGCATTTCTTAGCTCATTTCTTCCTTCATCTTTGAAGAACATCACTGCAACCACTGCCCCCATCATCACATCTTTTTCTGACTGACTCTTGTCTCCTTACAAAGTCCCTTGTGATTGATTATATTTGACCCACCCAGATAATCCTGGATAGTCTTCCTGTTTTAAGATCCTTAACTGAATCCCATCTTCGAAGTTCCTTTTGTGGTGAAAGGTAGCACAGTCCCAGGTTTGGGAGATTAGGACATGGACATATTGGGGGTGGGGAGCGGGGGAGAGAGGTGAGTCATTTTATCTACCACACATGGCTAAATCTGTCAAAGGGTGTTGCATTCAATGTTGCTCTTTCTTTAAAAAACTAGCAGAAATGATTTCAGAGATATAGAGGAACAACTGATGGTAACTAGTTGGGAGGGAGTGGGGATGAGGGAGAAGGGGAAGGGACTAGACAGCATAAATAGGTAACTACAATATTGCCACAGGAATATGAAAGACAGTTGGAGAAATATAATTAATAATGGTGTAAATATTTTGTAGGGTGTCAGGGGTCACATCTTGTTAGGGAGACTGCATCATGGATGGGGTAGACGCTTGATTACTACACTGTACACCTGAAGCTGATGTTGTATAATATTGTATGTCAACTATAAGTGAATATATATATATATATATATATATATATATATATAGTCATGGGACGTGGAGTATAGTGTGGGAGTGGAGTCAAGGGAATTGTAATAGATATGTATGATATTGGGGGGGAAGTGGGGCAGCGGATTGGGGAAGGGGGGTTGTCACTTCGAGGGGTAAAAAGTATAACTATTGCACTGTGTTGTACAGCTGAAACTAATTTTAAAAATGTGTATTTCACAATAAAAAAACTAGTTTGTTAAAACAGTAGTGCATATGTAAACCAATCACTGTGGCTTTTAAAAATACATACAGCAAGATTTATGTTAATATAATCATACATTTCCATGCAGTTCAAGTTTCTTATTAGCAATTTTAGCAAAGCTTTTCTTGCACCATTTTGCAGCAACTTCTCTCCCCATCTCTGAGCCCTGGCTTTACTAGGCATTACTTGCCACCTAAATCTTTGACCTTTTAACAAAGTTCAAGTTGTCCCCTACCCAGGTGTTCATTGGCTCTAATGTTTATTCTAGATCAGTGATTTTCTACCTTGGCTACACATGAGAATCACCTAGGGAGCTTTGGAAAATCCCAGTGTCCAGGCCACATCCAAGACCCATTAAATCAGAATCTGTGGGGAGGAACCCCAGACATCCTTATAGTTGTAAAGCTTTTCAGGTTATTTCAATGTGCATCTACATTTGAAAACAACCACTCAGGAGGTCCTGTTGGCTCTTCCCAGCTTCAGCCCTCTTCTAATTTCCTTCCTTCCAATGTCTGGACGAAAGAAGGAAGCTGCATCACCTTTTGCTTTGCAGAATAAGACCGCGAAGATAGTTTTCCAGCCAGGCAAGCACCCAGAGTACAGCATCACAAGTTAGGAGCCAGGAGTTAACTTAGCAGTGCCGGCACCCTCACAAAAGTGTCAGAGGTCACAGAGTGCCAACAAGATCACCCTACTCAGTGTCCCACATCCCCAGAGTTGATGGGGACCCCTTGAGGGAGGGTTGGTCCTTGCCCCCTGGAGATGTTCATTCTTTCTTCTCTTCCACTCTAGTAATACAGCTGTGGAGGTGAGGTGCCCATAATGTCTTAACACAACAGGATGGCATCCATTCCTAAGAATGACCTCTCTGAATCCAGTCAAAAGGCAGAGGCCAGTCCAATTCATCCTTCATAATTGTGTCTCTTCACAGGGTTTTTTTACTTGTTTTTTTTTCCATGCCCCAAAGCAATTATTATTATTATTATTATTATTATTATTAGTGTCAGGTGTACAAAACAACATAGTGATTAGACATTTACACTCCTCACGAAATGATAACCCCAACAAATCTATTGCCCATCAGACACCGTACAGAGCTATTGCAATACCATCAACTGTAGTCTCTATACTGTAATCACGGAATGTTTGTTTTTGTTTGTTGCTCATTTCTTCCTGGAATCAGGAGTTTATAGGTCAACGATTTTATGGCAAATTTGAAATAAACACTTCTGTTCTTAATTACAATAATATTTGCAAGTTTTAGTCTGCTCGTACTCTGACAGTCATCCTGTTAAGCTTGTTATATATGCTGACATATTCAGCATGCCTAACCCCCTTCCCTCTTACATTTTCTCCATTAATAGTACTTACTGACATCGTACATACTGTACACTGTATTTATTTCACTTATTGTGTGTCTCCTACCCTTAGATTGCTGAAAAAATGAGAGCAGAAATCTTAGCCTTTTTTTTGGCCATTACTTTATCTCCAGCCTGCCCATAGTAGGTGTTCAGTAAGTATCTGTTGAATGAATGAATCTAATTTCATCCTTACAAGTCTATGAGAGAAGTACATCATTAGATCTGCTTTACACATGATGAAACTGAGGGACTGCAAGTTAAGTACCCAATCAGAAAGTGGCAAAGACGATTTCAAACCCAAATAGTCCACCCATTTGAACCTTACTTTATAATGATTCTCTCTCATCAGCTACACTATTAAAAGCAATTCCATAAAAACAGCACTGTGGGGAGCAGCTATTCCTCACGGTTAGTAGTGGGTCTGAACGTTGCCTCTGATGGTTCCTAATTCGGTGTCTGTGTCAGGTAATATCTCTCTCTGAGACTTTAGCTCATATCAAGCGGGAACAACCACGTCACAGCATTGTGGAAATGATTGAGTAGGAGATGGTACGCTTCTCTTCATTTTAATCAGCAAAGTTCTTTCCCCACTGGGCAGTGGAAACCTAGTGAAGCCAGTGGATACAGGTGTTTACCTAGGTTTTCAGGGTCTCCCTAGTCCTTGCCTATGGCAGGTCCTTGGACCAATGGAAGGGTATATGAAATTTGGGGACGAGAAAGGTGTTTCAGGAGATAACAATTGCTCATCTCTGAATTTGGGAACAATTTCCTGCAAAAGTGAAAGAAGTACCCTTTTGATGCCCAAACAAGCTATTTCTGTCTATGTTTGCTGTGCATTTAGATAGCTGTGTAATTTCAGAGATGACCTAGGGCTTTGCCAAATGTACCCTTGGGAAGAAAACCGACAAATAACCATCATTTGTTTACTGACGAAAGATTTTCTTTCAAGAAAAGTTTAAGACCTACCTGTTGTTGCATAGTTTTGCAATCTGCTGCCTTACTTTTTTGAATGCACATTAAAAATTATTGATTTCTTGCTGGGAGAAACAATATGTGGTTGTATAGATATGAGGTGTGACATTGAACATTCTATTTTTTAATAACAGTTTTATGGCGATATAATCCACATGCTACAAAATTCACTCTTTGGAAGCATGAAGTTCATTAATGTTTAGTACAGTCACATAGCTGTGCAACCATCATCACTGTCTCATTTCCGGATATTTTCATCATCTCCCCCCAAAAATCTGTGATCTCATGAGCAGTCATTACTCATGTCCCCTTCTCTCTGGCAACTAGTGCCTGGCAACTGCTAATCTACTTTCTGTCTATAGAATTGCATATTCTGGAGATTTCATATAAATGCAATCATACAATGTATGGTCTTTTGTATCTGGCTTCTGTCATTCAGCAGAGTATTTTCAAGGCTCATCCATGTTGCGGCGTGTATCAACCCTTCATTCCTTGTCCTTGCCGCACAATATTTCATTGTAGGGATATATAACACTTATTTATTCTTTCATGAGTTGATGAACACTTGGACATTTGTGGTTTTTCCACTTTTTGACTATTATGAATAATATATAAACATTTACAAACAAGTTTTTTCATGGCAATATAATTTCTATTGTGTATACACCAAGGACTGGAATTGCTGTGTCACATAGCAACTCTGTTTAACAGCATTATTCATTTTGGTAAAATAGGCATTTTAAAAATTAAATCCATTAAGTAATTTGAGTGGCAGGATGAGGGGTGAGTCCCAAAGTCAGACACTGTATATTTACCATCCGATTCCGTCTTCACAGTTGCTGTGAGACAGGCATTCATGTTTCTGTTTTACAGATAAGAAAACTTAATCTTAGAGAGAGAAGTAATTCGCCCATTGCCATACAGCTATAAATGGAAAAGCAGTTTGTGGGATTCCAAATATTTCCGTTATGTATGTTGCTTATTATAAAACAACATAAACTCATTTTGGTGTGTGTGTTTTTTTTAAGCTGCTTCATTTTTATTTGCCTCCATTAGACAAATTTGCTACATTTAAGGAATGTTTCCTTTACTAAAAAGAAATGTGAAGTCATGGTCTAGGCAGTCCATTGCTTCCATGCTTTATGTAATTGGGCACCCATGCAAACATTTCATAAAGTAAAAAAAAAAATCCTGATAAATGGTACATGTCAATTGCTAATTAATAATATGTGCCAATATATAATAAGGATATGTAAATATTTAATAAGTAATATATGTATGCCAATTGGTTTTTAAAACATAAACCTTGATGTCAAATAAAACAGAATGCAATTAGTACTTTAAAAAGCTACTTTCTCTGCCATTTAGTGTTTTACTTTGATATTCACACAAATTCTCCAAAACAAATATTGAGATTTAACAGAGTTCTTTTCCCACAAGTGAAAATAGATGGTACACTGAAACAGTAAAAGCTGTTTTTCATGGTTTAGAAATAGATTCAAAGTCTGCTTATATTAATAAAGATTACTTATTTCCACAGGGTATTATAAAAATTATTTTCTCTGATAGTAACCTCAGTATTACAGTTCATATTTACACAGTGGAATCCCTCAAATTAAGTGCTACATCACTGATGTTTTTTAAACAAAAGTGATCATTTAAAAACTGTTACTTGGTGACTAGGAAAGGCTTGACTTGGATAAGCCAAAGTAACAATTAAATACAATGCACATTAATTTCATCACTCGGTACCATTCATTGGAATTCCTACAAAACCCAAAAATGTACACGTATGTCAATGCATAAATATACATATTTGCAAAAACTTATTTTAAAATATAAAAGAATAAAGAATAAAAAACATGGTAACTTATGGAGTTATATTTGAAACGAAATGGCACTTTTAGCAGTTGTATGCTTTCAGTATCACAGAAAAAAATGTTCAAGGCAACATGATTGGCAGAAGATACTAAAGTGATGACAAAATGTATGGCTTTGTGTTTTCTCTGTTAGCAATATCAGTGAGTGAAATCATATGGCTCTGACCCGTTTTCATCTGACTTATTTCACTTAGCACGATACTCTCAAGATCCATCCATGTTGTCGCAAATGGCAGTATTTCATCCTTTCTTATGGCTAAGTAGTATTCCATTGTGTGTGTGTGTGTGTGTGTGTGTGTGTGCCATATCTTCTTTATCCAGTCATTCATTGAAGGACTCTTAAGGATATAAAACAGAAAGCAACAAATGAACAAAAACTCAGAGACATAGATAACAGTATGGTGGTTGCCAGAGGGGAAGGGGGTTGGGGGAAGATGAAGAGGGTAAAGGTGATCAACTATATGGTGATGGAGGGAGCTTAGACTGAGTGGTGAGCACACAATGCAATATACAGATGATGTATTATAGAATGGACACTTGAAACTCATATAATGTCATTAACCAATGTCACCCCAATAAATTTAATTAAAAAATGTCAATTAGCTGCCGTTTAATAATATTACATGTCAACTATAATTTAATACATATATAGTCATGGGATGTGGAGTATAGTGTGGGAGTGGAGTCAATGGAATTATAATAGATGTGTATGATATGAGGAGTGGGGGGGCAGTGGATGGAGGGAGAGGGGTTGTCACTGTGTGAGGGGTGAATAGGATAACTATTGCATTGCTTTTACACTTGAAACTAATACTAATAATAATAAATAAATAAATAAATAAAAACAAAAAAGGAAAAAAATAACAGCTCTTTTCAGGACTATTTTGAAGATTCAAGAAATAATATTTATCACAAGTCTGGCACACGGGAGCTACTCAGTAAATACTACATCACTCTCCCTCCACTTCTCCCTGTCGTTTAAGGTAGTGATCTAGTATTTTCATTTCATTATTTTAAGTTTTTCTATTTTTGTGTCTGTTCTAGGAAGTACATATTATTAGTCCAAAAGTATATAACACATTTATAAATAAACAAATGAACATACACCGGGAGTATATGTTTAGAATGTTTTTACTGAAAAAAAAAGTCAATTAGAAGTAGATGGACTGAGAGTTGCGAACAGTGCAAGAGATGAAGTAAAAAATAAATCCTTGCTGAATAGCACAACGTAGAATAACCCTTTCAACAATAATTATTTGAATATGTTAGAATTACATATTCCTTTACAGAACCAATTTCTTTCAATCTATTTTGTTGTAAGAAACCATTCCAAGTTCCAAGTCATTTATTCATTCATTTACTCACTTAGATAATTTTTTTATTGAGTGATTACTTTATACCAAGAACTGTGCTAATGTTGATCAGGGCAGACATAATCCCTGCCTTCTGGGACCTTGTTGTCTGTTAGGGAGAATTGGCACCATGTGCAAAATTAATGAAGGGCATAAGACTTCCTCCTCCTCTATGACTCTTGGAAGAGTAGTTCCTTAAATCTCCATTTTTGAAAGCCCTTTGCAAAAATTTAATTGTGTCTCTACACAAGATTTTGTTTTATGGTTTTTTTTCAAATAACTTCTTCCAAGTGGTATCAATGAAAGGATGAATCACCTTGTATTCTATAATAATAGAGAAACATTAAAATATGAATGAATTAGAATATATCTTTCCAAAGGAAAAAAAATGGCCCATGGAAGGCTTACCAGGTGTCTTCTACTGAATGGGAGAAGATATTTGTTAATGATTCATTTGAAATTATATAGAAAGAACCCCAACGATAACAACTGAGTCAAAAGCACCCAAAAGCAGTAAATTGAAGAACAATTGTAGGCGCAGGTGGTAAGTAGAATGCAGAGCCTAGAAAAGCAAAGAGAGAAGTTGAAGGAACAGGGTCTTCTATGATTTATAGTTTTTATCACAGGCACTTCTACACACTACCACTTTCTAAGCCCCCATCCCATGGGTGAATCCAATAATGTGCACATGTAATGATGCATTAATAAGCTTGTGCATTGTGTTTCTTCTTCTCTTAAAATCAAAAGACTTCTAGAGCATGCAAGAACATAGAGACCTCCCCACTATCTATCAAGGATAGTTTACTGACCAACCGATGAAATTAAGACTAAAGAGCATAGTTTTTCCTATTTCTTCCCTTTGCATTCAAACACTATGTGCATAAATGGATTCAATGTCTGTTTTATTATTTATTTGATGAAAACTTTGGCATTTATAAATTATTATCTTAAAGAGCACCAGGGACGTCTGGTTTCTTTCCTTTAGTAATTTTGCCTGCTTCCGTTTGACAGAGGCATATTTATCTCGGGTTTCTGCTTCTTGCCCTCTGCAATGAGTGACATTACTTCCAGACATTTCCATTTCCAGATGTGATATTAGGTAGCTTCAATAACATGGAGAAAAATATCAAAGAAAGGAAAATCTCACATAAGAGAGTTCTTTTAAACAAATATCTTTCTTAGTGATAATTTTGGAAAGGCATCTGTTACAGACTTTTTCATATGCACACACATACACACACAATTTTAATTTATAGGATGGTTTAAATTACATGTGCAAATAACCTGTAGTGAATCTTTTTAACATGACACATCATGGGCTAAGAGGTGACTGGTGGGTCTCTGCTTTCAGTGTTATGTAAAATCAAGAGATATAAACATTTTTAATCACTTGGTAGGTATTACTTTGTAAGAGTATAATTGCCCCTGGGTCTTGGAAGTGTTTTTTCATCAACCTTAGTCATGCTTACCAAGTCAGGAACAAATATATAGAATAACCCCAACTTTTGTTTGTATTGCTCAGAAGTCATCAATTTCTATCTTTGGGTAATATCTTTTGTAAGTTCAGTGTATCCTTCCGTCTTCTTCCAGCTCTTTCTTCAATGAAAATAATTTCACTCCATAGGACAGTGGCTAAAAAAACAACACGCGGAGCACAAGGACTATAAATGGAGTGGAGGGCTGAATATTCATTAAAGGATTGAAATATGGGTTACTATAGCTTGTCTTGAAGCAGATTGTGTGCAACACCCATGTAGGATGATTTGAGGGGAAAAGAAAGTCCTATGGTCAAACATATTTAGAAAAATTTGTGTATTTTCTTAGAGTAGGGTGCTAAGATTTTTCAAATAAAAATACAGAACACCCAGTTAAATTTAAACTTCATATAAACAACAAGTATATTCTATGCAATATTTGGGACATGCTTATACTAAAAAGTTGTTCATTGTTTATCTGAAATTCCAAATTAACTGGGCACATTGTCGTTTGTCTAGTAACTCTTTAAAACGTCACATGTTAGCGTGGTCGTAGGGTTTTTTTGTTGTTTTTTTTACCTCAATTTACCATTGAGGCATTGGTAGGGTTTCTGAGAAAACGTAATAAAGAAAAGAAATGTTGGCAGAATACTATGGGAACAATGGACACTTTTTTGGCTTTCCCCCACAATAAGTATGAGGTAAAGCTGGGGGCAAAAGGATAAAAAGATACAATGGATATCTGTTGTTTTTATCTTAACTAAGCTCTGTATCTCTTTCATTTTATAATATCAACAGTGCTTCTTTGGGGAGCCATGCCTCTTCCACTTTTAGGCCTTCAGAAGGGGGTGGAGCTGATCCATCCAGTGTCAAGATGGGCAAGTGACGTAGGCCTGACCATCCAGTGTGTTTCTGCCTCCTGGCAACAGTGACCGACTCAGGGAAAGGCTACCAGCCTTGGTCTTTTGTTGGCATGATTTTAAAAAAGGCGCTATTCCCCTGGAGTTGTTAGAGGATGGGTTCTGAGGCCAGAGGTGTTGGCAGCTCTTTTTTTTTTTCCCTTGTTTGGAGAGCCTTCCTGAGAATGAAGCCAGAACAGATGAAGCAGAGCTGAAGGAAGGCGCAGGAGAAAGTCCAGAGACATCACCGAACACTTGGCTGTGGCTGAGGCCAACACTGAAGTTAATAAATTAACCCCTTCCTCTCCTTTCCTTTTTCTCTTTTTCTTCCTTCCTTTCCTTCTTTCTTCCTTTTTTCCTTCCTCCCTCCCTCCTTTCTCTCTTCTTTTTATCCTTCCTCGCCTCCATTGCCTTCTCCTTCCTCTTCATTTTAAGCCACTTATGATTAGGTTGTCACTTGCAACCTGAAAACGCCTCACTTCCACATAAAAAATAGAGTTGCACTATTGAAGGTGTTTAATTTTAGGCTGCGACTTGAGGATTTTAATTGGTCCTCCATTATGGACTATTTCTGAGCAAGGGAGAAATGGACTAGAGACTTACCTAGGAAGGCTCACTTGGGGAAGGATTCATGAAGACAAAGATTTAAAAATGGACAGCATCAATTAGGAGACTATCACAAATTTTTTGGTGGGAAGGGATTGGACCCTGATCTGGGGTATTGGGCACAGCATGGTTATAAGAGAGACTACAGGAAAAATTAAGATGATTTAGCTGATAAACAATGGCAAGGGGAAGGGACATCTTATTATTCAGTATTTAATGTTTACTAAACTTCTAGGGTGTTGAAGCTTATTATCAAGGTAGAGCTTGAATTGGTTTCCCTAGAGATATAAAGAATGTTTTTAAAACTACCAACTGGAGGAATTAAAGGGGCAGAATAGACCACTTGTAGAAATTCACTAGAGCTTTGTAGTTCTATTATTTGAATATTTTAAGATTATAATAGCTATTGCCAGAAGCTGAGACACTTCCTCATTGGACTTAGGTCCTATTTATGCTGCAGAATAAACATCCACTTTTAAAAGCATAGCCATTAATAACTTGTGCATTTGTACATTTTCCCAAACCACCATGTTTTCCCCAGTCTACGGGTTAGCATGTATGCAGTCACTGTTAAGCTTTTAATTGCAATTTATTTATTTCTGCAGTATGTTCATTTGAATGTTTTCATTGAACATTCAGACATTTATTAGTCATTTGTTTACCATTACACAAATTTATGGAACCATTAAATGCACCGTCTCAGTGAACTGTCAGAGAAGAATTATAGTGCAGAAGAGCATATTGTATGGAATTTGTTAGAAGCTCATCCCAATACTATTAATTCTGTTTATTAGAGAACTGAGACGATTCAAGGAATCTCACACAGGCATAAAAATCTGACTTGAAAAACATACTTCCCTTCAAACTAAGAGGCTATCGTTTGGGTAAAAAAAGAAAAAAGGTTGGGGCAAGTATGTTTTTTTGTTGTAGGAACCCATTTAGAAAATGAACAAATAGCTAAATAGCTGAGAGTTTGAGTTTAATAACATACGAGGCTCTGGGTGTATAATATTCTCTTCCGGGTCTACATTTCAGAGTGGCCAATGAAACATCTTTCTGATAATTCAGTAATAACTCATTCTTAGATGTGTTCTAGGAATCCCTTTAGGCTGAAAAGTCTTTCTTAGCATTGTAGTACGTTTTTGAGCTATTTCCTTGATATTCCTGACTAATAAAATATGGTCTTTTGGAAACAAGCAAGGGAAATAAAGTTATACAATTTTAAGTAAGTCAGATTTGTATTTGAATCCCATCTCTGACTCTTCCCTGTTGTACAACCTTAGATAAGTGCCTTGAACTCTCTGGGCCTCAGAAGTCTCATCTGTATGATGTGGAGAAAAATAATATTCACTCCATATCGGAATTAGAAAACCTTACAGAAGACATGCAGAATGTTTAGAACGAGGGTCTACCCAGTAAGGACTTGGAGGAATATTAAGTGTTAAAATCATCGTTGTTCCCATTATTTCTCTTCAACATTATCTTATCGAGTGATGCCTTGGGTAGGTGATCCATGTACTGCTGTGGTTGATTTAATGCCTGATACCTACATAGCATCAAAAGACATTTCTCTAGCCCATAGTTAGAGCATGATGACAATCTAACTGAATTTCTGCTTTTCCTCAAGAGTTAAGTTAAAGCTCCTGTTCTTAATTTAAATCCTGAAGTGGGCGTTCTCTGCTGAGGTTCTGAATACTGTGGCTTAAGGCAGCATACAAGGAAAGCTGTAGTGTTTAAGTGGGGGTATCCCTCCCTGCCCACTCAGAGCCTCTAGGTCAAATCTGGAATGTTCGTGTGCTTTCTTTCTTGGTGGCGCTCCAGCCCTCACAGCTGAGCAAGGACTCAGAATCGCTGCTTCTTGCATATTCTCCCCTCCCACCGCCCGCCCTCCCATCCACTGAAGCCTGCTCTCTCTGCTAAAGAGGAAGCTATTGAGCCCTAATTCAAGAATGAGCTAACACCTTTTGGTTATAAGAGAACATCCAGAGGAGTTGAAGCTGATGAAGAGGAATGGAAATAAAAAGAATGACCGGAACTGAGTGGGGTCATCGGTTTATGTTAACATCCGGCAAATAGGCCCGAATGGCCTCTAGTCAGCATCTCAACTCAATCAGCTACATACAGCATGGGCTTCCAAATTCTCATGTCGACATGAAACACGTGTGCACGAAGCATGCCTCCGCCCTCAGCTTTCACTGTGCATCAGAAGTACGTGTGACATTCTTGGAAAAATGTTAACTGCCACCTCTAAAATCAGCAGGTCTGGCAGGTCTCAGATGGGGCTTGAGGACTTATTGGTGTTTTGATTTTAAATGTTTACAGTTTATTTTGATGCAGAGCTAGGACTGAGAACTGGCGAATTATGAAGAAGCATGTGTTGGGTGCTAACAGAGGGGGCTAATTACCGCACAAACCAGCCTCCACTATTCCAAAACAAGGTTTAGGGAGTGAGTGAGCTGATGCTCATCAGAACAGAGGATCTTCCAACAACTTATAAGAAAATTGAATCCCTTTTGAAGGATTTTACTAAAACATTTGCTCCCGTTGCTGAAATAGTGTGATCATTTCTGAAGTACTTAAAGTTACATAGCCAAAAATGATTCCTAGGCACTGTCTCACCTGACAGTTCTCATCAAGCCTGACAGATAAAGGTGTGGCCGGAGGAGGAGAGGCAGTTCTACTGGGTCGTCGGACAAGCCACAATGTATTTTGTCTATGTTTTTCAAAGGGCATTTATTTATATAAAGAACAAAGATCAATCAATGATATATTGCCCATTTTGTTCAATAACCTTTTGCCATCTTTCAGTGAGCTTCATAACTCTTTGTTCATAGAAGGACCTGTCTTTATTTGCGAAAAAATAAACAAGGTGCTGATTTACAGCCTCATCTGAATTGAACATTATACCACGCAAGGAGTTTTGAAGAGAGTGAAACAAGTGGAAGTCTGATGGCACAAGGTCAGGTGAGTATGATGGGTGTGGCAACACATCCCATCCAAGCTCCAGTAATGTTTGACAGGTGATCAAACTTGTGTGTGGTCTTGCGTTGTCATGATGGAACACAACTCCTTTACAATTAACAAGCTCTGGACGTTTCTAGATGATGGATTTGTTCAAACTGTCCAATTGCTGACAGTACACATTCGAATTGATTGTTTGGTTTCTTGGTAGGAGCTCAAAAAACACGACACCTTTAAAATCCCACCACACTGAGAGCAGAACCTTCCTCTGATGAATGTCTGCTTTCAATGTCGTTTGAGGCGAATCATCACGTTGGGACCAAGACCGTTTGTGCACCACATTGTTGTAAACAATCCACTTCTCATCACCAGTTATTAGTCGCTTCAAAAAAGGATCATTTTCCTCACGTTTAATGAGCATATTGCAGATGTTCATACGCACAGTCAAATAAACTTCTTTGAGTTCATGCGGAACCCAAATATTGAGCTTGCTTACATATCCCAGCTTCTTCAGGTGGTCGTGAACACTTGAATGATGGAAGTTCAATGTTTCTGCAACTGCTCGTGTCATGTAATTTGGGTTTGACTCAATCAATGCCTTTATTTTGTCGTCATCAACCTCGGTGGGCCTCCCTGACCGAGGAGCGTCATTGAGATCAAAATCACCAGCATGGAATTTTGTGAACCATCGTTGGCACTGACATTCATGTAGTGCATTGGCACCATAAACTTTATGCAACTTTTCACAAGCTTGATGCGCGTTCTTCCCTTTATGGAAGTAAAACAGTAAAATATGGCAAAAATGCAGTTTGGTTTTCCATCTTCAACTTGTTGTAAAATCTCCAAAACTCAACCAAATCACTCAATTTTTTTTTTTAGAATGAAGCTAGAACTGTCAGCTGTCAAATGACATAGTAATAACATAGATGCGAATGACTCTAGTACTTCCAAAAATGAACTAGCTCCATCTGTTGCAAACATGCATCATGACTTTTCCGATGATGCACTATGATAAAAGGATTTTTCAGTGATTCCAAGGATCTGTGTTCATCATAACCAACCTCAGAATCAAGTACAGATTGTTTTCAGTATGAATGTAAATGGACCAAGGTTCAAATACCATCCCTGGGTTTTCTCACCTACAAAATATGATTAATAACCTTTACTTTTAGGTATGTTACAGGGAGGAGAGATATAGCCTGTTGAATGTCTATTAATATAAAGCTCTAATGTTATTCTCTGGAAGTCCTGAATATACTTTGTTGTTTATTTGTTTGCTTGTTTTGTTTTGTTTTTTGAGAGGGGATAACCACTTTTATTACCATTAAAACCTGGTAAAGAGACTAAGCATAGAGCACCAGGTGCTCGGAAAAGGCACTAGAAATTAGCTCTGCTACTAGACAAAAGCCTGGGTGTAGTAAGACTGGAGGAAGCCAGCTGAGCCTACACAGTGAAACCCCCTTCCATGCAGACTCTTTCTGACAAGGGCAAAGCAGCACTCATTTTGACAACTGATAACTCCAGTGATGTTTTTTTGTTTTTTTCACTTGGTCAGAAGCTCTGGACACAGATGGAAGTGATGTGGAAACATCACCTTTTAATGTCCTCTTTTTAATGTAACTTCCACCTCTAAAATCAAGTGGCCTTGTAGGTCTGAGATGGGACATTTATGTCCTAGTTTGTCATGCCACATATTACAATCTCAGTAAGGGTGTGAAGTAGGCATGTTTATGAAGACTCACCAGCATTTTCCAGTAGAATAGTCAAAACCAGTCATGGGGTTGTACAGTGCAGCATAGGGAATATAGTCAATAATGTTGCAACAACTATGTAGAGTGCCAGGGGGTGCCAGACTAATAGGGGGATCCCTGCATAAGTTATATAAATGTCTAACCACTATGCTGTACACATGAAGCTAATATAAACTAATGTTGAATGTCAACTGTAACTAAAAGAAAAATATTTTTTAAAAGAATAGTCAAAACCAAATCGCTTTCTAGTTATGAACATAAACCTAAATGGATTTGCTAGTAACTCATGTAAACATCCATTCTGCATTTAGCTTTGTGATGCTCTATTTGGGGACAAATACTCATCATCACATTCAATTGACCTTTTCTATTTTGTGTTTTAGCCAATAAAGATGCTGTCTACCATGGATTTTGGTGACCAACTGTCCCAGTTTGCTTGGGACTAAAGAGGTTCCTAAGAGGTTGGATTTTTCAGGGTTAAAATCAGGACAATCCTAGACAAACCATCATACCCTATTCGGTTGGCCGCCTTATTTGTCACCCAAGTTTCACTTTAAATTCATGCACACTCAAGCCTTTCCCACCGAGTGTAATGTAACAGCTGGGGCACAATTGGGAACTAGCAACAAAGTGTGGAACTGCCGTCCGGACCACCTCCCTCACCCCCAGCATGAGCCAGAGCTCAATTAGAAAGACCAGGAATGCCACCAAATGAAACAATCCAGGACGCCTGTGTGTGTAGTTATTGCTGACAAGCATTTGTCCTTGAATATGCTTGCAAATTATTATCCAACGCCTACAGAGTCAATGATACTCATGTGTGGAAGTTCTCTGAGAACTATGAAGCCCATAGAAACGTTCTGTATTATTGGGTTGTTGGAAAAGTCATGATGCATTTTTGCAACGAAAAACATAGAAAACATACGTCATGACTTTTCCGACAACCCAGTACTAATATTACTGCAGAATACAGGTACTTGTTCTGTGAGCATTATGGTTTCATGTTATTAAGTATCTACAGTGAACTAGGTATTATTTAACATCCAAAGTATATGGTGATGCAGAAATCATCTGTTTCCAATGTGACAGGAACCAGTTGTTTAAGAAAAGTTTTACAACTGGCTTTGCTATCAGTATCTACAAAGAGAAGAGAAATGTTCACAGAGAAAGGATAAGGGCTTTTGAAATAAGTTTCCTTTAAATAGCTGAAGTGAAAGTGAAAAAGACATAACAAACCCCAGATGTTCCCAGGGCAGTGATGGGAGGGTTAATTTTATTATGGATTTCATAGCGCTGGGAAGTGTCAATTGATTAAGAGAGTTTGCAGTTGTGAGTGTTTTAGCCAGCCACCCATCTGTTTCACAGGAGTTTGTTAACACAGCTGGAAAAGATAGAGTTGCCAAAGCTTTCTTAAGCCTTTCAAGTCTCATCTTTCTTTTATTTTTCCCAGTAAAAGAGCGAAAACAATTAGAATGTCTTCTCCAAGGAACTAAGTAAGGGGGGAAAAGTCTTGTTCCTCTCTATTCCTTTGCCATGGCTGGATAGCATCCATATTTTTGGCACTATTAAAATAGAGATACAATTGTAGTTTCTAGCTGCCTTGAATATGCCTGTTAGTTGCGCTCTTCCTCTGTCTCTTTTTTAAAATGAATTAGCTTATGATGTTCAAGTATACATCACCACAATTTAGCCAGAGGTCATCATCCCCACTGAAAAACTCTCTGTGGTTGAACCTTCCCAGCCCCTCTCTCAGCTTCCAAATCAGATCTCTTGCACATGGATTGGTCCTAAGCCACACATAGTCCTAAAATGGCAATGATCAAGAAAATACGTTCTACCAATTCAAGTTCAGGGCTGTACTCATTATCCTTTTAAATTCCAATTAAGAACTGCCATGCTCCCTACGCATTACTGAGAATGATGACATAAGGGCAGGGGGAGCTGACTGCTTGCCAAGATGTTCCCGGGTGGTTTTTTAAAACAATTTGCTTGAACCAGAGAATCAGGCAGGAAAGGGCTGACATTCATGGACGGTCCTTTCAAGCCACGCATAGTGCAAGTTCTGTATTTATATTTATAGCTTCTCATTTAATTGTGCACTCACAATCACACTGTAACATAGCTATTGCTTTCTTGATGAGGACATTGAAACTCTGAAAGTTGAAGTAACTTGGCAAATGTGCAGAGCTGGTAAGTACCAGTCAAGCCTCAAGGGTTACAACATCTATTCCTTTTCGCTACATCGATTTCTTGGCCAAAGTACAGGCGCCCCCACTGAGAAGGCCTTAAGACCTTTTACATGTGATAAAGGGCATCAAACACAACTTTGCTATACTCAAGTTTAAATAATTAGGGAATTGAAAAATTCTTTGTCTTTCAGTTTTGCCATAGGAATAGGACTAACAACAGTGTCTTGGATACTCAAAATTTTGTTTTCATTTACTTAAATATAATTTATTATGAGCCTGTGATGTGCTAGGCACTACGCTGGATGCTGGACTACCAGAGCTCAGCACAATTGACATGACCTTGGCCCTCAGAAAACATAAACTTTGGTAAAATGGTTCTCAAACTTAAGTGTCAATAAAAAATAACTGAGGCTCACCTCCCATAATCATGATTCTGAATTTCTGGGATGGTGTCCAGGAGCCTGAGTTTTAATACATCTTCCAAGTGATCTGTATGTATAGATGGGTCCTCCGAGAAATACTGGGAGAGGTCAACTTTAAAGAATCATCCAGTTTACAAATTGTAATTACAAATTGTGTGATGTACCTTATAGGAACAGAACAGAATGATACAAAAGACACAGTAAAGGAGACATTGGGCTTAGACTGGGGATGAGAAGGAGGAACCCATGATATTCTTTGGAGAAGGTTGAAATTAGCCAGGTCGTGCCAGGATCAGAGAAAAAAGTGCAGCTAGAACAACAAAGGGTGATAAAATGACTGCAGGTACTCTAAAAAGCAATTGGAGTTGCTTCTTTGAAGATATAATTGTTCTCTCTGATTTGTGCCAAGAAATTAAACTTTGCATGATGAAGAAGCTGTCGTATCCACCAGTATCAAAACAAGAATGGATTAACTTCTTTAAGTCATAGACTCTGTATGGGCTTGCTCACATCCCTGGATGGGGCCACAGCTTTAGGATCTGACTTCAGCTCTTCCCAAATAATTGTGAACAGTGTCAGAAGGAAAGATCATTTACTGTGACCTACCAAGCTCAGTCCCTTCTAATCATTTTGATATGTGGATGAACTTTTCTGATAACTACTTCCTATGAGAGGAACCTGGCTGACCTTCAAGTTGCTATGATGAAGCGACTAAGAGGCCCTAAAACAAATGCTTAAGTATCCAGATGTGGGGTGAGCTCTCAGACTCTCAGACAAGCACGATTGTGTGGACCTCATGAATATGATCATTTTGTGCATCCTGGTGAGGCAGGGGGAGATCTATGCTGTGTGGAAGACCAGTCTCTACAATATAATCAGTTCCTCTGAGGTCCCAGCCAGGCTGTGTGACTGACTACACAGTGGAGATGTTGTCAGAGGCCTCAGTGGGCTCACTGTGTCCGTGGGCTTTGCATACCCCTGATATAGACTTCCTTGTGTCATGATGGTACAGTCCGGCTGAAAGCATCATTTGTATAGTTTGGAAATGATAGGCCTTCATAGCTAAGCCTCCTCAGTACGTGGTTTGGGGAGGTGCAGGACAGATTTTGAATTCTAGACACTAGGTAGAAACAGGTAACTAGATTAACTTTATAGATCAATAAGCTCTCCCCCAGCCCAAGAAAACAGAAAATAAAAACAGACTAAAAAAAAAAAGTACTTTATTCTCTTTCCTCCCTCCCTTCTTTTCTTCTTCCCTCCCTTCCTCCCGCCCTCCCTCGCTTCCTTCCTTCCTTCCTTCCTTCCTTCCTTCCTTCCTTCCTTCCTTCCTTCCTTCCTTCCTCCTGTCCTCCCTTCCTATTATGTTTCACTTAAGGAATCATTCACAGAACACCTACCATGTGCCAGTTGTCCTGCTAGCCAATGGGAAAATGTAAAATGCAGAATCCCAACTTAAGTTACCCTCACAGCCTAGTCCATAAAACAGATATGTAAACAATTCATTACATTAAAATGATATCAATGTAATAATAGAATTGTTATATCTCAAATATAATAAGTATTTACTACATGTCAAGCACAATTGAAGATGTTTTACAATAACTAACATTGAATCCTCACTTGAGTCCTAAAAGATAGTTGCTATAGAGATGCACATTTTGCAGAATAGGAAACTGAGGTACAACAGAGAAAGAAAATTGGACCAGTCCAATATTTAGTCCAGACAGTTTGATGCTAGAGCCAGCCATTGATTCGCTTTGGTGCCCTACCCCTCAAATATGAGCAGGATATAGAGGGATATAGAGGATATAGAGGAGGAAGTTATTCATGCTGCTGGGGATCAGTGAAGGCTTCAAAGGGTGGGTTCTGATCACTTGAGCATTGACTATTAGATTTGGGGTTGTGGCGGGGGAACGGAGCGTGGTGTTACCGGGATGGATAAGTGATCCTTCCTGATTTGAAGGGACACTCTCCCCTTAGTGCACATTGCCCAGGGTTGGGCCACATGGCATTCACCAAACCAATTGCTAATCTAATCAATTGGATTAACTGTGATTGAATTGGAATAATCATGACTCAATTTAATTATTGGGCAAGGAAGTGTCACCTCTCTGAGTACGAGGGAGAATAGCTACATGCTTGGTACATATACATACTGGCTTTCTGCCAGCAGGGAAGAAGACAGGGGGTAAAGCTGTTTGGGAACTGACAGGACTGTCACACTGAAACTCTGATATGGGTCAGACAATTCTGTAATAGGGTTTATGATACAACGTAAAAATGGCTATTGATGCAAATCTCTGGGTGGTATTGAGACTTTTATATTATGGTCGCAGGATAAAAGGATGAATGAGAGGACACTGCTAAGTGAAGGGGGCAGTACTTTCAAAAATGACCATAAAATATATACTAATATTTATATAGTGCTGATCTTGTGTCACACACAGTTTAAGTTATATATATATATATATATATATATATATATATATATATATATATATATATATATACAAACATACATTCTCTTTATATATCTATATCTACATCTATATCTAATTTATAATACATGTGTTACTTTAGTGAAGCCACACCATTCTTATGAGCTAGGTAATATTATTATCTCATTTTACAGATCGGCAAACTTAAGCCCAACGACGTGAAACAACTTCCTTAAAGTCTCATAGCACGCAAGAGGCAGAGCATATATTAGACCTGTTAGAGATTACGCTCTATGACACCACTGAAAAATATGCCAGTGCTTATTTTTAAACAGTATATTAAAAGCCAGGCTCCAGTCATTTAATAATTAAAGATAAATTCACCCATTTTCAACTTTAGTCAAATTTCATTTACATACGCTTACAAGGGTTGCTAAGAACATTTGCTGAAAAAAGAAAAATGTTAAGATTTTGTCTAAAATAAGTTCAAAGCCAAGGCTGTAACACATTTCACACCTTCTTCCTTCCTTGGCAGGTCTTGATAACTTCACTTAATACCAAAAGTCAACCCAGGTAAAAGGATTCTTACTCCTATTTTGACTCCAAAAAGTGGCAGAGGGCAAGTGGACAAGGATGGTTTTAGAATGTGGGGACATATTCTTAAGTCTTAGACACACAGCTATACCCTGATATTCTCATGGGGAAGTTAAACAAAACGCAGCTCTGTCAAATTCTCTGCCCAGTGCATCGCCTCTGTGGTCCTTTAGGATGTATTTTGGATCCTAAGATACGTCATTAAATGACCCAATTACCTGTCCTCCCACAGTCAATAGTTGTGACTTAAAATAGGTATTCAGAGAATGGGAACATTGCACATCTACATGTTTTTTTAGGTCATACAAAGTGAATGAATATTTTTGAACAGAAATAATAAAAAAATGGGAATGTGAATAAATGGTAATGTGCTTATTTTTAAGTTTTAGATGTTGTGATTATGAGTGATATTTCTTTTTCAGTGTCTTATATGTTACTATACTTGTGCTATGCTGATACTAACAAAAATAAATTCACATTTGTAGAAATGGGTATCAGTTGGAAAGAATTTATAGGTGGCTCTTACCGTGTGCTTATTATTTTCCAGGTACTGTGCTTTAAATGTCTTATCTCATCTGAAAAAATTAGTGTTGACATGACACAGCTACCCAGCATTTCATCTTTTATTGTCTTATCTTTATTTAAAGCCTCCTTTCCCCTGTTCTCCCGTTCCTGTCCAGCCTTATCAACAGCGCAGGTACTTCCTCTTCTCCCTAATTTTTTACATAAGAAAGCCTAAGTGGACTACCATATATTCCTGTGATAATGCCTTCTGAGGAGCCAGACCTGAATGCCATAGAAGAAAAACAATTGTTGGTTGACTTTGAGGGCAGCAGACATGTGTTTGTCCCAGATCTCTTATTCAGTGTCCCCAGCCATCTTTGATTACTTGGCCATTGGATATGAAATCTGGGAATACCGGTCCTAAGCAAATGGTTAGGAGAAGAATGACCACAGGTACCCTCCTTTTTATTTTTTTTCCTTGGAATTGTTTCATAAACAGGCATGGGCCTCCAGGTGAGAGCTACATAGGAGCAATGTGCTGGGGAAGGTGATAGAAATCCTCCAAGGACTGTACTTAGTGACAATCAGATATTTAGTGTGATGTGAACATGGGGGAGGGGGAGAGGGTTATAAACATTACCAAATTATAAATAAAAGGGAAACATCCTTGATCAACAACAAGCCCACTCTTCAAAATACTGACATTCAGTCCACAGAAACTTGAGGAGTGGGGATGGCCCGGAAAGCAGCTGTAGCATCTGAGAAAGAATACAGGATTTATTATCATAAGTATATTTCCCATTCATAGATCTGCCATTTCTGGACTATGTGATTAAAATCAGTGCCTGGCATAGACTAAAATGTATAGATTAAAAAAATAAAAGAATGACTTGGGGTATGATGGTAAATAATAGTAAAAAAGGACTACAGAATTTTTATTACAGCATGACTTTAACTATGTGAATACATGTATATATGCAAATATACAAAAGTACCATATTTCCCCATGTATAAGACACACCCTTTTTTGAAAAATTTGGGGTCTAAAAACTGGGTGCGTCTTATACAGTGGTTGTAGATTTTTTTTACTTGCATTTCCTGCAAGTGATGAGGAGTTGTATGAATTTTATGTTGAATAAAACGACTTCAATAACTTTATGTAATACATTTTTTTTCAAATTTCGGGCCCCAAAATTAAGGTGCTTCTTATACATGGGGAAATACAGTATGTTTATATATATTATGGGGATTCTATATTTCTTTAGATACAAAAACAGAGACACATTTACTAAGCTATTCATAGTGAATAGCTAATTTTAATTTTTATTCTTTACGCTATTCTATGGTTTCAAAATGTTCTGCTTTGAGCAGAGCTTTTATAATCAGAAGGAAAAAAATAGGAAAACATATATGAAAGAACCCAGGACACACACACACACACACACACACACACACACACACACACGTTACATTTCATTGTCTTCCTTTTTTCACTTTAACCATGTAAAAAATTATAAATCTTAGGGTCATTTTGAAGGTTTAGAGATATATACAAATATGCAACATACTTCATACAATTGCTAATATGGCAATCAGAATTTACTAGGTATTTAGATACCAGGATTATATCTCAGATTATTAACCAGCCTTGTAGTGACTGGATATTCTCCAAGCTTATCAGACTGTTCTTTTTGAGTTTCCTCCTTTCTCCCATGGACCTATTCAAATAATAAAAGGCAATAAAAACTATGACCTTTACTCTTCTGGCACAAATTGAAATTCTGATGAGTAGCTAAGAAACCTTCAGGTTTTACTTCATTGGTAAACATCTGGGTGAAAATCAAATATTTGGTAAAAATGCTACTATATCTATAGGTTGCCTTTGAATTCGTTGCTGGTTCCTTCCTCTCCTTTCTCACTGTATTTGGTGGTGATGCTCTCTCTTGAAGAAGTAAGATCACTCATCACTTAGTATACATTTTTGTGGTCCCATCTGTTTTGGGTTCCTGGAGCCAATTCCTGTGTGTGTGTGTGTGTGTGTGTGTGTGTGTGTGTGTGTGTGTGGTTTCCCCACACTAGTAAGCAATTCTCCAGCACCAGCAAGGTGTCCAAGAATTCAATGCAATTCTGACACTATCTGTCTGAAAGTAGCATCAGATTCCACAGGTAAAGGGCTGAGTCCCATAAGACTGCCCTCTCCTTCAGAGGCCAACCATGAGCCCAGGTTGTTACCTGTATTTCTTACTGACTGGCTTACAAATCAGAGATTCCATGACCCCCTCCTTGGATTTGATTAATTTTCTAGAATGGCTCACATTACTCAGGAAACCATTTACTCACTGGATAATGGTTTATTACAAAGGATATTAAAAGATACAAACCAAGAGCCAATGAGGAAGTACATAGGGTGAGGTCCTGAACAAAAGAACTCCTGTTCTTATGAGGCGTGGGGCCTGGCCTAGTGGCACATGGAAGTGTTCTGGTTCCCCAAACTGGAAGCTCTGACCCTCCTCCCCCCACTCTTTTTTTAGTGGAGGTTTTGTTACAAAGATTTGATTAATTAACTCATTGGCCATTGGTGATTAATTCAATCTGTAGCCTCTCTCCCCTCCCAGGAAGTCATCGGGTAGGACTGAAAGTTCCAACCTTGTGTTCATGGTGGGTTCCTCTGGCAACCAGCCCCATCCATAGGTGCCTCCCAGAAGTCACCTCATTAATGTAAACCCAGTTGTGGTGAAAAGGGGCTTGTTATTCATGACACGCATTTCAACTTTGTACCTCTGAAGTGTTTTCAGAGCTGAGGACAAGAGACAGAAGGTCACCAAAGACATTCCCATTGCTCTTGTTACTCAGGAAACTCTGAGTTTGGGAAGCTGTAAGCCAGAAAGTGTGGATAAATACCAAATATATAAGAGAAATATACTTTGGTCATCTTCATCTGAATGATCACACACACACACACACACACACACACATCTTATAAATCACAATATTGTACCACCCTTTCTCTGACCCTTGGAAATGATAAGTAAGAATTTTAATTTTTCTGTTAAAGTTATTTTTGGTCTCCCTCTTCTCTCCTCCTTAGAATTTATTCTATATACCTTACTAGCCTGCAACCTCCTAAACCACGGCTCCTGTTGCATTATGTCCCTGTTCTGGTGGCTTCCATTGCTATTAGAATAGTAAGAATGGAATGAAGACATGTTTTGTGTATTTTCAGGGTCCCAGCAAATAACAGAATAAGAGACTTTAAGGAAATGATTTCTTTTAAGGTGTGGACAAGATTAGGGAAACAATGAGGAATTAATTCTGAGGCAGCCGGAGACTAACTAACTCGCAGGGAAGATGCGTGAGCAGGAAAATGATGTTCTCAGGGCCTAGTGATGGCTGGAGCCACAGAGAAGCTCCTGACCTACAGGAGCAGTTATGGTTGGACAGGCACTGCCTGAGCAGGAAAACAGTACCTTAGCTGGTACCTTTTCCCACCTTCACATCCGCCAGTGCCTTCCATTGGCCAAGCCCAACTTGAAGCCAGAGGGCGTGGAAACCCAGGTGATGCAGTTCACAGAAGACAGCCTCCATGGGCACAGAGGCAGGCAGAGAAGGGCAGACAGTGGATCTGCAGGGTGGTCTAGTGCAGGCGTCACACCGAACAACCAGTATATCCAATATGTAATGTGCTAAAAATATTGTTTTTATCTTTTCTAATTCCATCAGCATTCTTAAAAGTCATGGCTATCTTTATACTAAAATTTGGGAAAATGAGACACATATTGACCAAATAACTTGCACATATTCTGGTCCCTGGAAATTGGCAAAGCATGGATCCAAACGGAGGTGGCATATCTGAGTTAAAAATCTACCTTTTTTGTTTTCATGAATAAAACCCTAATATTTTTGGTCTCATTCTCAAGCGTTCGAGTGCCTTTCCAGCCTCCTGAATCGGTGTCAGCTGAGCAACATGATAACTCCTGTTATGAAAACCCTGTCTTCTTTCCAGGGATTACATATATTTCTATCCATCTCTCCAAGCCTAACTCAAGTTATTCCTTCTTTGTGAAACCTTCCTAGAATGCACTAGCTGACAGGATTCCCTCTTTCACCTAAACTCTTATTACCTCTTAAATTTATGTTATTTAGCACTATTAAAAGATAAAGTGAAGCAGATTCAAAATTTTTGAGTTTATTTGCTCAAAAATTGATTCAGGTTAAGCAGCTATCATGATAACGTACCCAGGAGGAGGTAAAGACAAATTTCAATGAGTTGACCACAATTAGACATGTTTTCATAATGCAGTTGTAATTGTAGAGGTATTCTGGTAATGTTTTACCTACATATGTAAAAGGATCCAAGGTATCTTTTTAATGAGAGTTATAGTAGAGTTAGAAAATTAGCACCCAGTGGGAGACAGGAAGCTTATGATCCATGAAATAACATGAAAGGAAAAATGACATAATTTAGAATATATTGCAAACCAGGGTACTTTTATACTTGGCAATCAAGAGATACTTTCAGCTCTGTCCCTGTTTGGCTGATGCTTTCTAGGTCTTGTTGTCTAAACGGTGAGAATGTCAGAGTTCTTACTGGGGGATATTTGAACTGGTCTCTCCAGCTTTCAGGGCCTACAAAGCATTTCTTGTACCTTCTGTGATGAAGCAGCCATGGATGTAAGTGTGTGCGTCAGAATTTTTTAACAGAGCAAATTCATCACTGCATTTCTAATGAGCCAACCCTTGAAAATTGAAGACACCAGTTTCTTTCTTCCATATCCTGTTTGGTCTGCTTCAGACATACAGGCAAGTAGACATCATCTTAGCATTCACTCAATTCAACAGTGGAAAAACAACACTGTGGCATTTTAGGGCCTAAGATGTTACTATTATTCCACATACGATCTGGGCATTAAAAAAGTCTCTGTGTCCTGTCTCAAAGGTTCTTAGTCAATGTAGCAAAAAAATTCTCTACTAATGATGAACTTTAGGGAGTATTTGGAAATGCCCATCAAAAAGGTTTCATTTTTTCCCTACCAATGGGGAAAAACTGGCTTTGTCCTTTTGAACACTTCCAGTTTGACAAAATGACTTTTCACTTAAGGACAGACATAGATAACATATTTTTGTTTTTGTTTTTTTTCCTTTCAATTTTTGCTTTTATTCTCATTACAAAGCAAATTGAAAATCTCATGGACTTACTGAAAAAAAAGATCTAAGACAGAAATATGTAAATACATATCTAAAGAAATTGGATGTATAGCATACAACAAATTCAATGATTTTCAGTAAAAATGGAATTCGTGGCTTCATGGATTAATCTGTTTCATGCCAGTTTATCTAGGAATTTAGTAACTTGTAATAGTAATAATAGTGATGATCACAGCTTCTATTTTATGAAGTGTGTACCGGGTGTCAGCCATTGTGGTAAACACTTACATGTATCATCTATTATAATCATAACCTCTACCCAGTAATGTAAGCATTATCATTCCATTGTCCATCTGAAGAAAATGTGAGGCTCAAAAAGGTTAAGTAGCTTGTCCAACATTACTTAGTTTTTTAAAACAATTACAGGACTTCAACCCAGCATATATTTACTCTTGATAAATACTTGAGAAAGAATCAATCAACTTCCATGGCATAGTCAAGGCTATGTTTTAGGAAGGCAGTGATGTGTAAAATGAATTCATAAAATAGACTAGAGAAAAGGAAACCAGTTAGGAGGCTGTTCTGTTTAATCAGTCAAGAAAAAAAAGGGGTGGCATGGGGGGAATGCCAACTAGGCTTCTGCCAATGTGAGTAGAATTCAAAGGTAGGATATGAAAGTCATCATTAATGAAGCGTGGTCAACACTTATTGACTCCTAGGATATGTGGAGACAAGTGAAAAAAGAAGTCATATGTGGAACCCAAATTTTGTACCTAATGAGAATATAAGACACTTAATAGAAATATTGGGTTGCCGGAAAAGTCACAATGCATTTTTTCGATGTTTTTCATTGCAAAAATGCATCATGACTTTTCCGACAACCCAATAGTTGATTTACAAGTTAGCGTTGATTTGTTCATCTATTCAAATAATATCTTCGAGGGGCTACTCTATGTCCGGAATTTTCCTAAGATGTTTGCCAAACATCAGATACAAAACAGACAAAACTCCTGCTGTCTTTGAGCTTACGTTCTGTAACAGGTGGGAAGAGGGCAGAAGAGGAAAAAGAAACAATAATTGGATTAGTTATTTAGTAGATTTGAATGTTATAAGTGTTATGAAAAAAATAGAGCATGGTAATGAAATTTGGGGTGCAGTGGCAGGGAACAGTTGTCATTTTAAACATTTTAGGCATTAGGTTGAGAGGATATTTTAGAAAAAAATTACAGAGGTAAGGGACCTACCTCCACATAGAGACGAGATCCGGGAAAGAGATACTAGAAGTCATTTGCTTCATGGTGACAATGGATGGAGTGTGGGTGGATGAGGAAACAGAATGTGTCTCTCTTTCTCTCTTCTATCTGAAGACTGATATTTACATTATATCTACATTTAATGGCCGAAAGTTACAGGAATAGTTATGAAGGGACAACGGGAAAAGCGATATTCTTATTTAGTTATGAACAAAATATGCTTTTTAAAAATCTGATTTAAAACATCTCCTTGATTAAAAATTAGGCCCGAGAACTTTAAGTTCTAACCAAAACTTTCCAGTTTCTCCTCAAGTTTAGGAGGGAGAGCTGGCTGCCTTACATGACCCTTCTACGAACTTGTAAACTCTCATATAATAATTTTAAAAGCCAAAGGAGAAAATTGCAGTCGTAAATACAATTAAAAGTGAATTTTTCAATTTTGCCCTCTTATTCCTTACCCCTACCAGCACAATGATCATAGAATTTAATATGTAGAAAGTTCTCCGTGCCTGTCGGTTGAATTAAAATGAAGTTAACCGATGCCCAAACTTGGGGGAAGCGTATTGATGATCAGCTGACGAAAGTACTGTGGAGCAGAGCAGACCTGTGTGATGCGATATGCTAGCTTTGGCTGAGGGGATCAATCCAGCGTGGACGCCATCTGCCGATTCCAGGACCGCGATGACCTTCCCACATAGAGTAGTGTCTCCAGAGGTCACATGGTTCAGCTCCCTTCCTCCAGGCATTCAAAATTTCCAACATCAAAGCTAGGGACTATCTAACCTCTTCCAATAAAGTAGACTCTAAAATATCTTTTATATTCATGACAATATTTTATTGAACCGAGCCTCTTTTGGATGGAATTGAAGTTTATTTCTAACTGTTCCTGCTGCATGTATACATATGTAAGAGATTCTAACATTTATGTACTTTTTGACTACAACCCTGTCAGTTTGTTCTCAAAAGAAACCATCATCTACTTTCATATCACGGCTCATAAAATGCTGCACTTTCAGGATGGATTCATTTACAATAGACTTAAACTTTAATTTTTAAAATTTGATTTTTTGGTTCCCTAGAAATTTCCTCTCTTGGTTCTTTAGCAGGTGAGCCAAAGATAGCACTAGCAATCAAAGCTGGATTCTATATTAAATGAAGAGGGGGGTGGAAAAAAACCAAAAAACTGCCAGTGATATTTTTATTGAGATTTAAAATGTTTCCCCAAATGTTTTCTCTAGTCAGATAAGGGAGCCAAAGGCTATGATAGCAGCTTGTCCGGATTAAAAGGTTAGTTGTTTGCACTCTTGTTTAGTTTTGTTCTTTAATCTAGACCAGAATGTCAGGGGTCTTCTGTGAAAGAAGCAGAGGAGAGCAGAGACACAGGGTGGGGCCTGGTGGAAGACCGGCTGTGAGGTATGTGTGGGGGAGGGGATGGAAGCAGAGATCAAAGAACCATCCAGAACTCCTCAGCCTTCCATGCAGAAGAGCCTTTGGCAACTCTTTGATGTCCCATTTGCCCTCTGCCCCCAATCAGAAGTGTGCCTAGGGACTTGAGTGAGGACACATTTGGGCAGGGCCATTTTATAGGTCTGTGAGGCAGAGAGCATCTTTTGAGTCCATTCTGAAAGAGACATGCAGAAAAGATTACTGTAATTTCTGACCTACAGAAGCTTACACTCTTGTTCAGTAGACAAAACACGTACAGTTTGACCCATCAATTTTGCCAAGGTCTGCCAACAAACAACAGAAATATTTGGTTATGCCATGGTTTTGGTTTCTATCCTAGCACAGTAGCTTACTAAATCAATTATTCTCCAGCATAAAAAAGCACCTGAACACATGTCATCATTTTGCCTAGTGGGGTGTCCATGCTCAGTCATATTCGTATGTTGAACCTCTTTTTTTTCCTCTGTGATCCATTTCCGGTGTTTTATATTTTGCATTCGAAGCAGGTATGAGTTCTACACAATGTTATAGATAGATAGATAGATAGATAGATAGATAGATAGATAGATAGATAGATAGATATAGATACACACACACATTTTTTTTTTCTTTTAGTGGACAAAACAATTGTCTTACCTGTCCTCTGTACAACATGGGCTTTGGTGGGACAGCTGACTGCCAAATTAACCTAAACTTCAGAGCTCTTAAAAAGACAACTCTGAGTAAATATTACTGATAATACGGAACTAATAACTGCAAATGACAACGCAGGTAGCTGCAAGCAATTAGTTACCTTCGTGTATTGCATCTCTACACTAGAAAATTACATGTACGCAATTAAAGCAGCTTTGATTCTGAAATACAATTCAACCCCATCATTGAAATCTACTTTGAAGACAATAACAACTTGGTAATTCTAATTTTCTATCAGTTTTCAGTCTTCAGAAGAAAATGCTAAGATTATGTGTCTAGGTGCATGACGGAAAAGAGATGTATTAAGACATTGTTTCAGATAAGTGCTACAGGGATGAAGATTATAATGAACTGAACATAAAACTAAAAATACTGTATAGGAGAAACTGGTTGTAAACCATGACATATATGTTAGTATTTTTGTAAGAAAAAAAAGATACCTATGAAAGGAGGGCATTTCTTTCAAAACCGGGAAAGGTGGTAGTGGTTAAGAAATGCGTGTGGGTATTTTAACAGGATGCTTTGAACCTTAGGGTACATATACTGACTAAAAAAATCTGTGTGTATGTGTGTTATTGGGTGTATGGAGGAATGGAAGAGAAAGAAGGGGACCTGGTAGGGTTTAATGTGCATTCAATTTCAAACACAGAAATTGGGCCAAGAGGCCAATATGCTTAGATATACACTAGGATTAGTATAAGCAATCACTCTGGGGCTTTTAAGAAATGTAATAGTCTGTAAAAAGCAACATTGGGCAATCTGTAAAAATAATCAAAGGGATATAGAAAGGCTTACTTTTTATCCCAACATTTTCAGCCAATCACCGAGCATCCTTTTTGCCCCAATTACTATGGATTGAAGAGAAATGAAATGGGCAGGAGAGAAATACAGTGTTCTGGAAAAATGTGAATGGAATCTGCAAGTTAGGAGATGAAATTAGTAAATCATATTTTTTTCCTTTAAAAAAGTGATTAAGATAGAAACCATCTCAATATTAGTCAAAGCTTGGTGTATAATTAATGTGCTTTCATATTATAATACTGAATTTACAAAAGAAAAGAAAATTGAGTGTTTAAACATGTTATGCCAAGGAAGATTCAGCCAATAAAACAATAGTATTAAAATGAGCTGAATAGAAAAAAATAATCATAATATAGAATCTTAAAATTGCCCCTTAGATTTACTGTGAAAAATGGCGTGTGGGGCCTGACTTCTGAGGCCAACAGAGAACAGATGCATCAAAGTCTGGGTTATATTACACTAATCTCTTAAGGGTCTTTTATCTAATCTCTTTCTGGCCATTGCTAAGTGCCAGGGATATGAGTGCCACTATATAAATATCAGAGATTATCTAAACTGCTTAGGAGAAATCCATCTAACAGACATCAAAACCAGTCTAGGTATTGTGTAGCTTTAGTATTTTTTTTTCCAGAAACAGAGACAAAGGCAAATCAAATCTTTCCTTAATAAAGAAAGAACCAGTACGTTACCAACTTCTAAATATTTTCATTTTCATTTTACCTTCCTGCACCTATAATAGGATTTCTGAAAGTTCGATTTTTCTGAAAGCCAAGAGCAAAAGAGAATATTATGTTTACTAACTCCTGAGTTAAATAGTTTCGCAAATTAACCCTAATCTATAGGCTTGAGCACATGTTAAAAACAAAACAAAACAAAACAAAACAAAAAAACGCCAAGATGTTATGAAGTGGAGAAGTGAAGACTACTGTAAAAATCATAGTGATCTATAGATATATTCCGAAAGGTTCTGTCTCAAGGCAGTAGAAGAACCACGTGCTTAAACACATCGGCTTTGGAGTTCAGCACACAAGGGTCCAAGGACCATGTCTGTCATGTGATGATGCTAAGACCCTAACAAAGTTATTAATTACTTCTCACTCCTTGGTTTCCCTCATCTATAAAATACAGAAAATACAAACCTCACAGGGTTGTTGTGAAAACTAGTGAAGGCTGCTTATATAAAATGCTTGGCACAGTCCCTGACACCCAGTAAGCACTCAATAAAGAGCAGATGTTTTGTTTCCATTACTTGTGGCCAGTAAAATACATAAAAGATTGAAGAAAAATATAGAAAAATGGGCCTTTTGGCAAAAAAAGGACACTGTCTAACATCTCCCTGGAAAACCTAGGGGGCAAAAGTGCTGAATCAGGCATACAGTAGTAAGGAGGCAGGTGTGGTTTTAGACCTTTTCTTTATAACTCAGATCATTTCTCCTTTGTAGAACGTCAGCAGCTATATACCTATGGCTCTGTTCTGATATGATTTTCTCATGATAAAGTGTATTGATTCACTTGTGATAAAATGTGCCATCTATCTTTCATCTTTCTGTCCTAATGTCTAACAAAATGTATGAAAAACAATTGTTATTCAATAAATATTTGATCAACTGCATTCAAACACTATAATACATTTAGAGAGCTATTTCTTTGTTCGATAATCATTAGGCATTTTGGTTCCTGCAAATATGTTTATGCATTTAATTAACTTTTTCCCTTTAGTTCAGTACAGATTAAATTAATACACTGGATCCCTAAAAGCCTGCATTAAATACTATCATGACTTGACTTCTCTGGTTATGTGTAGTGGGTCCAATAATTGGATGGACTTTTGTTATATATCTCAAAAGAGTTTACTGAGGTTTGCTTATATTTGCACAGTGACTGTTCTTCCTCTAACCCATTGTAATACTTTGTTTATTCCTTGCCTAATGAGTGCACTTACTTGTTTTTCCTTTCCCATGCAGTTGCAGAATCGTGGAAGGCAGGATTATTTTACTCAATCCTTCAGTACATGGCTCAATCAATGATCCTTGTTGGATTGCAAAACCTTAGCTTCCTTCACAGGTATATATGATGTCAGAGGGCTAATAGATCACGGGAGGGGAGTTATCACTTAGTGAGGGGTGTAAATGTCTAACTATTATATCATTTTGTACACCTGAAAGTAAAAAGCAAGCAAACACACAAAAAACCTAGCTTCCTGCCTGAGTTCCTCACACTTCCATTTTTCTTCTTCTTCTTCTTTTTTAAATTAGTTTCAGGTGTACAAAACAATGTGCTAGTTAGACGCTTCACCCCTCACAAAGTGATCTGTGATCTCCCCCAATCTGTTAGCCCTCTGACATCATATATACCTGTGAAGGAAGCTAAGGTTTTGCAATCCAACAAGGATCATTGATTGAGCCCCAATCTATTGCCCTCTGCATTTTTCTTTGCTGAGCTTTCCACTCCCCTTTCTTATTAGCATGTCCTTTGAGTGAAGACAGCAAAGACTCTACCTTGTTGACATTTACTCTCCGATGGTTTCCTGGTAGAGAGAAACAGGAAGCATCGAAAGGAAAGCATATTTATCTTCAGGAACCCAAATTAGCCCAAACTGACTCCTGGTTTTCTGGACGCTTGTCTATTCTATTCAGGAGAAAATACACCAAATGACTGCCTGAAAATAATATCATATGCTTGTGACTATTTTCTGAAAACTAATCCCACAAAAGCGGTATGCTAGGTCAAATGATATGCACACTTGTAGTTTAAAATAATGTAGCCAGATTTGTTTTCCAAAATTTGTAAGAATTTCCACATTCATCACTGCTCTTGGGAAACAGTGTATGAGAGTGTTTTTTCCCACGCAATCTCATGAACACGGAAGCCTTTCCTTTATAACTCTGAGTCCCATCTTCCCATTTCTCCTTTGTAGAAGAACATCAGCAGTTGCTCTATGAATCTGTTCTAATATGATTTTCTCATCATAAAGTGTGTTGATCCACTTGTGATAAAATGTGCCATGTCTTTCATTTTTCTGTCTTAATGTCTACCAAAATGTATGAAAAACAGTTAACAGGATTTTACACTTTTGCCGACCTCAAGGGCCAAAAGTTTTACTTGAGCATCGCTTTCATTTTCATTTCGATGAATACCAACTTTCCTTGTGCCATACATTGTTCTTACTCATTTGAAGAACTATTTATATTTAAGAGTATTAATCACTTTTGTGTGTGTAAAGCAAACATTTTTCTCCCAGTTTATCATCGTTCTTTTAAACAGGTTAAGTTGCCTTTTTCCATTCAAAGTTTTTTTTGTTTCATTATTTTAAAATTTCATTTGGCATTTTATTTTCCATTATACCATTTTGTTTTCATCTTTCTTACTAAGCTTCCCTTTACTCCAAGGTTCTATACATTTATAACTTTTTGTCTTTTAATACTTTCATTTTTATGATTAGAACTTTTGTCTTAAATTTATATTTGTCTATCAGCACATTTATTTTCTTCCAATGATGATTACCTCGATATCAATTGCTAGTAAATCCATAATTTTCCCACTGATTTATAGACTAGTCATTTTTTATGGATCAAGTCGTCCTATGGATAGTAATTTTTTTTTCTGGCTTTTGAATTCAGTTCCTTGATTTAATTGTATGTGCCTGAGCAAATGCTTTATTAGTTTGACATAGCAGCTTTATGTGAAGTTTCAGTAAACAAGAAATCCTCTCACCACATTACCATTATTATGTTTTAAGACTTTTAGATAATTCTTGCATATTTTTTTTTCTCTTATGTGGACTTCAGAATCAGTTATGTGGAATTCAGAATCAAAGTCTAAAAATAATTGTAGTATTTTTTAATTTTAAGAAGTTGAAACAATGTAAATATCTATAAGTAGGAAAATGGTTGAATAATTTAGTGCTTCCAAATTATAAAATAAATTTAGATGATCTAAATTATGGAATACTATGCAGCTATAAAAAATGAGGTAGATGAAAGGTATATAGAAGTCAATATTTACATATGTAAGAAGGGTGTAAAGTATGGTAAATATAAGACATTATAAGATATTTGATGAAATTCCATATTTGTAAAAACAACATCAATGATCCCTACATATGTACTTATATATTTAAATCACCAATTAAAAAAGTAACTATGGAATAATACAAAACTTTTAGTAATGGCTTTCAGGGATGTGGACTTATGTCTGTGAAGCCTAATTATTTGACTCCAGATTCCTTCATTCATGTCTTAAATAATTAAAAAATTCAAATATCTGAAATGAAAAGAAAAATCTATTCTTGCTATATGCAAAAAAAGCAAACAACAGCAAGAAATAAGAGTTAAATCCTTCTCTAGTTTTATACTTTGCAGAATCTATATGAGGTAGAGACTCTCTCATCATGAGGTAGTTTACCCAATTGTCATCCATTGCATGCAATCCACACCATTTTTCTCTCAATTTTAGTGTAAAAATCTCAAATAATATATAATTTGAGATACCTTATAGACCAAGTTTCCCAATGTCTAGATGAAGTATCTAAAATGTTAAATGTGGCTGAGTGTAATACGCCCAGATAGGAATAAATAAGCTGTATAACTAAAACTTCAGTTGGTGTCCCTTGACTTATTCTGCTCCTTTCTTGATCCTGAAAGTCATTAGGATTCACAATTTCAATATTTAAAATACCTGTGGAGTTCTTTTACTTAAGACCTTATAATGACCACAAAGGGTTCTTTGTGGATGACTGAACTCCACATGCAAATGAGAATCGTATACAGATGACCCTTGAACAACGCAGGGGTTAGGGGCGCTTACCCCTGTGCAGTTAAAAATACAGGCATAACTTTTGACTCCCCCTAAATTTAACTACAGTCATCCTTAGCTATCCTCGGGATTTTCCAGGATGTCTGAGATGGAATTCCTAGTTGTATCTGGTCCCATAAGCCTATTTTTCTGAGGGTCATAGGATTCTTAAATGATAGATTTGGGACTGAAGTGTAAGCCTCTTAGCCCCTTGCACTATTGTCATTTTCAGTCCCCAGTCTGTGATTCTGTGACACCACCTGGTCTTTTTTTCCAGAGATCTAAATATTTAAAATAGCTGAGAGAGGTCACGTTGCGCAGCTATACTTTTCTACTAAGATGCGGTCTTCTAAAATTCCACACTATAATTCATTGTCTTTCCAATTTAACGATTTCAAAATAAGTTCTACAAATTCCAACAGAATTCAGCTGTTGGAAATTTCCCTCTACTGAAAATGTCACCCGAAGACTTTGATTTAAGACGGTGACCTTAGAAATGCTGCATTTTCCTATGTAAAATCGAAAGGGAAATGATAGAGCAAAGAGGCTTTACAAATAAGTTTTGTTTCCTTCTAGTGCTCCTTTGAACTCTTGACTCCAGACTCCTTGGAGAAAGAAACATATTTCTGGAAATGAAAGTTCTCCAGTAGGACCAAATGGCAGAACAAGATTTCTTACCTTTCCAGCTCTGTGCTAGAGGGACCACCAAGGTGAGATGTGAATTTAATCTCTGGGCATACTGTGACCTTAGCCTTTCTGCAGAAACTGTCAGCGAAGGTGCTAATGACTGCCAACTGTTATAGGAGAAACAGGTGTCCGTGCAGAATTCAGCTGAGATAACTGCTTCATTGCATTTAGAGCATTAACGCACCTTCTGCTGCCAGCAGCTACATCTACTCCAGGCGTAAGCCAGGTTGAACCAGTGATCCTCAAGGCAAAATTACCAAGCTTCACATTACCAAGCCAGTCCGTCTGGGCTCACATGGACTGGTTTACATCTCTTAGGCTATGCTCCTCTCACATTTGATTGCATTTTTCCTCTGGCTTGTGGGCTTAGCATCACCTTGCATATTTTGTCCCTCTAAGGGTGGGGAACTGTAATGGTTGATCAGATGGTCCACAGGGTAGTACATTATAGAAATAGAATCTGTTGTCTCAGTTCCACTCTTCGTCTTACACTCAGTTGCTTACATGAGATAGAGAGGTAGAGAGATGGATTTCTTGGAGCTGTTTAAAAGCCTTTTAGCTTGAATATTAAAATCCTTTAGGAACTGTCACTTTGAAGTGTTTGTACTCACAAGGCATCACTAGTTTCACCCAGATAGTTATTTTTTAAAATGTGTGTGTGTGTGTGTGTGTGTGTGTGTGTGTGTGTGTGTGTGTGTCTTTTGGATGAGTTTAACATACATTTGAGATTTCCTAATATAACCTAAATGATTTAGGAAAAACTTTCTGGTGACTTCTGCCATGGCCAATTTCATCACGAAAGGCACAGTTGGGGAAGGGTGTGTGGTGGCATGCCATTATATGGCATTCCCAGCATGCAGATATAATAGACATAATCTCAAGAGCCTAAGTAATAGTAAAACATAGTAAAATAATTAGGATTTGGAAATGTGGTAATATAATATAGTGTAAAGTAAAGTATATAGTGTAATAGTAACAGTAGCAATATTATTAATGGTATTGGTATTATTAGTATTTATTAATTTTATTATTAATGCTCTTATCATTAATATGATTAATATTATAAATAAAATGGGTAACAAAGATACAAGAGAATTTACCTTTATTTTTAATGTGGTTTATTTAGTTGGAAGTTTATAAAATTTAATTTTTTATAAAGACTTTGTTTGACCACCAGCTCACAAAATCCTAAAAAATTTAAAATCAGCTCTTGCCAGTTGGTCCAATGTGGAACCAGGATACCATTGTACCTGAGGAAGAAATAGAAACGATCATGGCAACCTGGAAAGGGTGCTGGGTTGAGAGATGGCTGACCCCAGAAGTGACTAGTGGTTAAGGGCAGTTTCAAGAGCCAGGCTGCCTGTGTGCAAAGCTCAACTTCTCTGTGGCCCTGGACAAGTTACTTAACCTCTCTGAATTCCAATTTCCTTTAGATAAAAAAGGGATTATATGGGAACCTAACTTACGTAGATATTGGGGTTTTGAATAAGATAATGTTTGTACAGTGACTTGATTTAAGCAAACAATAAGACGATGGTTATCAAATTTCAGATCAGCCAATAAATGCTGGGTAATTATGGGCAATTTATTTCCCTCACCATTTCTTGAAAAATAAGGAACTAAGTACCAAATGATTTATAAGATTCCTCTCAGTTCTCAAATTTTCAGTGATTAAGATCTAGGGCTTAAGTCAGATGGCCTAAATTCAGATCCTGCCCCTCTTCATACAAGCTTTGGAAAAGTGAACTTATCTCTGTTACACGTGATTTCTTCATCTGGAAGTCAGGAAGTTACATAAGAATTTGTTGCACAGAATCGTTTAAGGTTAAAACAAGGTGCACCCTAACAATGTCTTAACACAGTGTTTGACATATAGTGGACTCAGTAAAGCTAAGCTCTTTTATTAAAAGCACTAGTATTATTATAGCATGTAGTGGTATTCATAGCAGTGGCATTTTTAGTATGCCCTGTAGGATTAATATATAATTAATCTACTATATAATATGTTGCATATACATAGTAATAGTATTGGTATAATAACTATTATTTATTAATGTTACTTAATATTATTAACATTAGTCTTAGTATTATTAATAAAATGAAGCACAAAGGCACAAACATTTTTGTTGTTGTTATGGTGTGCCTTCCCAAGCCAAATCTCCATAAAAAGAACATGACCCATGACACCAAAATTAATAATAAAATATATAATGTAATAATAAAATAGGTAATATTATTGGATACTTTCTGGTTGTCAACCATTGTAGTAAGTGCTTCATATATAATTTAATTAACCTCTTTGAAGATCAGTTTTATTATTGAAAAAATGCTTTAATGCATATCATGCAGAGTTGTTGAAAAGATTATAAATCATTATAACACTTTCAACTCAGCGATTAGAACAAAATAGGCAATGGTAGCTAGTAATAACAATTGTAATTAATAGTAGTAGAATCTACTTTATAGGTGATGAGAATAGATTTATACTTTTTGAGAAATGTTTACCATATTGCATAGTGAATTATATATGCTAATTAATGGTAGCTGTTATATAATAAAAATAACTGATAGGCATTTCCCATGAGCATTTCCCATTTACTATCAATTTATCATTGAGAGTGGTTTGGCCGGTCAGGGTGGAGGGTCAGAGGACAATTCAGAATTCAGAACTCAAAAGTGTTTTGGGAAGAGTGTCTGCTGTGTTTGAATCTCTTCTCTTGTCCTGTGGTGGAAGAGGTGGAATGTGAGACTTTTTTCTTGAGAGGGAGGGTCCCCCAGGGTTCCTGCAGCACGAAAAGGGTTAGACATTGCCAACACTGGATTATGAGGTGTAACTATTATAAAGAAGTGTATCAGACTAGCATTGGCATGATGTGGCAAGGCTAATAAGTATTCTTTCTAGTCTAGTGGAATTCAATTAGGACACTTAGGTCTCTGGAGAGAATCTGTTGAAAGCTGTGGGTTTTTTATTGTTGTCCTTTGCTTATTTGCTGATATCATGCCTTTTGCTACTTTAAGACACTTTTTGCTTCATCTATAGTACCTCAATGTATACTGTTAACTGTAGGTGTCCAAAACAATCAAGTCTTTAGTCATCCCAGCTTTTCTGTCTTTGTGTTTGTCCATTGCACTTACTATGAATCACCTTAATCATTCCTTAAAATATCACCCCTAAGTCAGTCCATATGCCTTCTGATCTCATACTTAGCGATAAACATAGGGACATGCAATTATAAAAGAAAGTCTTTCAGGATGTTCCAGTCCTTTATTCTGTGGCCCCTCAAAGGAACAGAGTGAGCTGATCCGAAAGGCCAGATAGGAAAGGAGAGTGATCTCATTTTCTCCCTTGGCACCGGCGGCCACCTCCTTGGGAAATAATTACTTAATAAACGCAGGCTTCCCCCTCAATGGCTTCATAAAACACAGGGCCAGTTTTTCAGGACACATTCAGAATTAATGCTGCTCATACCTGAGAGCAAAGAAGCCTAAGTCGATTTGGTTCTATGGAGCCGTGTCAGGAAATCTGATTCACGGTGAAACATTGTACGCGAACACCTGAGCCTGAGTGCAAACCCAGGGTGGAGTTCTCAGCCAAGTCAGACATTGTGATTACATTCATATAAATACAAAGCTTAGGGAAAGTCCCAGGAAGATAAATCAAATTACTGTATAAGGGACACACCCACTAACATACACAAGTTGGTGGACATAGATAAATAGGAATATATGTGCGTAACACACACATAAAATTTCAACAATCCTGGTAATCAAAAATGCCAATTGAATAATAAGAATAATCCATTCTGCTCATCACATTTAAAAGGTAAAACAAATAATGCTTGATGCCCTTAAAATTATAGTGAGAAGGCTTGTTCTTAAATTTTGCATATGAGAAAGTAAATTTTAAAGGCTATTTAGAAATAGTACTCACATATCTCAATATATATAATATATTCTTTGATGCAGTAATTTCTCATTTGTGACCCGTGCTTGAGAAATGTACAGAAACACATGACTGCAAAATTTATAACAATAAAAAAATTGAAAACTATCTACAAATCCAACATTAAATAGCAATGAAAATGTTTTTGAAGACATTTGTATAATATGTAAATTACTCAGGGTAAAATAATAAGGGTGACAATGATATAGAGAGCTTCACGACATTAGCTCTATTAAATCATGTGAAGTAATACACAAGAATGAACTTATTTCTTGCGAATGGGATTATGAGTCATTTTTATTTGAGTTATTTCTTTAATGATCTCCATAGAGTATATAATCAGGAAAATGAAAGTGATTTAAAAATGGGCACTTCCTACTCATCTGGAAAACATCCTGAAGTAAAGATGTGTAGAAAGACTCAATAGAGAGAACTAAGGACTTAAAAGGATATAAAATATTGGAGTAAATTGGGTTGACTTCTCCTGAATTGAAATATCTTTTTTGTTCATTAATGGCAAAATTGCTTTCTAAAAGAATACTTTCAGTTTCCAATATATAGAGAGCTCAGTTTGAGGCACATAGAGTCTAAGGGAACAAAATTTAAATAAGAAGAAAAGATGTCATTTTTAAGCCGGGTGGTTTCAAATGGATTTGGCACAACTGAAAAACGTGTCTTTGAAATGTGTTTAGTATTTCCAGATAAGGAAGAACTGTCGCCTCACAACTGTGAGTCACTGCACATCTGGTCTTTCTGCCTTGGGACAAAAAGTGCAGTGGGAAAAGAAAGACATTCAAAGAGAATGGGCATTGCTTTGCAAACAAATCTCAGATTTCTTTTTTCTTCTTCATGCTTACCATGTTTGAAAAAAAACTCATAAATCACGTTTCTCCTCTCGTGGGAACTTAGCATTGCACCCTGACATGGGATTACTGTTGATTTCCTCCTCAGCCCGCCCTCCATGGGGGGATTGTTAGGCTTTGGGTCATCTGTGATGTCAGTAACGTGAACTCACGCAATGAACCAGCTTCATCTCAGTTTCTTTGAAGGCTCCTCTGACTTTTTAAAGTGCTATCATCTAGGACTGGGCACCTTTCTTGCAGTTGAAATGCCACAATTTAGACCAGCTAACTTTTAAAAACAAAGAAATAAACAAAAAGCTCAGAGCAGCAGTTTTATATCAATAGGAGTTATCAGATTAGTTAAGATTTAGGGTTTTTAAATTCATTTTTATATATTTTTTTTTAGTAATAGGCACTCTTTTTCCTACGACCTATGCAACATTTGAAATGGCTTGCTGCCTGGGCTGGAAATGTTCAGTGTACTCAGGGTAATGGGATCTGTTGGCACAGGGAGAAGGCAAGTGGGGTGGAATGGAGAGCCTGAAGAATGGATTTATTCTCTCCTTCTTAATCCCATCTTCCTTCTTCCCTGTCTACTCTTGGGTGCCTCATACATACATCTTACCTTTGCCCAGCTGTATATCTACTCGTTTCAGAAACAATTGTTTTCTTCTCTTGGGACTTTCACAATGAAACAACATAGCTTGTCTTTCAAAAAAGTGAAAAATATGACTTTTCTAATTGTCATTTTTTCCTTACCTTCCTTCCTTTCTTTCTTTTTTGAATCACATATTAATGAACTCCTACTGTATACCTTGTCAAAGAGCTAGATGCTAGGAATATAAGAGAGGGAGGGAAATTATATAATCATATTATAAGTTTAGTATGAAGAATGAGGCGGGAAAAGATGAGGTTAAATACAGAAAGTCCAGATGGGATTTCTTTGTAAAAACCCAAGCAAGAGATGACTGTGGTCTAAACAGTAGAGGTAGGATAACTCATGAATGGATATAAAAAGTATTTAAAAGATAAAATCATGATGACTTGATAATTGATCGTAGGTATTGGGAAAAGGTAAAAAAAGGCAAGAATGAAGATGGGGAAGGTTATGGCTTAAGCAACAGAAAGATGGATGAATGGCATTCACTGAAATTTAGAACACAGGTGAAGTGCAGTTCGTGGGCAGTAAGAATATGAGTTCAGTTTTGGGAATATTGAGTATGAGATTTTTATCAGATGTCCAAATAGAGCTATCTAATATGAAATTAAATATAAAGGTCTGATGGTTAGGAGAGAGATCTGAACTATAAACATAACTTTAGAAACATAAACATGATTGAAGTCAAAGGAATATATGAAATTACCTAAGGAGAATATATCAATTGAGAAAGGGGCCTAGGAGAGAACTCTGAGAGTCACCAGGGCAAAATTTCATTTAAAGGAGACATTAAGTGCCCACGAGGCTGTTCATATGACCTTGTCAGATTCAGTTCAGTGGTAGAGCAGAAGAACCCAAATAGTAGGATGTTGTGAACCAAGGAGCCCAATAAGCTGTAGGCTCTCCATCAATTGATTCATGTGCATTTTTTTTTGAGGGGGGAAAGTTAATTATAATAAACTGAGTTCTTTAAGTTGTAGGGGAGGTTGGAAAATGCCATTTGTACTTGACAGCAAAAATATCATACTCTTCTTTTCAATTATGATTTGTTAAAAGGAAGTCGTTTTAATTCTTTGGATATCTCCGGTAGCACAACCTGGTGAGGGGAACAGATTAGATAATTCAGAATTTTACTGTGCCTCTCAGCGTGGGCATTTGCTAAATTTCACATTGTATAAAAATCATTTGTTCCTGAAGCTCTGAATAGGACAGAAAGAAATTTTTTTCTTTCTATTAGTGATGAGATAAGTGGTGTTCTCCAGCAGAAATAAAATATTTCATTCTGAAGTGCAATGAACAATGTGGAGTTTACTCTAACAGAATAAATCTATTCAGTCGCTGGAGATTGACAAAGATTAGTAAACAAAACAAAACACACAAATAGATTCCCACCCATAAATCTTAAGAAACACAGTGCTTCTCAAAGAAGAAAAACAATTCACTGGTTATTTGTTCTTCTTCTTTGAATAATAAATATTAATACAATATGGCTGAAGTAAATTACAGTATTTAGTTTTCCCAAAGACGGTGTGGGAATACATGGTTGTATGGAGAGCACAGCCAGCTGTTTCCTCAGGATAGAAATATTCCGAAAGTAATTTTAAAATGCTTCTGCTTTTACACAGGAAGATTTTGGAGGCAGGCTCACTTTATGACTACTTTTGAAATTTCATGGATATTGAAATCATTCCAAAATTGACTGTAAGATTTCAAAGAGGAACATTTACATCCCTTATTGAATTTAGAGGCTGTCATTCTTTAAAATATTGGTTGATGACCCAGAAAAAAGGAAGATAGTCCCTTTTTCTTTGCTTATACGATGGATTTTATCCAAAAATCTCAAAGTACTTTACACAAATTAACTCACAGTCCAGGCCCTTTAATATTTTGATGTGGATTAATGAGACTCCTATTCCACATATGGTAACATGGAGTTTCTGGAAACCCTGGATGAAGCGAATGAGACATGACATAGCTGCCAGCAAGTTTGCAGATGAGCCAAGAATAGCAAACAAGATTTCTACTTTACTGTTTTAACCACCAGACACACAAAAATTCATAGATATTAAATAATTAAAACAACAGACTGAAACATGGGCTAGAAGGAAAACTTCTTTACTCCAAGTCTGCCTGTGTATGAACTTGAACAAATCTCCTAATTCTGATGGTCTTGGTGGTCTCGTTTTTCCATCGGGGGTGAACAGATTTCTAAGATTCCTTCTAGGTCTGATATTCTAATTCTCTGTGGACTTTACTGTGGAAAAGGGGTCTTGAATGAGAATAAGAATGGTTCAGAATATTTGTGGAAATAGCATGGCAGGACATTCCTGTGTGTTTCTTCATTCTTCTTGGCAATAGTCACTGAATTCTGCCTCTTCCTCAGTACCCCTCAAGATTAGCTCTTGTTTCTTTTAAATCACTAGTTCCCTAACTCCTTTCCAACAAAGTCAGTTACAAGTACAGCCAGCTTTGATATCCTCTAGATCATTATATAATTAGCCTCTCCATCCTTTTCTCCAGGGATAAAAAACATAGATAAATAAAAACAGAGTGATTAAGCATGCAGGTTCTGGAATCATATTCACTAGGAATAAAACATAGCTCTGCAATTTATTTGGTGTGTCACTTGGGACAAAACTTCATCCATCCAAGTTCCAGTTTCCTCATCTCTGAAATGGGGACGATAATGTACTACTACTAACAAAGTTTTGTGTGAATTAAATAAATATAAAGAATTCGTCACAATATCTGATACATAGTAAATAGACTCGCTTCTCCTTTTTTGTCCTTCTCTTTCTTTTTAGCAGTCTTACCTGTTTATCTTTTTGATAGATTACCCCCCCCCCCACCAGACTCCATGCCGTGCCATTCTTTGTATCACAGGCTGGAAGCCTTGGAGCTACACTTCCCAGAATCCATTGCCACCAGTCTTCCGTCTTAAATTCCTTCAATGAGATATATTTGCATGAGGTTTTGAAGGCAGAAAAGAATTGTAAGTTAATGTAACTCCTCCTCTTAGGGGCAGGAAGGTGCATGAGGTTTGGTATTTGACAAATGCGAGGTTTTGTCGGTAGCTTTAATGAAACCCTTTGAGAATTAGCATTTTGGTGCCATAGGTAGCTGAGATCATTGGCAGTGGTCTGAAACAATTTCTGTATTTTAATTTTTTGAAAGAAAACAGTATTTTCACTTACATTTCACTTCATATCCTGTGGGTTTGTAAGCACCCAGTTCCCGGAGTTAAATGCCTTCCAGTTTGAGTGGCTTCTGTTTTCATGTGTGATCACTGGCTGATACACATTTCCTTTTTGCTTCTTGAAGTCTATCATAGATAACTGCATCAGAAAGGGAGGAAGGACCATAATAGTAATAATAATAAATGTTAACTTTCAGGTCTGTACTCAAATGGCATCTTCTTAATGAGTGTTTCCTGACTACTCCATCTAAACTTTCAACCCTGCTCCCGTTGTCCTGCTCTTTGGAAATCTCCTTAACATTTTTTCATGATTTTAAAATAATAGTGATCTCACTTGTTTATTTTGCTTATTATATTTATTTCTTGGAAATCAGTAAGTTCAGAAAGCTGAATATTTTTTACCATTTACTTGATTGTTGGATCTTCAGCTCTTCAAAAAGTATCTGGAATGTAGTAAGTAGGTGCTCAATAAATAGAGGTTGAATTCATAAATGAATTGGGCACTTATTGTGCACCAGGTTTTATTCTAAGTGATAGATACAGATGATATAGATATAGATATATAGATATAGATATATCTTATCTTATTTAAATTTTCTAAAAATCCTATCCATTGGCCATTATTATTATGCCCAGTTTACAAGAGCAAAGACTTTAAGGCACAATAGCAGTGGAGCAAAGCTTTGAACTCAGACTGGCTTCCATACCTATGTCGCTGACCATGATACCACATTGAATACTTGCTCTTTTTCTGGTATTGGACTAGGTACTTGATATCATCTCGAAATCTCATAAAGATACCATTTGGTATATATGTTTATTTGATTTATAAAATGAGAAAATTGAGCTTTGTAAAAGTTAAGCAATTTTTACAAAGTAATACAGTGACTCAACGGCACAGCTCAAATCCTCACCCAGGTCTGTCTGCCACTAAAGTCCCAGGACCCTGCATCTTACCAAACTAGGGAACATTTTCAAAGAACTTGGCTCTTGAATTCAGATAAAACATATCAAAAAAAGTTACATTATATATACTGCCCATGAGTAAAACCAAAGGCATAAGTTTAAATCTGCATATACTTGTATTAGAACAGACAGGTTTAGTACAAGGGAGGTTTATTTGTCAGATGTCAATATAATTTTGGTTGTAGCATATTAGTTTATTAAGCAATAACTGTTTCCTGGGTGTGAGCCTATTTAGCTTATTATAATAGGACGTTGTATATACCAATCCCAAAGCTCAGCAGAAGCAAAACAGCTGCTTAATATGAGACATTTTTATAGGATGAATGAACATCCTAGCTCATATTATTTTGGAAAGGGCAATTTTATGAAACCACATTTCAGAAAGCAAGTTGGGCCCTGCCTACTCTTCTTTGTTAGGCAAAAAAAAAAAAAGAAACCCGAAAAAATAAAAACAAAAAAAAACCCATAAGATGGTGCAGTCAGCAGTAGCTTCTAGAACATATCTGGGTATGATGTTTCTTTAGAAGACACCCTGCCCTCCATTAAGTAATCATATAAAAATAGGAGAAAGAGTTTAGCAAAAAGAGGGATAAGATACTTGAAGTAGACACTGTAATTTCGTGTGTGTGTGTGTGTGTGTGTGTGTGTGTGTGTGTGTGTGTGTGTGTTGGGAGACTTATTATTCAAAGCAACCTCTGCAGCTGGATGTTCATTGACTGCAGTCACCCAGTTGCATCCAAGAAGCGGATGCGATTCGGAAATGAGCTATCCTTTCCACTGTTCCATCCCCTCCCAAATACCCAAGATTTTAACACTCCAGTTATTAGAACATGCCAACTTGGAACTCGTGGGAAATAATTTTTTTTTCTTTATTAAACGTACATATACCTCCTTCTTCACTTTGCAGCCTTAATCTAATACAGTAGGCTTTTCAACCATCCCATGTAATGTTTACTTCTGTCATTCTGCCATGATCATGTTTTTAGCTTGAGGAGTGCTTCGTTGGCAGGAATAAAAGAATTTCAATATATAAGAGAAGATTTTTTCATCTGTATAATAATACTGTTGTCAAATGTGGTCATGTCTTTGGGAGGTTTTATGTAATGGAAAATTGAAGTCATTAAGAACATAAAATATAGTTTAGTATCTGGAAGTATAGAAAGAATCCTCGACTGGGAATCAGAGGACCTGATTCCTGACCTTGTTGGTTCCACTCATTAACGGTGTAACCTCAGATAATTCGTTTAACCTTTCTGGTCTTTGGGGAGTCTTCTATAAAAGATAGAGACTTGGAAGTTCTAAAAGTAGATTATTTTATGTCACCTCAATAGGAAAAACACATAGTCAAATAAAAAAATCTCAAGATTAGACAAATTTAAAAGATTTTTAGCAAGTCAGATTTTTATGTAAGTCTCCAGAATGGTTTCTTCCTTTCTTCCTTCCTTCCTTTCTTTCTTTTTCTTTCTTTCTTTCTCTCTTTTTTTTCTTTCTTCATTCATGCCAGGCCAATGATGACTAAATGAAACCAAGGATAGGACAACTTATCTAACTTAGTAAATGATAATAATGGTAGTAATAATAATAATAATATCTGAGCTTAATTATGAGGACAGCTTAGTAAAATCAAATGAATTTAGGGTTTATAGGTTGTTGTACCCTCCTCTCATTTATAACTATAAACAGGCTTCAGGATGCAGGCCCATTTATTTACCTGTGGGAATTGATAACTAAAACCTTTATTTGTTCTTGTACAAAACTAGCCATCCTAATGATGGGATAAAATTTAACAAGCCAGGCCAAAGTGAATGGTGCATAGGATGTTCCCCTACTGGAACAGAATGTTAGCCGAGGCAAATTTGTGGGATTCTGGAATTATATTAACTTTTTTTAATGCAAATCAATTGTATTTATATAATAGTTTGGTAAACCTGACTATATAATGGCTTTGAGATGCAAATGGTTTGTGTGTCTCTGACAAGGTGAGTTACAATTTGTCTATTCCTTAATGGTTTCTGCCGCATCCAGCAGGCGTGGTGGGTTTGAGCTCAGAGAAATAGCTAAAGGAATAGATGGCAAGAAAAACAAGCACTGTATGTACTATGCTTTTTGTAAATTGGCCTTTTTGAATTTGTGAAATAGCTTGGAACAAATAGGTGGCATGTAATACTGAAATGTCTTCTCATGCTTTGGCATTAAGGCTCTTCCAAGGTTCCCAATTGGTGACAATCACAGGGTGTGTTTGCACAATGTAGACTTTGGTAGACTTTCTTCAGAGAGAAACTTTGGGTGGTTTCCCAGGTTTGATTTTTTTTTTAATCACTAAAATATGTTTTTGACTTGATGCAAATTAACTTGTGTTATTGTGCTACAATTAAATGTGTACCGCGTGGCCATTACTTTCCTGCTCTTTGAAAAACATTTTCATTTGTTTATTCTTTCTCTGTAACGCAGAGGTAACCCAATCCACGTTGGAACAAGGCTTTCTGAGACATGGATGTAATTGGGTGGTGAAGTGGAGTCATCATTACTCCCATGACCTCTCCCACTTTCACCTCCTCCCTTGTGCATTCATTTCATCATAGCGGTAGGAACGCAAAACAATACAATCAGTTACGTGTTAGCAACCTCAAAGGCCTAGGCACTACACTTTTCAAATCTAGATGGGCAACATGAAAATGGGCTGACTTAAGGGTTCCTAACATTTACCAACATCCCGCAATAATACAAAAATACTATAACCCTTGTAAAACAGTCAAGGATAATTTTTTTTTTTAGGAACACATTTTTAAATGATTTGAGAAATCTTGCGATAAATCCCAAAGGAAACCTACAAATAAAGATGTTATTTAAATGATTCAAATAGGTCTGTAACTTCACTTGCATTGGGTTTATTTTATATTATTTTGTATCATCAGCTTTGCTTACACCAAAATATGCCTGAGGACTAACTCAAGGAAACAATAACCGAGATAGATGTACTAGGGTGTGTTCTTAGCCTTTGTGGGTGTTTTTAGAGGAACACAGTGGGAAGTGAGAGAAAGAATCGCCTAACAGAGACTCTTCAGTGGGTTATCCATCATATTTGTGTTATTTTTTGCTTCAAATACTATCTTTAATTTTACCCCATACAACGAACTCAACACAACAGCTAAATTCTTCATGGACATGTAACCTCAGGCAGGCTTCTTTCTATTATAGATTGAGGTCACACAAGGGAAGAAGGACTATTTGTGGGTGGACTTCAGAGAGGCCATAATCTCTCTGATTAGTTTGTAAAATTTGAAGCACATGAGCATTGTTGCGGGGAGACAGCTCAGGGTTATACTAGTCCTCAAACATATAACTTCGGAAAGTTTAAGAACTCCTGCTTAGATAGAAGTGCCTACCTGGTTCATGGTTCCCAGTTTTCCATGTTGCATTTCTTCTTTGTGCCTCATCATGCAAGTCATTTAGAGAATATCCGGTACAAGTACGTTGAGAAATGTGAGTGACAAGGCAAAGAAAATCAGCTACTCAGTGTGAAGGCATGTACACTGCTATCTGCCCAGACCTGTGGCTTTTCCCATCTCTCTCCTTGTAGAAAACTCTCCAGGACACAAAGAAAGTAGAGAAAGATTCAGTGGTTCCCATGACAGAGCTCTCTCCCTTCCACATATGTTCAGTTTTCAGAGCCCCTGACCAAAGGGAGAAAGGCGGTGCCAGAGCACTCATGCTCCCCTAACCTATCAAAATGCCAAGGGCTCCTGACGTCATCAGTCAAGCTTCAACTACAGCAGCATTCTTGAGACAATATGGTCTCAAATCTCACTCTTTTCCGGTAGCTTTCCCCTCGCTTTCTTGGAGGGTAGTTTTCCTCTATATGCACCAAAGAGTCTGAGAGAATCGATTCTTATAAACACATAATTTGACGCGGGCGATCATCCAGGTCAGTTTCAATGATTGAACTGATGCCATGTATATACATAGCTTAAGATGTGTCCAAACATCAAGGTCACGTCACAGTTGGCTCTTCAGGACCATTTTCCTAACAGACTTGGGTCCAGCAAACCATTGACTGTGCTGGTCTTTCGCATAAACATCTGGCTTTTGCCATGGTGTCTTTATGTACCATTTTTCCTATTATAAGTGCTCTTTTGTGCCAATCTCTCCCACTAAATAATATACCTCAAATTTTATTTCTACATCTTCTGGGTGGCAGTTGTATCATTGAGAAAAAAGCAGCACAAGAGTAGAGCATAATTTGTTCCAATATTTTGTTTCAGCAACCCTTTCTATCCTTCAGATGAAATATTACATGGGGGCCCCAAAAATGAGTTAAATAATTTTTTAAAGTAGCTTTGTTTTAAGGATACAGTGGCTCCCTAGTGGGTGAGAGTGGGGAGCTGAAGTTAGGGCTCTGGGGAACCCAGTTGGAAAAAAAATATTAGCAGATATTCTCTAAGGTTTTGATTATGATATCTGTAAATTACATTTGAATACTTCAGCAGATGCTATGTGGAAAAACATGTGTATTATTTAGTGTAGCCTGTAACCCAGATGCTTCTAGTACTTCGTAAAGGATGCACAATCCAGAGGCCATTGATGAATGTGCTCATCGGGAATGCACAGTCCAGAGCTGGGGATCCTGGCCCCCAGGAAGCCCATCCTCCAGAGGCAGTGACTTCACTTATTTGTTACTTTCATCTGGATCGATCACTGTTACTTTGATAATTAGTATACTGGCTGTCAGAACTGAAGCATTTATAAGTGAAAATTGTCAATTGTTGACACAGATGATTAATGTTAAAAATGGGTTCCTTATTAGGGAAATTAAAACTCTTCAATGTATATGTATTGGTTAAAATATTGAGAGGAGACTTCCGACACATGCATGAACTATAAGAATTCAGGGAGGGTTTAGAGCCTATACCCTTTGCAAGATGTCCTAATCGAAATCCCCAAAGACCCCTTTGTCCAGCCTTGGGTTCTTCAGGATTCCAGCGGTTTGATTCAGCTGTAATGGTGACACAATCCTAGCTTGGGAGTGTTGATATGTCTGCTTCTAGAATATTGCTGTGTCTTCCTCAAATGAACGTTTCTTGTAATTTGTGAAAACAGTGTCTAAAAGAAAAGGACAGGGAGCTGAGACTTCCTTGAGCCAACAGAACAGGTGGTATGAACAACTTGCGTTTTTGCTTTCTAAGCATTGTTTTGTATGCTTTTCGTTGGTCTGTGTGGTGGAATTTAGGCTGAGATCTCGTTTCATTTTAACTGGTATCAATGCTAGAGGTGGAGTGGTTAGCTCTGACTCACCTCAAAGTTCATTGTTGGTCACTGGTAGAGACCAAATTGTTATTCGTACCCAAGGCGGCTGAAGTCCATTTTCCATCGTCTCTTACTGCTCGAAACTTCTTTGATTTGAAGAATAAGACGACAGTGGTCTCAGTATTTATATACCCCCAAAATGACATTATTTAACTTTGACCCTGATTTAATGATCATTTACAATATGTCTGTGATTTTCCTGAAATAACTTGTTTTTGTGCCGAGTACTTCCGCTGACAACTACCTTAAATTCTTTTTCTAGTTTAATTAAGAAATAATTGACATACATCACTGTTTAAGATACACAGCATAATGGTTTGATTTACATACAGAGAGTACCAAAAAAATGTATACACGTTTTAAGAAAGGAAAAATTTATGCTGATGGTAACCACTTTGAGCACCTCTTGCAGAAGTCAAACGTGACTTGTATTCATCTTTTGTTATTGGTATATATTGAGTATTACAATTTTAATATAGTTTTTTCTTTCTTAAACTGTGTATACTTTTTTTGGCACCCTCTGTATACTGTAAAAAGTAACCACAAGAGGTTGTTAATATCCACCATCTAATATAGATAAAATAAAAAGAAAGAAACATTTTGTTCTCCTGTGATGAGAACTCTTAGGATTTACTCTGTTAAGAACTTTCTTATATATCACACAGCAGTGGCAACCATCATGTTGTACATTGCATCCCTGGGACTTATTATCTTGTAAGTGGAAGTTTGTACCTTTTGAAATCCTTCTTCCAACTCCCCTTTTCTCCCACCATCTGCCTCTGGTAACCACAAGTCTGATCTGTTTTAAGTATTTTTTTTTAATTCCACATATAGGAAGATCATGCAGCATTTGTCTTTCGCTGACAGCTACTTTGAAGCATTTATGAGATGCTATTTACTCCAGAAGAAAAATATGTGCTCTCTTTCCTTAATAACTTTAGCATTTTATTGGTGAGATAAGATATTTATACAGAAAAATTACTTGTAAAATATAAGGAGGTATATAATAAATGAACAAAAAGATAAGAAAACAAGTACAATAATGATTCAAAGAGAGATAAATCTGTGACTATTGACACAGAAGATACGAATATTGAAGCAGGTCCATTCCATGGCTGAGATTTAAACAGAGTTTATCCCAGGCAGGAAATCACTCCAACTAGCCTTTGGGAAAAAGATGGGTTAGTTTGACTCATGAAGTATGCTGAAATGCAGGCTCAAGAGCTCAGATTCTAAAGTATTTGGGTATATGTTTTTCTCCAGTAAAGCCCTTTCATTCTAGATGGGATGCAACCTAAAACTTTTTGAAAGGGTAGCAACCCAGCTCCAGTAGAGTGTTACAGGTGATAAATTATGCTTCTATGAGATTTGCTAGATGGAAAAGACGTGTCTACACACTACAAGAGCTGGCAGGAAGTTAGCCCTCTTCTTTCCCTTTTCAGATACCTGCTAGGAAATGGGTTTGGGTCATTTTCCTAGAAAAAAAAGTACATGGTAGGATTTTGAAATTGACCTGGCCAGTATTTCCCCAAAATAGTAAACCAGCATTGAAATTAATGAAGGGTCAGAGGCTAGAACGCCAAAGCATCCTCCCCTGAAAGACATTGCGATTTCATATGTTTGCAAAGCTCGCTTCTCTCTCCTCCCTGAAACCCATCTCCTCCTTTCACCTCTCCCTAATCTGTTTTCCTCTCTCATTAATCAGAAAAGTCTGATGCTGCCTTACCTAGATGGGCAAGGTTGTAAATTCTTCCGTGTTGCAATCAAACGTGCAAAGAAAAGTCGACTTCCTTATTTCTCTCTAACTGCTTTGATCTCCTTCATGAACTTCCATTTTATTATGTAGATGACTTGGAGAGAGAAATTGATTTCAGGTAGATTTATCCCAGCTAGATAGTCTCACTGTGATTTAAAAACACAAACTATTCTTCTGCTAATGTAATTTAGGAGATACATCATCATCCGAGTTTTGTCGGGTCCTCTCTTTCTCTCCAAGAGGGCAATTAAGATTTGGGGGAGAGGGTAATTTAGATGGTCTCATAGCAACTAACACAGTTGGGTTAGTTGGAACCTTTGGGAAGCAGATACTGAAACACAGTAAGAGTTCAAGGGATGTATTGCAATGCAAGACCTGTGAAAAGTAGAAGGGGGGCTGAAAAGGGAAAGCCTTCAGACTCCAGGGGTGGTACCTGTGAAAGGAAGGATTGGTGGTGAGGGACAGGACTGGCCAGGCTGACTATAATGCAGATCTGACAGAGGCTTTCCAATCCAAGCTCTCCAGGAGAAGTTGATTGTTATAAGGGTCTCGTGTTGGGCAGAAATACCAAGCCCTAGAACCTCTGCTGTATTCAGTCATTGTAAGAGGCTACCAAGGAAGCAAGTGCTCTTTTCTCGAAAGGTGGGTGATACTGAAGGCATTAGGGAAGCTGTCAGCTGACTGTGCTCTGGGCAACTGGAGAGTTCTGTCTCGAATGGAGATCTGAGCAGTGTGTTTTCATCGTGACCACTCGTTCCTTGGATTCTTGAATTTTTACTGGTCTCTGTCTCAGCTGTCTTTTTTCTTGACAGATGACACTGCCAAGGGGCAGATAATGCCATTCCTAAGGAGTCTGTTACTTTATCTTAAGGCTGGCATAGCTCAGGATCTTTTCTTCCCTGTCTTGGTCTGGGCTTCTTTAGGATCCCTGGAAACTTGGCCACACTTGGCTTTTAGTATGCTATGACACCCTCCGGCAAGATCCCCAGGGAGCTCTCAAATAAAGTTTCCATGCCCTCATGGGAATACATTATACATAAAAACTGACAGCAGCAGAGCTGCCACTTAAAATACAGAATGCCACATCAAATTTGAATTTGAACATTCTTTTTTTTTTCTTTTTTCTTTTTTTTTTTTTAGCTGAGCCATCCTGCCACCTGTTGACAGCTCAGCTCGGGCTGGGTATTGAACCGCTGTTGCTCAGAGCTCAAACTCTGAATTTGAACATTCTTATAGTGCAAGCCTGTCCCAAATATTACATGAGATATTTATACCAAACAAACAAACAAAAAAACAAAATACCAACCCAAACTGACAAATGGAAAACAAATTCATTTATTGATCCCAAACTCAAATGCAGTTGGGTGCCCTATATTTTTATTTGCTAGATCTGGCAGCTCTGGAGAGCAGCGCTGTATCGCTAAGCTCAGATTCTCTCCTTACCTAATCACAGTGAATCATCCTAGTCGGTGTAATACCTCTGGGTTGTTGAGAGAATAGCTTGGCAGGAGAGAGCCTTCCAGTGTTTAGAAGGACATAGAGCAAAAGCTCTGTGACCACTGACATGACCCGCAACCTAGCTAGCCTATTTTCCGTCTCAGATTTTGGTCCGCACAAGGGGCATGGGACACACTTCTGATCACCTGCTGCCCTTTTGTTCTCCCCCCGCCCCTTCACACCACTGCACACCACGGATTGGAATCAGAAAGCGTGGCTTTGGGCTCCCTAATTCCTATTTGTCATAATCTATTTCCCCTTATACCTGTCACTAGCATGGGGTGAAGGAGCCTGCCTTTTGCTAAGTTCAAAAGAAACCTGAAAAAAAACCACATCAACAACAATAAAAATGAGTGAGAAAATCCTGTCTTACTCAATAAAGTCCAGTAATTATTATTTGTACTAAAGAGATCAAGACTATCAATTTTCATTCATTTATTCACTCACTCCATAGGTATTTATTAGGTGAATACTACGTGCCAGGCATTCTTCCACTTGATGAGATAGAGCAGTAAACAAAATACAAAGTCACTCTTCTCATGTAGCTTAGAGTCTAGAAAAATTAAAACTCAGAGCTGATGGAGACACCGGTATTCCAGCCAGCAGTCTGGTGTAACTAGACTCATGGTTCTACTTTGGTGGTAGAAGATTATAAGAAAACATCATGGCAAGGTGGGGCGGGGCCTGGGGACATAAAAAATGTAGAGATTTGGTACTTGGGAAAACATATGATTGTTCCAGAGAAATAACCTCTCTATGTGTGTAACATCAAATCCTTTGTGTTCAAATAGCAACCCCAAGGTATGGTTAAAAAAAAAAAGTGGGGGGGGGTGGAGGAGGGAGTTATACAAAAAATAGGAATAGAAAGGGATCAAGAATGTCAAAGAACACAGAGGAATTAGAATCCTTGTTGGAAATAAAGCTTTCAATAATTGTATTATTATAGATGCCACTTAAAGTCCTCGGAGACATAAACAATCTGGCAGAATTTCGAGCGTGTTGTTCTTTGTTTTGATTCAATTTTCCATTAATTTATGAAGCAACTACTTGTTGGTCACCTGTTTTGTGTTAAAGACAGTGAAATGCTCTGGTGACATAATGATGTAGGAAGCATGTTCTCCAACCTCAAAAGGGCTCAGGCGGTGAGGGGGAGGACCTGTAAAAATTATCCAAATACCAGGAAATATAATGGAGGTTTGGAGTAAGGACCCTTAGTAGCCCTGTTTGCTTAGTGAATACAGAGCAGCCTCCATAGAGGTGGTGATGCTTATACTGTAATGTGAGCTCAAAGTAGTTTTCTGGCCGACAAATCCGGGAGTGAAAGGCATTCTGTATAAAAGGATTCCACTTTCCATAGACTTAGTGTAAGGAGTCTTGTAATTGCAGAGGGGTGGTGGCGAGTGCCTCATGTCTGCAAAAGAAGACACATCACTTAGAGAGTTCCAAATTTTTCTGTAAGTAATGGAGAGCCCAACACATTTTGAGCTGGCAGGTAATATGGAGATTTTAGAAAGATCAGTCCCTTGAGTGCTTCGATGTCCTCAAGCTTCAGTGTGCACCTGAGTCACCTCGAGGGCTGGTTACAGCACAGGCGACTGGGCCCAGCTCCAGGGCTTCTGAGTCAGTAGGTGTGGGGGTGGACCTGTGATCTGCATTCATAATACGTTCCCAGGTGATGCTGCTGTTGGGGGTCTCAGGACTGTACCCCCAACACTACTGGACTAGAAGCTCGAATGGAGTCAGGCAGGACCAAAAGAGCGGCCATAATGAGATGAATGTCTCTATTTTTAGAAATTGTTTACGTAATCCTTTCATTAACCTTTTAAAAATGTTAGTCTCTGCTATTTCTCATCAGTTCTTTAGGTTACAGTCCATTTTCCAAAGAAATGCATTATCTTCATTCTTCAGAGTCAGGAAAAATAAAGAAAAACATATTGCTGGTTCAAAACAATTTCTTTAAAGTGAGGCATCTTCCACTGTCTGTTTCGCGGGTATGGAGAAATGTCAGGCCTGAACTATTTCATGAGAGGCGGCAGTGTGGTCCAGTGGCTTCGGAGCCAGACAAAACATCTGTTCCATATGAAGGCCTGTGCAGGTCACTTATCTTCCTTGACTGCTTATCTTTCGTCATCTGTAAAATGTGATTAGTAACCCTTTCCTCTCAAACTTAGTGGAGCGATAAATGAGATTGTATATATGAAATGCAGATACAAATTGGGCAGGCAGATTATATTGTTTTTCCTCCTTCTTTTGACCTAAATAAAACTAAAGTGTGTGTGTGTGTGTGTGTGTGTGTGTGTGTGTGTGTGTGTGTGTGTGCGTACGTACACGTGTACTGGAGTCAAAGATAGATTGGAGCCTACTAGAACTAGAGGCAGGCCCATAATTAGATGTAATTTTCCTTCTTATGGATAATTTTTACTCAATCTCCTCAATAATCTTAATGCTAATTATTGACATCCGTGAAAGTTCTTTATGTTACAGGTTTTTTTTTTCCAAAGAAATGAATTATCTGCATTCTTAGAGGTAAGGAAAAACACACATATGAACGAACACACACACACACACACACTCACATGTGTGTGTGTGTGTGTGTGTGAGAGAGAGAGAGAGAGAGAGAGAGAGAGAGAGAGAGAGAGAGAGAGAATTTTGTTTGTTTTCTGTTTTGTTTTGTTTTTCTTTTTGGTACTGTTAGGAATGAGCCCCAGATTCAAGAAATCAAGGACCAGGGTTACAATTTGATTTTTCTCCCACACTACCCGTGAATTCTCATCTATATGTTTTGACTTCCCTCTTAGCTTTCTTGGGGTTAACTGTGCTGAAACTATGAAGTCAGAGAATGATGTCAGCCCCAGCCCCCACACAGGAAGCCTTTGCACACTTACACCATCCCTCTGCTCTCCTCTGTCCCGGGAACCCAGAGGCTCCTTTGTTCTTCTGAGTGGGTGGGCTCCTTGGAGGTCATTAAGCCTTAATGACCTCTGCTTCCAGCGGAGAGGTGACTCTGCTGGGCTGTCAGGTCCGGACCGTTGCCCCTTCACTTCCCTTCTGCAAAGACAGCCCTGGCGCTGGAGCCGGGAGGGCAAGGCTGCTCGCGCATTACTCGAAAGGGAAAGAATGACGAAAACCACTCGCACACGATGCTGCAGCTCGGCCCTGGCGTCTGCTGCTTGCCAAAGATACACAGATGCTTGCTGAACTTTTTAATATCCGCATTCAGAACCCGACATGTCAGCCACATTCGGTGTTGTCTTGATTGCTTCTGGATGTCATTAGTTGAGTCACTTTTAATCAGATAATGTCACGCGTCGTCTTATATCTAACTCTGCAATTCGGGAGCTGGTTAAAAACTATATAGCAAAAGTCAGCCAATTATCTAAGGCAGCTGTGATGTGGTAGAAAGAATGCTGGAATTGCATGTCTGAAAACTGGCTCTGAGCCCCAAATCTGCCCAATAATTTAGCTGAGTAAATTGGGGCATGCTAATTGAATCACCTCATTTTCTCCTCTGTAATATCTCCACCCCAGGGCAGAGGAGAGAATGTATGTGAATGTATACCTTGTAATTTATCATAGGTAATGTATTCTGTATTATACACTATGTGTTATACATTATAGACATATTACACCATCCATCCTCTTCACTCAAATTCACTGCGACCATCTATGCCAGCCACAATTTCTTCTGTTAAAGAAACAGTGAAACATATACCATAGTGAAGACTCAATCAGAAAATAGATGAAAAATGACTTTTTAACTATAAAATGACATGTATGATAAGTATTACTTACTACTTTAATATATTAAAGCATGATATGTAGTTATGTATCATAGATTGTGCTATATATTATATACAACATATTATGAACTTTGTATTATACATTATATATTATAATGTATTCAACATTAATACATATAATATATTACTATAATATATTATGTAACATTAATATATAATATGTTATATGTTATACACAAGGGTATATTATTTATGCATGATTATTTATTATTATTTGATATTATAAGCTAAGTGTTTCAGACAATCTGATCATGGCATGATGCAAAAAATTCATTTTATAGTAACTTTTACTTTTTTAATTATAATACTGTTGAGAGAAAAACCTAGAGGGTGAACATAATCTACTACTTTTAGAAGCTGTATGAGGATAATAATTTTAGTTCCAGTGGCAGAATCTAATGAGTGGAGAGATTTGCAGAATCACTCTGTTGGTTCTTGTGAAAACCATTCTGAAATGTAATACAGTAAAACCTTGGATTGCAAGTAACATGCTTTGTGAGTGTTCCACAAGACGAGCAACCATTTCTAATGCATTTTAATGTGGTAAATGAACAAAGTCTTGCAATACGAGTAGTTTGTTTCCGGAACGAATTATGCTCGTAAAAAAAAGGTATTACTGTAGTATAGAATACCTGTCATTGAATAAGTCCTATCACTCATAAAGTCATGGAGACGCTTTAAAATGAATTAATCCTAAAAAATTCTCACTCATGTGGTTTTGCCTCTTGACCCATCTTCAGCTCGAGGGAACTTTAAAATGAATGATCCGCTTGTGCTTCAGTTATCATCCTTTATGTGTGACGAGCACTGGGATTTATACGTTTCATGTTTGAGCTTTTCAGCTCTGTCCTCCGCCTAGGTCATCTCTCTAATATGAAGGCGCCAGGTCAACAAGAGTTCGCAGGGGACTACAGATCCTTTGTCAGGGGAACAATCCATGCATTTCCTGATGTTATTACAGAAATAAGGACGTCCTTATTAAAACAGCTAACAGGAATTATTAGACAGTAGACTAAACCTTATATAAGTTTCTACCATCCATCCATTTACAAGAGCCAGAAAAATAGGCATCCTCTGACATGATTTTCTACTTCACTTGAACATTGACTGTATTGCCACAAGCAGTCAATATTTCCATCTAGAAATATACACAGTCCACCCTCTTCTTTCCATCTCTGCGATGACCACCGCATTCTGGCCACCGTTGCTTCTCCTCTGGCCTGCAGCAGTTGTCTACTGAATGTTGTCCTCTCTTCTGCTCCATTTTCCTTAGTGCAGTGATCTTCTCATAGCAAAAATGGGAATATGGTAATCCCACATTCACCCTTCCCATCACTCTCCTCAAGCCCTTTAAACACTTCTCTCTGTTCTTAGGATTAAAACCACAATCTTTTACTCAGTTTACAAGCCTTTGAATTGTCTGCTCCAGTGACCTGTGAGTGTCACCTGAAATTTTCAAAATGTCCTTACTCTTCTCTCATGCACCTTTTAGATTCCCCAGTTGCTCCTATATACCGAGTTCCTGTCCTTTCTGTCATCCTGTCTTTGCATTGGCTCCTCCCCCTGCCTGGAATACACCCACCCTAACTTCCTTTATGTCTGGCTACCATCTATTCATGCTTCGCATTTCCACTTGTGTCACTTCCACAGGAAGCTGTCCCTCAACACTCAAAGCAATTCAAATCCCTTTGTTGATTCACACACAGACCTAACTTAATAACGCTAATCACCACTGGATTTCATTTCATTCATTTCTGTTACCTTCAGCACTTAGAGACTTACAGTTAGACTATTCCCACTTACCATGCGTGTCTAGGACCAAACAAAAGTTCAGCTCGGGCAGGTCATGCTCATGTGCACTCAAAATTGGGTTTAAAAATGAAATTTAAGGATTTAGAGGCCTTTTGTTCAGTATACTGTGTTTGTTACCAATCCTTAATTATGAAGATCTTAAACCTATCTCTTTTTCCTTGAAATTTAACAAAATATTTTATTCCTAAAGTTAATTGGCTTTTGTGTCTGTTTCATAGATTTCCCTCACTGGGGTTTCAGTTTCCTCACTGGTGAGATTCATGACAAAGTACCTTTTAAAATAAAATCTAGTATTTTTTTGAAGGAAGGCATTCATACTCCAATTCCCCCATTTACTGTATGAGCTTGAGGAAGAAAAACTCAATATTCTCTCATTGATAGGTTTAATCATTCTAAACTCAAAGGATTATGATAGCAATGAGATACAATTATGCATATGAAGCACCTAGAAGAGTATTTGCTGTAGAGTAGATAGCCAGTGCATTTGTGTGTCCATCTTCAATCAGGAAGTTCCCGCTTTGAAAAGTGAAAAGCCCGCCTCCTTTTACTGTGTTGGCTGATGAGAGCCGTGGCCTCACTTAAGCAGACCTATTCTCTTAATTGCCCACTATCAACCTGAAGCATTTATGATTTGCAAAGAAGTCATTGTATGTCACTCCACACAGCACACTTGCAATAAAGTCAATTTTTGTTGTTATTTCAGACATACAGAGGGTGCCAAAAAAAGTCTATACACATTTTAAGAAAGGAAGTAACTATTAAAATTGTAATACTTAATAGATACCAATAACTAAAGATGAATACAAGTGATGTTTGACTTCTGCAATTACAAGAGGTGCTCAAAGTGATTATCATCAGCGTCCAGACACTTCTGATAACGGTGAACTCCTGCTTGAGCAACGTTGACCAAAGTGTCCACTTGTATACGTTTTTTTTTTGGCACCCCCGGTAGATAAAGCAGGTTTGTGCTTTTGGGTGATTTTATTAGTAGGTTGTCGGTGTTCATCTAAGACATGCTAAGCAGTATGGGGCAGAAGGCCATGTGCCAGCTGCAGAGAAAGCAAGCCCTTCTCTGTTTCAGGTGGAAGCCCCACACTTTTGTTGCCGTGGGACTTCAAGGGAAAGCTCTGCAGCAGTATTTATTTGGTTTATGGTAACCTCTCGGATGTATTGCATCTGCTTTGCAGTAAAGGATGTGGGGCTCCCTTCTGGTAACTTGCTGCCTGCCGCAGACAACAGACATGCTTGTCCTCCTCGGCTTTGATCTTTTCGCCTGGTATCTAAATGAAGCCTTTCTTGTGCCTTCAAAGCTAAGTGACTTGTTTGGCTTCCAGTTACAAGACAGCTCTGCTCCTGCCACCCCCGGGTTTCCCCCAGCCTTGCTTCCACTCTAGCTCTTGCAGTCGGAGGGCTCCAGGGAGCCAAGGTGAAGGATAACCAGGACGTAAAACTCAAGTGCTGTGAACAAGGGAGGGAATAGAGACTTCCCAGACTGGAGCCTGCCCAGAGAGTCCGCTCACCTGATGGTGAGGCCTGGGAGTTGAGGTCTGAGGGTAAATAGGGGAAGAAGAGACCCCAGAAAAAATGCCATTCTTTTTTTTTTTTTAATTAAGGTTTATTGTAGTGACAATTGTTAGCAAGGTTACACTGATTTCAGTAATGCATCATCTATGTATCACATTGTGTGCTCACCACCCAGAGTCAGTTCTCCTTCCATCACCATATATTTGACCCCCTTTTCCCTCATCTACCACCTCCTCCCCCCTTACCCTCTGGTAACCACTAAACTGTTGTCTGTGTCTATGAGTTTTTGTTGCTTTATTTGTTTGTCTTACCATTTGCAACAACATGGATGGATCTTGAGATTATAATACTAAGCAAAATAAGACAGAAAAAGTAGAGACCCATATGATTTCACTGATATGTGGGACATAAAACAGAAAACAACAAAAGTGCCATTCTTAAAAGAATGCATACCGTATGGCTAAAAACGGGCATGTCAGATTCAGACAACCTGAGCTGTGAACAGTTATTAGCTGTGATAAATTCTTCAGGTGTAAGTCTCAGTTTTCCTGTTTATTAATGAGAGGTGATGATAGTACTTACCTATCTCATTGTGAGTATTAGATGAGCTCAGCTCAGGACACCTCTGGACATGGTGCAACGACTCAGTGAATACGACTTTTGGTTATCAATAGTAGTGATGTGTACTTTTATCAATGTTACTTATTGTCCAAATGAAATGATTTCTCCCATTCCCTTTCTGGGGAAATGGTACTGATTCATGAGGCCAAATTCAAATGTCTACTTCTTTGAATAGTCCCGATAGCCTTGTCGTTTAATGATGCTGGGTATTAGAGCTACACAGATAAAAACAGAGTTTGCTTTAAAGAGTTATTTACTCTTGTCTCTGTCTCCCTGAGCCTCATTATTTATAATTTGATTATAAGACTCATTACAGTCTGAACTGAATTAATTATTTGGCTAATTGGCTAGTACAGGAGGCGGTAAGCTCCTTGAGGTCAGGGCCCTGGTATCACCCACTACTGCTTCCCAGCTCCTTAATCATGAAGAGCAGTATCTCGTATAGTGACTCAGAGCACAAACCACCACTTAGCAGCTGTGCCACCCTGAGCATGCTGCAAGACCTCTCTGTTCCTCAGTTTCCTCATCTGGGAAATGGGAATATTTGAACCTGATGCTTAAGTCAGCTGTAAGAATGAAACATGACAACATATAGAAAGTTCCAGTTGGGAGAGGGTGGGGATGAGGGAGAAGGGGAAGGGATGAGACAGCATAAATAAGTAACTACAATATTGCCACAGGGACATGAAAGACAGTTTGAGGAATATAATTAATAATGTTGTAAATATTTTGTAGGGTGTCAGATG